>NW_027672295.1:0-485657 GCF_964165515.1 Mesoplodon bidens | reverse complement strand
GAACTTCTTTCATATATCAGAATATTTAATAAAAATATATAGAAAAACAGGATATTAGTACAGTAATTGACAAATTAATGTAATAGAATGGATAGTCATTAAATATTTTCTGATGAGGAGGAAAACTTACTATATGTTAAAGAAAGCATTCCAAACCAACCAGATACCATTTAGAAACATTTCTAATACTATCTGGCAGGTAGTATTAGAAAATTGGCCCAGCTCACAGAAGTTATGCCAAATCCTCACCTTTCCCTGGTGACAAAAATAAGAGTGAGAAGGGACTTTCTGGGTTGTCTAATATTTAACTATAACATTAAATCTCTTTTCCCCAGTAGCCAATAAAATGAACAACAGAAACAAGAAAAAAAATTGAAAATATCTAAAACTCTTCAAGGGCAACCCAACAAAGACCAGGGTCATTGAATGTAATAAATTTCAAAAACTTTTGAAAGGAAAGAAACAGATTCTGGATCAGAGAAGGATTAGTATGACTTGGTTTCTAACCCACCCCAACATCCCCAGAATTTATGCTGTCAATAAAATGCTGAGACTTTTCAGCAATCCTCCGATTATGAAGAAAAGCAAAATAAAATTATGTATAATGACCATATAAATTATAAGTCGGTGACTTTTCCTTGAAAATATAAAAGGAAGATTGAAAAAAATTAAACATTAATAGTAGATAATTGGAGGTGTTAAGAATACATATAATTATGTTTTTTGTACATTTTTAGTTTCCAAACAACAATATCCAATAACATCCAAGAATAATATATTCCAAAAAATAATAAATATTTAAGTGTGGAAAGAATACAAACATGTATTCCACAGAAGAATAGAGGCAACTAATCAATAAACAAATGTTCTAATAAATGTTCAACTTTGCAGCAAAGCAAAATGATGATGTATAACTCAAATCTATCAAAGAAGGAAATTTTAGTTTTTTTAAATTTCATTGTATATATTTTTTTATATAGCAGGTTCTTATTAGTTATCTGTTTTATACATATTAGTGTATATATGTCAATCCCAATCTCCCAGTTCATCCCACCACCCCCACCCCCACCCCACCACCCCCGCTTTCTCCCCTTGGTGTCCATATGTTTGTTTTCTATATCTGTGTCTCTATTTCTGCTCTGCAAACTGGTTCATCTGTACCATTTTTCTAGATTCCACATGTATGTGTTAATATACGATATTTGTTTTTCTCTTTCTGGCTTATTTCACTCTGTATGACAGACTCTAGGTCCATCCACGTCTCTACAAATGACCCAATTAAAGAAGCAAATATTTTTATTTAAAGTTATAATAGTGCTCAAAGCTAGCAAAATGAGGTTAGATTACATTTTCATATTCTGTTGGGATGCATATTGTTACCTCTCTATAGAAAGCTATTTTGCAGTATTTATGTCCCTGCCCTTTGATCCAATAATTCCACCTCTAAGATTCTATCCTAAAATTTTCATCATATTACACATAATAGCAAACATTTAGTAATTATACAAATATCTGTTAGTGAAATTGCACATTCGTTTTAGGGAACCATTAAAAATTACTTTCACTACTATGAGGTACCACCTCACACCAATCAGAATGGCCATCATTAAAAAGTCTACAAATAACAAATGTTCGAGAGTGTGTGGAGAAAAGGGAACCATCTTTACTGCTAGTGGGAATGTAAACTGATACAGCCACTATGAAAAACAGTATGGAAGTTCCTCAAAAAACTAAAAATAGAGTTGCCCTATGATCCAGCAATCCCACTCCTGGGCATATATCCAGGCAAAACTACAATTTGAAAAGATACATGCACCCCTATGTTCATAGCAGCACTAGCTATGAACACAATAGCCAAGACATGGAAACAACCTAAATGTCCATCGACAGATGTATAGATAAAGAAGATGTGATATATATTATACAGTGGAATATTACTCAGCAATAAAAAAGACTGAAATAATGTCATTTGCAGCAACATGGATGGACCTAGAGATTATCATACTAAGCAAAGTAAGTCAGAAAGAGAAAGACAAATACCGTATGATACCACTTATATGTGAATTCTAAAATACAACAAAAATGAACATACCTATGAAACAGAAACAGACACACAGACATAGAGAACAGACCTGTGGGTGCCAAGGCGGGTGGGGAGAAAAGGATTGGGAGTTTGGGATTAGCAGACGCAAGTTAGTATATACATGATGGATAAACAACAAGGTCCTACTGTATAGCACAGGAGACTGTATTCAATATCTTGTGATAAACCATAATGGAAAAGAATATGAAAAAGAATGTATATATATGTATATATACATATATATGTATATGTATATATATATGTATAACTGAGTCACTTTGCTATACAGAATTTATACAGAAGTTAACACAACATTGTAAATCAATTATAATTCAATAAAATTGTTTGAAAAAAGAAAGTATCATCAAGGAAGACTTACCTTAAAAAAAAAAATGAGGGCTTCCCTGGTGGCGTAGTGGTTGAGAATCTGCCTGCCGATGGAGGGGACACTGGTTCGAGCCCTGGTCTGGGAAGATCCCACATGCCGCGGAGCAACTAAGCCTGTGTTGCCACATCTACTGAGCCTGCGCTCTAGAGCCCGCGAGCCACAACTACTGAAGCCTGCGTGCCTAGAGCCCGTGCTCTGCAACAGGAGAAGCCACTGCAATGAGAAGCCTGTGCACCACAACGAAGAGTAGCCCCCGCTCTCTGCAACTAGAGAAAAGCCCACACGCAGCAGCAAGGACCCAACACAGCCAAAAATAAATAAATATTTTTTTTTAAAAAAAGTGATGTTTTCAAAAGATATTTAATGGATTGAGAATACTCTGTGTACTTAATGAAAATAAATGCCACAAAACTATCCTTGTGATTATGGTTTTGTTTTAAAAAACTTTTTTCCACACATAGAATAAAGACTGAAAGGAAATATATAAGAGTACACAGTGCTTATCACTGGGTAGTAAAATTAAGGACAATTTTAATTTTCTTTGATTCTATATGTCCTAAATTTTTTTAAAAATCCTTATTTTTTTAAAAAAATAAGCATGGTACTTAAAAATCCTTATGGATTTAAGAGTCAATTTTCAACAAATAGATAACAAGTAAAATAAAATATGGATATAATAATCTGAGATCTAGACAGAAAAGAACTGTGCTCTCTTAAAGAAAATGAATGAAATTTCTTTGCTCCAAAAACCACTATGCCTTCAACAGGACTTGAACAGAAAATCTACAGTTGAAGAAATGCAAATGGCAAACATATTTAAAGATAAAACCAAATAACCAAAGACAAGAATAATAAAGCAATCTTGCAAAAGAAAAAACTTCTTTTCCCTGTCAAATAAATGTTCACTTTGTCCCTGTGCCTCAACTCCCCACCTCACCTCAAAGAACAGGGGCTGGCAAGGGTATGATGAAGAGACATTCCCTTCCACTGTTGATGGAGTACACATTAGTCCAATCCTTAAGAACATTTGGAAATGTAAATCAAGATTTAAAGTGTTTTTTTTTCATGTAGTTAGACCCAGAAATCCCACTTTGGAGAATCTAGCCTAAATAGTCATTAAAGGGGAGATGGAAATCTCGGTGTAAAAAGATGTATCATTGGGGCAGCATTTGCTTCAAAATATTAGAAACATCCTAACTGTTCAAAGCTTATGCTAACGGCAGGTTTTTAATAAAGCAGGAAAATATTTGCTAAAATTTTAAAGAGAAAAAAAGGTACAACTATTCAAAAAATTAACCTATGCATTAGAAACAATTAGAAGCAAATATATCCAGATAGTAAAACTTTTAAAAAAGAAGAAAAAATACACTGGAAATTTTCTGAACCACAGCATTGGTATTAATATTCCAAAGTGAATGAAGGTGAAATTTGAAACTGTGGCAACAGGGACCATTTTGGAATTCCCTGCCAAGACTTCATTTCTCATTTTATCTTTCCATTTAATGTTGACTTCTGTCAAAATCGTTCAAGGGCTAGGATCCAAAAGACTTGAGATAATGCAGAGAAACCACAACCTGTTGCCAACTTATATAAGAAATGTTGGCCTCCTTAATTTACCTGTATACTTTGCCAATCAGAATTGGATTTGATGAGGTTTTTATTGGCCAGCTCCGGCCTTTCGTTATCATAGGGGCCACACTACTTGTGTTTTGTTTTTTTTTTTGTGGTACGTGGGCCTCTCACCGTTGTGGCCTCTCTCATTGCAGAGCACAGGCTCCGGATGCGCAGGCTCAGTGGCCACGGCTCACGGGCCCAGCCACTCCGCGGCATGTGGGAGCTTCCCAGACCGGGGCACGAACCCGCGTCCCGGCATCGGCAGGCGGATTCTAAACCACTGCGCCACCAGGGAAGCCCCTTGGTGTGTTTTTCTACCAAATAAGTTATTACACAATTCACAGGCTGTTGACGTTGGGAGGATTCATGGTGTTTCCCCGAATTATTTCCTGCATTGTGCCAGATCCTGAAGGTGTAAAAAGTATTCTTTCTTTAAAAGCTGGTTAAGGAGACAAGGTTATCATTACAGAAATATTAGGGAACAGTATGTGCCACAGGCATTCAGAGAGGGGGACAATCAATGTAGGCTGGAATAAAATAATTAAAGTAGCATTTATTGAGCACATACTAAATACTAGTCACTATGGGTCTTATATACATTATCTTTTAAAATTTTCACAACAGCTCTCCACGATAATCATTATGACACACATTTTATAAATAACTTGGGCTCAGAAAATATATAACTTTCCCAAATTCACATAACTAATAAACAGGTCTATATGAGTCCCACCTTTTCCCCCCTACTACTCAAAGAAGGCTTCAAAAAGAAGTAAGAATTTGAGGGGGGAAATGAGTACTATATCAATAGGTAAAAGGACAGGTAATCTGTAAACAAATTATAATGTATCCAATACTTCCTCCTCATAACAAGTTGGCCAATTACTTTCATCAGTTTAGTAGAATATTTTTTCTGCTTATAAAGTAGAACGTCTAAGGCATCCAAATAACCAGAGGATCAAGCAAATATCTAGAGTCTCTCAGTTACTCTTTCCATAAACATAAACTGATTTTTATGCTTCATGATTTATAAAATAATAAGGAAAAGAGTTGATCAAAGTGAGGATGTTTCAAACAGATTCTTGAGAATACATCAGACTTCCAGTTCGCATTGGGGTCATCATACACCATATTTTTAACACATCATCACATCCAATGTACTATTCAATTAGACTTTCCCAGGCTGATGGCGTTGGGAAATTTTATTTTTAAAAAAACAAAAAGTTGAAGAGAAGGCAGTAGCCTTTCTCCAGAGTGAGTGACCAAGAGAAAAATTCTGTTTGTCCAGGGGTTGTTTATGCACAGAGCCTACACCTTGGTTTTCACACTGGGTAAAACTCACCAGACTCCTTTGGAACAAAGGAGAAGCAGACTCAAGTAAGACGCAGACTTAAATTAGAGGAATAAAAATCTGCCACACAGCGAATCATTTCACCTCACAAATATGGAAGAAGCCCACACTGCTGTTCATGAAACTTCTTTCTAGATGGTTTCTATAGTTGTAGGAGCAGCAGCAGCTGCCCTGAGAGACCAGACATGGATCTTTGATGCCACCTTATTTGAGGATTCCACATGCTCTCGCTTGATGAGCCTTCAGGTTACAGAAGTCAAACCTCATCAGGCCCTTAGGAATCCTGTAAGTCTGGAGTACCTTCCTGCAGGTGCCATCTGCTACTGGTCATCTTACTGTAGTGGGTGGAATTTCTCCCCTGAATTGTGAGAGAATGACAGTTACTGAAAATACAGCTATTTGACGATCTTTCCAGAACAATGGGGGGAAAGCATGGCATCAACTCTTTCAGCCCAAGACAGTGGAAATCAAATCACGATGGGAAAGTCTCTAGTTTTTTGTGATTAGCTTTGAAGTTCTGACCAAGAGGAGAGAGGGAAAATGTTTTCAAGATGTTTCCTTGAGTTGTGCTATAACACAAAGAACACTATGCTTGAGACTGGAAGGTCTAGCTTCTATAACGTACTTTGTCACTTAGCAGGTCACTTAATGTCTCTGGGCCTCAGTTTACTCAACTGACAAATATGGATAATGCCTACCTCAATGAATGCTTGATGAAAACACCAAATAATTAAATACAAATACAACAACAGAATGTACTCTGTAAGCTAATAGGTGATATATAAATGTTAAGGTACATGTAAATGAGAAATTTATCGTTACTTACCTGCTCCCAGGCTTTTCAACTAAAGCTTTAATGAGTTTGTCTGTCATATGGCATACATTAATGGAGAGTCCTTGAAGGCTGAAAGTCTACTAAAAAAAGAAATATCTCAATAACATCTTTATTTAAAAACAAGGATTTAATACCAAAAGCTCACAGTTTATTCGTTATTCAAATAACCACAAAATTATCTAAAGAGGATTTTGTTTTGGTAAACAATGCACTTTAATTACATCAACTTTGGAGGGCTCAAGTCAGGCACAGATATATATATCTTTGTTTCTTCGATTTCTTTTCTGTTGCTTTGATTTTGTCTTTGTAGAAAACATATTTTTATTTCAAATTATTTTATCAAGGCTTTGATTTTGAGCAAAGAATATGGTTGTGTAAGGGATATGGAATGCTCCTTAAGTGGCGTGGTCACTTAAAGTATAGTTTCCATCATCACCACCATGTTATTCGGCCAAGAATAGTTTTCTAGGGAGATAAATTAAGGAAAACATACAGTGACATCATGATCATTATACGGACTCACTTTGCTTACCACCAGGCCAAGCTTCAGTCAGAAATTGACAAAGAAATGAAATATAGTGAGTCTTACATAGCATTTGCTTTTAGATGTATCACCAAATATGATGGGACATAAAAGTGACAGTGCTTTTATATGATATACTTCTTCCCACTCTATGCACAAAATCAGAAAAGCTGAAAGAGAATCTTACCTGACACTCACAAATTTACACCACCAGTATGTATTCTTTGTGAACACGAGGCTCAACTCTAAAATGTTGGCACTTTACTAAAACATGGAGTTGATTTAATATAAAGTCTTTATCTTAAAACATCCTACAAGGAAGCTTTTTACATTGAGAAGAATGATCAGAGGACCCTTGATAAAGTTTTACATCATAGAAATGGTTATCCTACATTAAGGCTTGGAGCAAAGGAAGGAAACTGAAGCTATAGCCCTGGAGATGAAGACTTCCCCTCCCCATCAGGCATGCCATCTGCCATTTTGAAGCAGGCCGTGGAGAGCCAGCAGTTTCACCATTCTCATTACACAGGTAGTTGGAGAAAATTATTGCTATCACTCAGTGCAGCCATTTCCTGGTTTTCATCTCTTATTTACATGTCAACACCCTCAACAATGAACTTCTGTTTTGCTTTCACCTTTTAGGAAACTGGTAAAGACACTGATATCTTTAAAATGATACTGTATTTTCCAAACAGTTCTTATGGACCCTGTGTGCAGAAAGTATATTTGTGATGCTTGACAGCACATCTGATTTTGCTGCTCTGGATGCAAAGCCATAATGACTCATTGCCTTCTGCATCTGATATATATTGACATCAAAGTTTCTGTTAAAATATCTGAAGAAGGCCTTGCTTCCTTCCAGAATAGTTATCATCAAATTCATCAGAACTACAGATTAGTTGATTAGAGAGGCAGGTGGAAAACTAAAACTACCTTGGCCACAACTCTACTCTAAGCGATTGTGATATCAGGATGGCTGTTCACAAATGTCTGGTTTTCTCTTTCCTTCCAGGAATGTGGTAGGATTCCAATTCCCCATTCCACGGAGCTCGCTGCTCTGACTATGAAATGTAATCAGTTGCTTTAGGATGCAGTGCATGTTTCACCACGTCCTCTTTCCCTTCTTCCATGACAGTTGCCAGTACTCCAGCCAGTGCCTACTCTCCGAGCCCAGGCCCTGGACCGAGCACGACGAAGCTGTGGAGTAGAGCCTCCATCCCATCCAAGACGGGCAGGAGCAAAACGTTTATTGTTTTAAGCTACTGAGATCTGAAGGTTGTTTGTTACCACAACATAATCTAGCTTTTCCGCACTGATACAAGGCCTACGCCGGCCTTCTATCACTAAAGGAAATGCTTCTGCAAGTAGAACCCTGCAGATCATCAAAAAAACTGCCGAACTCTTTTACTAGGTTCTTCAACTTAGGTGACCCTTAAAATTGAAATGTAGGGCTTCCCTGGTGGCACAGTGGTTGAGAGTCCGCCTGCCGATGCAGGGGACACGGGTTTGTGCCCCGGTCCGGGAAGATCACACATGCCGCAGAGCGGCTGGGTCCTTGAGCCATGGCCCCTGAGCTTGCACGTCCGGAGCCTGTGCTCTGCAATGGAAGAAGCCACAACAGTGAGAGGCCCGCGTACCGAAAAAAAAAAACATTGAAATGTAGATCTGTAATCCTTGTCTTGCTGACATAATCACCACCAGTGATGCAAATCTGATGAAATATCTAACCTTGGCTACTTCATTAGGATAAATTTCTGCATGGGGGATGATGCGCCCTTATTACAAATTATCGTATTACCTCCAAAAGATAAACAATTTATAGAGCCACTACAAGGAATGTGTACCAATTCTACTACAACACTGCTGATACTGTATAATTTTTTAAACTATTTTAGCTGGCATATTTTAGTTGTCCAGAGTTGTTTATTTCACATGGTTATTCTTGCAGTAATAAGGTTTTAGAAGTTGGCTTTTATTTCATTTATTATCATTTATTTATTCAATATTTATTACATACCTATTATGTGTGAAGTACAAGGAAATGTCCCTGTCCTCTCAGAGCTTACAGTCTAGTGAAATGCACTGATATCCTCTTTTTCATTTATCCTTCCAAGTTTGAATGTCTTCTTTATAAACATGAATTTTTTAAAACATTGTATATATCAGCCCCTTTGGGGTTTTTTAATGGTATAGAAATTTTATATACATATATTCTTGAAGCTATCAATCATCCATTTACAATTTTTTTAATTTCTTCAAAAATGAAGACGTTATCCTCCTTCTATATATTGAATAAATGATTTAATCTTTGTCAATTTTTATTATAATTTGATTCAATGTTTATATTTTTATTCCATATAGATTGACTTTGAAACATGATAAAGCAGGGATTCACCTTAAATTACTGAAATGCTATCCTGTTTCTGTAATACATAACAATGATTTGGAGGATGTTGTGTTAGTCAGCTCTTGCTGTGATAATGCTTTGGAACAAATCACACCAAACTCAGTTACATAAACAAGAATTTATTTTTCTTGGACCTATGGGCTAGCTGCAGTGGCTCTCTTTTAGACCTCTAGATGGCTAGTTTTGCTCCGTGTTTTGGGTCAGTTTGAGGTCTGTCACACACCTCTTCGTCTGGAGCCCAACTGTGAGGCCGCAGCTCCCAGGCCCTGTCTTCTCTAAAAGTTCACTGAAACGTAAGAGGTGAGCCCAACCGCACAAGCCCATTTAGGGCCTCTTCTCCTCATTTAAGACCATCATGTCTGCTCATACTTCAGTGGCCAAAACATGTCACAGATCTAAGCTGTATTTAGAATATGTGTATTTGTTTAAAGTTGGGTGCTCTCACAGAAGAATATTGCATTTTGGACAGTGTTAGCTTCGCATTTCCATTGGCATTTGCAAATGTGAGAAACGTCGTGTGCACTTTTTCACCTTTGAGAACTTTTTGAAATTGTGGGACAATTTCTATGGGAAAAGAGGAAGGTACATTTTAGAACTCAACTCTAGTTATGGCAGTGTGGGGAGAAGAATTAATGAGATAAGGTCAATACAAATGAAAGATTTGGGATTCACATATTCATAATTAACATTAGCATTCTACAGAACATTCCTGGAGAATTGTGATGCTTGCTTTACGTGATTTCTATCATAAATCATTATAATCTGACCAAGCCACTTCAGTAAAACATACATCCTACAGTACATCACATTTTAGTTTTTCCTACCACTGCACAACTTATCATCAGGCACAAAAGGCTACATATGGTATGGTTCCATTTATACGAAATGTCCAGCAGTGGCAGATCCATACACACGGCAAATATTATACATTAGTGGTTGCCAGGGGTTTGGAACAGAGGGAAATAGGGAATGACTCCTTAAAATGGGTGTAGGTTTCCTCTTGGGGGGATGAAAATGTTTTGCAGCTGGACGGTGGTGATAGTTGCACGACATTGTGACAGTACTAAATTCCACTGAATTGTAAAATGATCAAAATGGTGAATTTTGTGTTCTGTTCATTTTACTACACTAAAAAGGAGACAGAATTAGGGAAAGACTTAGAGTTTGGGAAAGTAAGGTGAACTGGTCAAGAAAAAGACAGCTCTACTGTTCAGTTTTCTCTCAGCTCTCCCAGTGCATTAATCCTCAGCAAAAAGTAGGCTGAACTTGTAGATGATAGTCATTCAACACAGTCCAGGGAAAAGCAAATAAAATAGAAGCCAACTCTTCTTCTTTAGCACATCTATGAAAGGTTAACTTCCTGCTCAGCCACATGGACATTCATGAAGACGTTTCACTTTAGGTGTCCTCTACTTCAGTACTTTACTCACAGCTCATTCACACATGTAGGCAACAGCATTCCTTAATTCGATGGACTCTGCAGTGCTGGTTGTGATCAGTCTCATGAAAAGAAAAGGGAAGGAGGAAAAAGCCTCCACATTGACTTGGTGGTCTTGACGAAATGGATGCAGAAGACAGCTTGAGTGTCAAACTGGAAACTTTTATTTTCCTTTTCCTTTTCTTTTTATCTTTCCTATCAGGTCTTCTGCCTACTTCCCACCCCCTTCTTTCAAACAGGAGAGACACTCATTAGCTGCGTTTTTTGGTTTGTGCTAAAACAACTATTGTTTTGGGTTTCTTGTTGTTCGGTGAACATTATTGTTTTTACTGCCAAATGAGCTTTGGTGGTTGATGTAGGGGGTCTCTTGGGAACATAACTTTTTCCAGTTTAAGTGGAAAAGCTTTTTTGTTTGAATGGGCTTTTACTGGATGCTTCAAGGTTTGCTCTTGGCTCTTTGATGGGGGACTGGATAGCATTGTGTTTCCTTTGAGGTTCCAATAAATAAAGGATCATATGTCCTCCTGGGCACTTTTTGTTGATTTTGCTGTGTGTCCTCTCTAATAGCCAGATGCAGATTCCAGGAAAATGACATATAAATGAATATAAGTAATCTAATATTTTTAGAATTTGCTTTGGCCATACTCCTGGTCTTATTCTACTTGTAGCAGATGGCTTTAAAGAGCATTAGCTATGTATATATTAAATATAATATAAATATACCAATATTAAATATTATATTGATATATAAATGTAATATACTAATATTTATATTAATGTATAACAATTATGTATTATATTAATATATATTTTTGCCTAGCATATATTATATACAAAATGTATGAGTAATGAAATGTATTTATATGGTTAATATGTTCATAATATTAATATGATAAATCCTGTAATATTGATTATAAAACAATTATATCATAATATATAAATTATATATATATATTTATATATATATATATTATAAATATATAATTATTATTATCTGATATAATACACTATAGTTAACATATTCTATATAACACAATATATCATGTATTAGTATAAGACAATTATATTATGTAATATAAATATAATACATCTATACAACTATATATATTTTAATTATACATTATACATACAAGTATGTATAGCTATTTATAATTTTATTTACATAGGAATCTGTTCATCATAACAATTGATGTAAAATATGCAATATTTTCAATCAAATGGGCCTTAACCTCACTACCTACACATAACTACTTTTACAGTCGTGAACCCTGTCTAACTCATGCTTGCATATCTCTCAACCTGCTTTTCTACACATGCACATAGACACACACTTATACACGATATATATGTATACTACCAGTTTTCAGTTCAATGTATATAACTATATAATATATATAATTATATTCCTGTGCATGTATACAAATATAAATCAAAGGTATGTGTTTAGGTATGTATTTCATATGCTTATAGATCTATATCATACAAATAATGTATGTGTATATAAATACATGACTATATACATACATACACAGAAATATACTTATTTAAACAAAAGGGACCTAAATAAACATAGTTCTCTAAGAATAAAACTAGTTATGTCTCACTGTTTCAATAACAGTTTAGAGTTTTCTACTGTATGTGCTTCTATAATTGTTATGAACAATTCCCATTTGTTGAATGTTAAGTTGTTTTAATGTTTTGCCATTATTAATGAAGCTCTAAAGAATACGGTGGGCAAGATTACTTGAAAAACTCTCCTAAAGGAAAAGGGTTAGGTATGCTAGGTTAAATGTACAGAACTTATTTTTAAGTGCGTGGTTGATTTTTGAAGTATGCAGTAGAAATTTCCCGGACCTGTGAAAGAAGGGTGGTACATGTGTGAGAGTTATAGCTATGTTAGGAGTGGATTGAAGATATTGATAGCTTAGAACAGAAGCTGGAAATCCTGTTTTTATGGAGCTAAGTGACAAATATTTTAGGCTTTGTAGACCAAAGAGGCAAAATTGAGGTTAATATTTATGTACTTAGGTAACCATTTAAAATGTTACCAGTTAAAACGTGAAAATTATTCATAGCTCATAGGCCATAAAAATAGGCATCTGTCTGGATTTGGAACACAGGCCATAGTTTAATGACACACCTGACATAGAGACTTGTTTTTAAGTGGCCATGACCACATGAGAGGCAGGAGGTAAGACTCCATCCCTACTAGATGGGAAGTTAGAACTAAACCTATCTATCCCTAGCTTCACCTTCAATGAAAGGGTGTGCCAGGAGAAAAAATATCTGCTGGCAAAGGGAGACTAAGACCCAATTCTCTTGGCCTCTGCTCTGGGTAGGAAACAGGTAGGAAATCTCGAGAATTCTGAACCCCAGATCCGTGTTCACAGTGTTTGGGTTGCAAGTTTATGTGCGGTCTTGCAAACAGAAGCTAAGAAATTAACTTAAAATGCTCCCAAATCGGTGGTATTCCAAACACAAAACTAAACCCTTTCTGGAGAGGTAGATCTTCAACACAGGCCTAGAGCCTTCCCACAGATAAAGTTTAGCTAAACATGAGCTCATGATCTAAATTTACACAATAATGAAGAAATCAGCTAGAAGTGGAGAGAATCAGCAAAAAACAATCAATACCAGAATTAGATTCCCAAGGCCATCCATCAGATGTTGGACTAATCAGGTGCAAGGCAGAAAATATACATAAAACTAGAACTGAAACAAGGAACAAGGATGTTTTAAAAGACTGGGTAGGATCTTTAAAACATTTTTCAAGTACGTCATTGATAAAGCTAAAAACTCAAAGGTCATGTAATACAGCAGATTAATCATGGAGAAGAGTAAATTTATGCTGTTTTTAAAAATACGGCAGATCAGATTTTCTGCCTAATTATATAAGTAGATTTATCTTTAAAAAATACACATTATTTTAAAGACTTATTGGCTGTAAAATAAGTTAAGGGTGTTTCAAAGGGCTTCTCTCCAAAGAAAAGTGAGAAGTAGCAAAACACAGAAAGTCGAGGGGAAAAAATGTCAATATATACATTGCGATAGGGTGAACTTAGCCTTAGGCTAGCAACAATGTGGACGAGCTGACCCTTAGATACTTACAACTAAGCTGGAATCTTCAAAAAGTTCAAGTATTTATAACTAAAAAGATTTCTTAAAATTAATAACCAAGTGTTTTAATTGACATCAGAAGAGTAAAACAATAAACCCTGAGAACATAGAAAAATAGATAATAAATATATGAGCAGAACTTAATAAAACAGAAAAAAGTATAAAATTGAGGAGATTTAGTAAGTCCAAAGAATATTCTTTGAAAAGATTTAAAAAACACACTTTGATTAAGCAAAACAAAAACATAAGTGAATAATATACAGAAAGAATCAGGACAATGTTCTAGCAGAGAATATATGAAATGCCAGTAAATTTGAACATTTCTGTAAAGTGGACAATTTCCTAGCTCCTAAAGTTTACCAAAACTGACACAAGAGGAAATTTATAGCTGGAGTTCTTTCAGCAGTAAAAGAATTATGTCAATAGTTTACAGTCTTTCACCAAGAAAATACCAGACCCAGCCAGATCATTTGGGAGGTGAATTCTATCAAACTTCTATTAAACAGATAACATCAATATTAACTAAGAAAAACTTCTAGAGATAGCGAAGGAAGAATTCTCCTTTATTCATCTTATGAAGTCTATATAATCCTAATACTTAAAATAGATTAGGACTGTAAGGAAAAATAAATTTACAGGTCAAATTTACTTGTAAATATAAAAGCAAAAATTTTAAACTATGATATTAGCTACCCAAGTTCACTAGAGTAAGAAAAATCATGAGCAAGTTAGGTCATCCAATGAATGAAAAGGTAGTTTAAAGTCAAGAATATATATCAATAGATTGAAATCACCACATTTTATTTCTTTCATCTGTCTCTTTAAAAAATTGATAAGTACTTATATTGATCTCTGTTGTACTAGGCACTGTGCTAAGTCACTTACATATTTACTCCTTTAAACCTTCTATCATCCCTGGGGGAAAGTTCTATTTTGCTTCCATTTCTTAGCTAAGACTCTAACCCCCAGGAAAGTGAAGCAACATTTGTAAGTTTTTGTGGATGGTCAGTGATGGGACCAGTACAGGAACATCCACAGTCTGTGCTTGGAAACAGTGCCGCATGTTGACACTCACATTACAGATGAAAGGAAAGGAACCATGCACTTACCATATAGATTAAATCTCACATTCCAGGTTAAAGGAAAGGAACCATGCACTTACATTATAGATTAATACCCACATAACAGGTTAAAGGAAAAAGAAACATGTGCTTCTCTCAAAAGTTGTAAAGAAATCATATCCATTTCTTGATATATTTCCCAATTTCTTTTGCTTGTTTTCTGACCTTTGTAGTGCATTTTGCCATGAGGCAAATTTTAATTCTTATATAATTAAATGTATCCTTTTTTCTTTGTATCTTAGAAAGGTATTCCTCATGAATACTTTATTTCATGTCTCCCAGGTTTCTGATACTTTTACAGTTTCATTATTTTTTTAACTTTTAACTAGTTGCTGTATCTAGAATTTAGTAATGATAGCCATATTTTCCCACTTTTGTTGAATAATTTTTGCTAGTGATCCAAAATGTGAATTTTATTTTAATCTCAATTCCCCTATGCTCTTGCATCTAATTTTAAGATGCTTCCTATTCCACTGGTTGTTTTGTCTATCTAAAATAAATGCTACCTTAATTATAATGTAATAAATGTAATTAGTCAACATAATATGACATATAATAAATAGCATATATAAAATAACAAAATATAATTTACCATATAACAAGGTCCAAGGAGAGCAAAACTATACAATCACTTGAAATATCCCCCAAAAGATAGTTTATAAAATTCAATATTCATTTGTAATTTGAAAGAAAGAGTAAAATAGGGATTGATGAATCCTTCCAAAATAAGAAGAGATTATATGTCTACAAGAGAAAGAGGTAAATGATAAACTTTAGTAACACTGGCAATAAATGCAGGACAAGATGAGGATGCCTGATATAATGTTAAAGAAAAAGTATTATGTAACATTGTTTTTGCAGCACTGTTGAGTTCAGTGAAAAGAGAATCTCATAGAAATGAGTATCTCCTTCTTCTTAATGTCTGTACACTTGTCCATTGCATGAACATAATAGCTTATTTAGCCAATATGTTACTGATCTGCATCTGGATTTCTAGGTTTTCATGGAATTTTATTATGCACAATTGTTTCAAACACTAGGACTTCCTCTTATGTTTATATCTTTTGAAAGAAACGATATCTCCACAGATGATTTATCTGTGCTGGCTGCTAGCTGACTTTGGGTACTTCTCAGTTCTTCCCTTTACCTTCCTTGTCATTATGAAAATGGAAGGCAAGAAGGTCTCCTGTTTAGAGACTGTAAAGATAGATCTTGGTGATAAAGTCTTGGTGCTAAAGGCTAAAAGTGTCAACCCAGAACAAACGTTTTTCCAGCGGTAACTATGTGTGAATCCCTTGGCTTGATTCCGTAGAGGATGTAAGACAAGACTGTAGAATCTGCCGTCAAAGTGCTTCCAGTAGGATGAGCTAAGTGAAGTATGATGGCATATGAAATTCAAGACAAAATATAATGTCTCCTTTTCTCTCCTAGCAAAACTTGGTGGAGTGAATGTAGAAGTCACTGTATGCTTTGAATTAAAGGAACACAATAAATCTTGTTTTGGAAGGTAAGTATTCTGGTCTCTTTGTCTAGAAGAAGGAAAATGAGGTTAACCAAAGTTAAACTCATAAATAATTGAGCATTAATTAAATATCTGTGGTCTATGTTTGTCTTTGATCATAATTTCTCCCAATTTATAGACCTCTTTGATACTTGATGAATCCTTGTCAAAGATGCACTTAACAATGATTATTACTTGTGTATTAGGTTTTGCCTGGGCCCTGAAGAAACTATCCTAAATTACCAGCTATGATTGTCACTTGATTTCCTCACAGAGAAAAATCAGAACCCCTTGTCTTAAGTGGCTTGGAATGTGAAAGTAGTTAGTCTCTTAGGTATTGTTAGGGGACCCTAGAGAGCCCATTGGTGAAAGTTTGGAAAACATTGGGCTTCTTAAAATTGATTCTTGTAGTGCTTTAGGAAAGATCACTGAACCAAAAGGATAACGGTGTTTCTGGTTCTGTTGTTAGCGTTCTCCATGGAAACATTGCTGAAGCTTCTGGACTCAATTTCCTTCCCCATGTGTGAATGTCACTGAAAATATCCAACTCCATTCTATCCCCATATAACTTCAGAAACTAAGCAAAATGAAGACTCAAAATTCATTTCAAATAATGAAATGAATATATAAGGTAGAATGGAACTGGAAAAATACCTGGTTTAAATTCTGGAAGGTACCAACTATACAATTCTGGATAAGTTGCTTACTCTTGCTTAGTCTAATTTAATGCCCATCTCACAGGAGGTTATGATGATTAATTTAATATCTTTGTATAACACACAGTGTTATGTAATTTCTTCTTGTTTTTCTTGAGTAAATTCGTATCCTTAAAGCAACTCACTGTAAACAATAGTTACTTACTTGCTTAAATTACTCTTATCTTCTATTATCACCTGAACTGTGTCCTGCTCAAGTTAGTATGTGGAAGTCTTAACCCCCAATACCTCGTAATATGACTGTATTTGGAGATAAGGCCCTTAAATAGGTAACTGAAGTCAAATGAGGTCAAATGGGTGGGCTCTAATTCAATATGACTGGTGTCCTTATAAAAAGAAAATATTAGGACACAGACATGAACAGAGAGAAGACCATGTGAAGACAAAAGGAAAACATGGCATCTACAAACCAAGAAGAGATACCTCAGAAGAAATCAATCCTGTTGACACCTTATCTCAGATTTCTAGCCTCTACAACTGTGAATGAGTAAATTTCTGTTGTTTAACCTCCCCAGTCTCCGGTACTTTGTCATGGCACCTCTAGGAAACGAATACAACTTTTTATGGCCTCCTTGTCTCAAGTTGAAAGTTCAATATTTGGCATCATAGCTAAGAAACAAAAATATCATCTACATTCGTTGTTGTAGCCTTTCTTCCCCATTCTCATTGCCAGTAATTTCCATATTTGGGTCTGTTTTCTGTATCTTGTAAACAGAGCGTTACACTCATTTCTAGTCTTACTGTTAATATACAATAAATGTGCAGATACCGAATAGATTTTGGAGAAGTGCAACATATAGTTGGTACATGTGTGATATGTGTGTATTCATATAATTTATACTTTTTCTCTATTTTCTTCCTTTGGTGCGAGCTAAGTTTCTCTGCTTTTGTGACTAGCACTCCTGAATACTAATCCCTGAATTTAATTCACCAAAAATTATCAAAAATAATAATAATCTGGGGAAAGAGAGAGTGATAGAGGGAGATGAACAATCAGGCAAGGGCAGTACTATGAATTATTAGGGTCTTATTAATAAGATTATGTTAGTCTAGAGGAAATGACCGTAAGTATCATCAGTGAGCCCAGTTGGTCTTTACTGACTGCTAGACACATCCCTGAGTTCTGTTCTTAGTCTCCAACTGTATGATTACTACTGTCTGGAAGTATTATTTGAACAACTAAAGTCACTTAATGGAAAAGGAATATGTCTTTAGAGAAGCAACAGTCATTTTTCTATCTGATTAAAAAGCAATGTTGACTGTCTGGAAACCTCAGTCATATTTGTAAGCAGGAAAGCATTGGCTATTAAAAGTGGATGATGTAAAGAGATGAGCAGAAACTTTGGTGATAGGTATACCTGGATTTAATTCTCACTTCTACCACTTGGCAGCTGAATAGCCTTAGGCAAATTTCATACCTCCCAGAAATTCACTTAATTCAGTCTGTAAAATGGCATAATAACTTATTATAGCATCCTTTTAGGAATTTTAAATCACTTATTGAAATAAAAGTACACACTATATAGACAAGTATGGATTCCTCAGTAGGTGTTTGACCTTTCATTTCTCCAGTATCCCACCCCCATCAAATAAAGAAAAATACTTTTTAAAATTTATGAATATTTAATTGTTCTAAAGTTAAAGCCATAAAAATAAAAATAACCAAATGGCCTACTATCATACCATTAGAAGAACAAAAAAATAGGTCTTCATGAGAGTTTCAAATTAGAATACAAGTTTTCATTAGGCACCTGTTTATGTATGCTATTCTGCTCTTTACAATAAATAATTAAATTTAAAAGACTTATTTCCTCACTTTTAAGACTTTATTAGTTTACAAATTACATATTGACCTATGCTAAATTTTATACCGACCCATGCTAATGAATTCAGTACAGAAAACAAAAAACACTGCACTCAAGCAAACTACACACACACACACACACACATATATATATATATATATACAGGTATATATATATATATATTATATATATATATATATATATATATATATATTACTTGAATGCATTTATATCCTACCGTGTCTCATAAATCATTGTGGTAACTCATCAGAATACAGACAATCAAATATAATGGTAAAAGCACTTAATATAAACAGGGTCAAGGATACATAGACAGAAGATGAAGAAAAGATGAGGGAAATGTGAACAGGAGGAAGTGTAGTTAATCGAGTTGTATGTTTTGCCCTTAATATTCTCTGTGTGGGGACTTCCCTGGTGGCACAGTGGTTTGGAATCCGCCTGCCAGTGCAGGGGACATGGGTTCGAGCCCTTGTCTGGGAAGATCCCACATGCCGCAGAGCAACTAAGCCAGTGCGCCACAACTACTGAGCCTGTGCTCTAGGGCTCATGAGCCACAACTACTGAAGCCCACGTGCCACAACTACTGAAGCCCCAGCACCTAGAGCCCGTGCTCCACAACAAGAGAAGCCACAGCAATGAGGAGCCCGCACACCACAACGAAGAGTAGTCCCCGCTCGCCCCAACTAGAGACAGCCTGTGTGCAGCAACAAAGACCCAACACAGCCAAAAATAAATAATAAATAACTTTATTTTTCAAAAAAGATTCTCTGTGGATAAAACAACATGTAAATAATTGGTTACAAAGCCACATTATTTTAAGGTGCCAGACTGCACCTTAACAGTCTGACACAAAGGGACAGCACAGGAAAACTATTCAAAGATAAAGATTTTTAAATCTTTGCAGTTTGAAACCTTTTAGAGCAAGTATAATGAGCTCGACACACATTTCAACACTCAACATGTTAATCACATGTTCAAAGTATGTCTCAAACTCATTGGAAATAGCTGTTGTCTCTGTCCCTGATATCCAAAACTGATCTGTGATGTGTAAAACTCAGGAGGTATTGATATCCACTTTTTGGCATCTGAACAGGAAACAAAGTTGTTTTGCAGTGATAATAAAGAATGAAGTAAATGCAAAAGGATACAAAAGACAAAGTACTGAGGGAATGTATTAACAAAACGAGTCAAACTAAATTCTGGTGAACTGGGGCCTACGATTGTACACACTCCATGGAAATACCCCAGCCTAAATACTGGCATACGAGGAAGGGTACTGCGAAGCCCATCACAGTATAATCCTTTAAAATGTCCCTTTCAAGGTTGGCTCCACTCAACACTGAGTATAGGTAATCTTCCCATGTGGCAGAAACACTGGCTGCCCAATGATTGACCAAGAAATTAACACACTAATGAATAAATGATGCTAATTTATTTCTATCCCTGACAACGGGAAACAACACACACTCTGTGTCAATGGTATGTCCTCTTTCCCACTTTTCTAAATGGTAAATTATGGTTTTCCCTTCATTGCTTTATATCATGTGTGGCAGGCATGTTGGGAAATGGCTATCAATGGTTCTGTTATTGATTTCTACCTTCATTTCACTGTGGTTAAACAAGATACTTTGTATGATTTCAATTTCTTAAAAATGTATTGGTACTTGTATTGTGGCCTAACATATGGTCTCTCCTGGAGAATGTTCCATGTGTACTTGAGAAAAATGTGTATTCTGCTGTTGTTGAGTGGAGTGATCTATATATGGCTGTTAGGTTTAGTTGGTTAAATGTGTTATTCAGTCCCCCTACCTCTCTACTGATCTTCTGTCTAGATGTGTTATCCATTATTGAAAGCAAGGTATTGATCTCCAACTATTATTTTAGAACTATCTATTTCTTCCTTCAATTCTGTCAATGTTTGCTTTCCATATTTGGGGGTTGTTTGGTACATATATGTTTATAGTTGTTATATCTTCTTGATAGATTGAACTTGCTATCAACTTATAGTGGCCTCCTTTTCCGCTTGTGATAGTTTTTGATTTAAAGTTTTTTTTGTGTGATATTAACATAGCCATCCCAGATCTATCTTCCTTCCTTCCTTCCTTCCTTCCTTTCTTTTTCTCTCTCTCTTTCTTTTTTGTTACTATTTGCTTGGGATATTTTATGCTATGCTTTAGCTTTCAAGCAACTTGTGTCTTTTGCAATCAAGTGAGTTTTTTGCGGACAGCATATACTTGGATTATGGTTGTTTTTAAAGTCCATTCTGCCAATGCTTATCTTTTTATTGGAGAGCTTAATCCACTTACTTTTTCAAAAATTACTGATGAGGAAGAACTTAATTCTGTCTGTTTCCTGCTTGTTTTCTGTATGTCTTATGCATTTTTTGCCCCTCATTTACTCCATTACTGACTTCTGTGCTTAGCCGATTTTCTTGTGGTGAACCCTTGATTCCCTTTTCATTTCTTTTTGCATATAGTCTATTGATATTTTCTTTGTGGTTCTCAAGAAGATTACATTTACCATTCTAAAGTTAAAACAATATAATTTCAATTGAAACCAACTTCAGTAGCACACAGAAACTCTGTTCCTCTACAGTTCCATTCCTCCTCTTTACATTATTGTTGTCACAAATTGCACCTTTATACTTTGTGAGCCCAATAACATGAATTTATGATTATTTTATGCATTTGTTTTTTCAATCATGTAAGAAATAAAAAGTAGAGTTACAAGCCAATAACACAATACTGACTTTAGTATTTGCCCATGTATTTATCTTTACTGGAGATTTCTATTTCTTTCTACACCTTCGAGTTGCTGTCTAGTGTCCTTTCATTTCAACCTGAAGGTTCAATTTAGCATTTCTCCTAGGGCAGTGGTAGGAAGTTGTAAAACAAACGCCCTCAACCTTTGTTCATCTGGGAATGCGTTAATTTCTCCCTAAGTTTTGAAACCAGTTTGGCCAAATATAGAATTCTTGGTGGACAATGTTTTTCTTTCAGCACTTTAAATATGTCTGGCCTCTTGCTTCCGTGGTTTCATATAGGAAATTAGCTCTAATCTTTTTGAGGATCCCTGCTTTGTAACAAATTTCTTTTTTCTTTCTCCTTTGGGAGAAAAGATTCTTTCTGTCTTTTGGCTTCTGAGAGTTTGATTGTACTGTTTCTTACTGTGGGTTTCTTTTGGTTTCTCTTAGTCCTGAAATCAGCCAAAGATTTATAGCAACCAAACACATACTGAACCAGGGAAGAGGCAATTTGAAAATGGCAGGAAAGCTTTGTGGCATTTTTACTTGCCCTTGCCCCATCCACTGTTAGTGTAGTGATGTTCTTAAAGTGGTGGAGTCTTAATGCAGTGATAGTCTTAAAGTAGCAGCAGACCATTCCTAGTATGGGACCCTCAATCCTGCTTCAGGAGGGAGCAGAAGAGACCGTACTGTCAGATTATTATGTGTATCTGTTCTAACCTGTCTGGGAGCTACCTGAAGGACTGACACAAGATGCTTATCTCTGCCTTAGCTAACTTGGAACACAGTCTGGAAAAGCAGCGGTCATTGCTCAAAAAAAGTGCAAGGTGAGCTAACAAAGCACAGATGGCTGGGGCAGAAGACTGTGCATTGAAATACAGTAGACCACAGAAGATGCAGGAGCCAAAGTTGGGGGAGATTCTTTGGGAAATTAGAACCTACAAAAAGTACACATGTGTCTGGAGAAACTAAGAAAGCCACATGCATACTCAAGATAAGATGCATGTTCTGAAAACACCAGAGGAGTCTCTAAGCTTTGACCATGGGCTGAGCCCTGAACTCAATGCAGGTCAGCTAAATGTTGAAGGAGTGATCCAGCAATCTGCACAATGGGCAGAGGTGTGTGGTTTTGAGTGTGCATGTGGATGTGCTTGTGTATATTTATTTTTGTTTGTTTTAGGTGCAGGAATTCAAGGAAATCTCTGTCAAAACATTAGCTAAACATGAACTAAAGGAACAGAGACTTCAGTGCGTACATACGATAAGGAAAACAGTCATTGCAAAAATAGTTTGGAAAGGTCCCTAAACAGACTACTACAGCCTTGAACAATCAAAAGCCCAGGAAACCCTGGGAAAGTGGGAGAATCTGATTTCCATAGATACCACATTATACTATTTGAAAGACAAATTTTCAACCAAAAAAATCACAAGGTATACAAAGACATGGAAAAGTATGGTCCATTTAAGAAAACAAATTAATTGATGAAACCATCCCTAAGGAAGCCCAGACATTTCTCCATTGCATATTCTTGCCTCCTTTGTCATAGATTCATTGACCATAAGTGCATGGGTTTCTTTCTGGGCTCTCTATTCTGTTCCAGTGATCGATGTTTTTGTGCCAGTACCATACTCTTTTGATTACTGTAGGTTTGTAGCACAGTCTGAAGCCAGGGAGCATGATTCCTCCAGTTGTCTTCTTCTTTCTCAAGACTGTTTTAACTATTCAGGATCTTTTGTGTTTCCATACAAAGTTTAAAATTATTTGTTCTAGGTCTGTGGAAAATGCCCTTGATATGTTGATACAGACTGCATTGAATCCGTAGATTTCCTTGGGTATGATGGTCATTTTAACAATATTAATTCTTCCAATCCGTGACCATGGTATATCTTTCCAGCTGTTTGTGTCATCTTTAATTTCTTGTATCAGTGTCGTATAGTTCCCTGGGTACAGGTCTTTTACCTCCTTAGGCAGATTTATTCTTATGTATTTTATTCTTTTTTACGTGATTGTAAATGGGATTGTTTCCTTAATTTCTCTTTCTGATAGTTCACTGTTAGTGTATAGAAATACAATAGATTTCTATATATAAATTTTGTATGCTGCAAATTTACCAAGTTCATTTTTGAGCTCTAATAATTTTTTGATAGTGTCTTTCAGATTTTCTATGTATCCTGCCATCTGCCAACAGTGACAGTTTTATTTTTTCCTTTCCATTTTGGAGTCCTTTTATTTTTTTACTTTTCTTGTCTGATTGCTGTGGCTAGGACTTCCAAAACTACCTTCAATAAAAGTGGTGAGAGTGGGCATCCTTGTCTTGTTCCTGATCTTAGGGGAAATGCTTTCAGCTTTTCACCATTGAGTATGTTAGCTATGAGCTTGTCATATATGGCCTTTATTATGTTGAGGTATGTTCCCTCTATGCCCACTTTCTGGAGAGATTTTACCATGAATGGATATTGAATTTTTTTCAAAAGCTTTTTCTTCATCTATTGAGATGATCATATGGTCTTTAGTCTTCAATTTGTTACTGTGATGATAAGAGACCTAAGACAGCTACAGAGGCTAAGTGACCTTTCCCTCCCTGAATTGGTAGGTGTCCTTGTTCTGCCTTCTAATTGAGTTAGTATCTGAGTAAAGAACTGCCAGGTGTCATTTAGTTCACAATACACTGCTGTGGCAATATAGAAATGAATTTGCCTAAATCATTTGGCTTTTCTAAATTATAGTAAATGAATATACTGAATGAATATTTCAACTTAAGGAAATGTTCTTAAAAATATATTAGTGTAGGCACTTCAGCGGAGAATTGTAAACAAAATAAATAATTCAGGTAAAATTAAAGTACACTCAGTTGTATCCAGTTTCCTCTTGTAAATCTCTCTTTTTCATGTGGGTGGACAGTCACTGGAGAATATCTGTCTTGGGGCTAAGGAAATCTAAGCCTTCTTGGCCACACTGTATTCTCTTATGTCGTTTAATAAAGACACCAGTTGGGTTGCTGAAAAAATAGTGGGAAAAATCAATCCCTCACATCCAAAGGGCAGCTCTTGAAAATATGTGGATTGTTGTAGTCGTTTTGCTCTTCTGGCCTCAGAAGTTCTAATCTTAACCTTAGCCCCTCATGCAGAGAGACTTTTTAAACCAATTCGCACATTACTCATTATGTGACTGTTGAATAAGAGAAACCCAGCTCTTTTCCTGTGCTTTCAACCAGTTATCTTCTTCAAAAATTTGTTTGGATTGTTATACCTTATTCTTGCCTGGCAAGGGACTTATGGGAAGGTTCTTATTGTTTGAAAGTTTGGTGCAAGTATCTGCAAAGAAAGAAGAAAGTAAAGAAGGAAAGGTGTGTTTATCAAACATCCCAATAGTGAAGGTGTGTGAAAGCAACTTTTGAAAAAGTGAATCTGTCCGAGTTTAGCCGTATTAGTACATCTTATTTTATTCATTGAACATAAATAATTATCAGTGAATCCTTTCTAGATTTTCTAGTTTCCCAAAGTTCCCTGTATTCACATTCTAAGCTGAAAAATGGTATTTTAAGTCACTGCTCTCCACCTTATATTATTTATAATCACCCTCATGACCTCTTCCTTCAAAGAAACGTGATCCTGAGAAGTGTCCTTTGTTTGTCTTTGTGGAATAAGTGATGTGGATGCATCCTGGAGACCTGTGAGATGTTTAAATTGTGGCCTAATGAAACTAGGATGGAGAGTTCTGGAAAGATCTGGAAAGATGGCTGGTAGAGTGTGGCCAGATGTGGGAGAAGAGAGACGTACAGAGAGAGGGAGAGGAAATTTTCAGAGGGAGAAAATTAAACAAATAATTCAATAAGTTTTGTTGTGTGGTGTGGGATGCAAGCCTTTCTCTCCCCCTTTCCTTCACAATCTCTTTGTTAAAGACTGTGTTTTTCATTAGTTTTACTAAGATAGGATTTGCCGTTTTCTTTGGATACTGAGAATGGGCCCATGGAAACAGTTACATTTGGGTTATCTCTAACTATCTTTAATGAAGAACATAAATATTGGCCACTCTATCTATGCACATGCTATCACCATGCCTTTTTTGTTCTCTGTTCATATATCTAAGTCCTCTTCTTTGAGGTCAATCTCAAATCTCATCTGAAATGTACATTTATTGATAGATTCAACCCATAATGAACTGTCCCTTCTTTGTCCTCCTTAGGCTCTGATTATTTATAAAAACTCATTTTTGAACTTAGAAACTGTCCAATATGATATATTAGTTATTTCATCAGCATCTTTTATATCCTCAACACAGTTATAAGCTTTTGTGGGGCTGGGATCATACATTCTGTAATTTTTCTCAGTACTTACACTTACTTTGATAGAAAGCGCATTCATTCATCTAAACATCATTTATTGAGTGTTAATTAAATGTCTCAACTCAGTAAATATTGTTGGAATGAGTGCATGCATGAATGAGGGAGTATGCAATAGGTAGCCTAATGTACCGCCCGATGTGAAAAAACCAAAAACATAAACACAAAAGCAAGCCAAAAAGTGGCCCAGGACATTCTGTAAAATATCCTGCTTTTGTTGGATGAGGCCATGAAAATCAAGATGCTCCTGAAAGGTCTTAAGAGCTGACCAAGAATAGTAAACAATTGAAATTCTCTCAGGCTTATTCAACCCTATCACTGGACACATTTATACCTCTCAGGAATGTTATTAAAAGAAGAGATTAATAAAGCTTTTATAGATGAGTTGATAAATCTCTAAATATTTAAATCTTCATTTCCTCCTAGGTGTCTCTATTTTGGGTTTCAAAAGATTTCAAGAAACCACAGGATAATTAAAAAAATTAGACATTAGCTTTCTTACCTTCATGTTTTTTGATGGTAAACACATTTTATTTTCTCCATAGTGCTGCCCAATTTCCACCAGTACAGTTCTTAAGTGAATTTTGCTCTGGATGGTGGGATATATAAGATGTCAATGAATTGTTTGTATATGTTTTAGAATTCTTCAAAAGGGCCTGGCCATGGAAATGCATTGAATATTACTTAAATAAGTAAAGTAAGTTCCTCAGAATTATTATTCTATTCTGGTTAGGATACTCTCTGCCCTGGTTTGTTAAAATTTCCCTCTAGAGTGGTTTTAATTTTGTTTCTGATAGGGTCCTAGGATTTATTGCCACACCCATCCTGCATCTGTTTTTCTTTGAATTACTCTCCTTGCATTTTCTGATTCCTACAGGGCCTTACAGGTTAGTGACAACCTGGCCATCACAACTCTGGGAAGGCCTACTTTTCAGAGGTGTTGATGTTTTCTGTACCTGAAGGTTTTCAAGAGATACCAATCTTCCTCACCACCTCCCTTGGCCCTCTTAATGGACTAAGCAGTTCCTCATGAAATTTCTGTAGGATATCTGTACTAACTTCTCAATATTGTTCCATCCTGGGTCTAAATTCCTGGCCTCAAGGTAATGTTAGATTTCTAGCTCCAGCCCCTATTTACATAAGGCCTATACTAAGGAACGGAACCCATAGACATCAGTCTGCTCTTATTTCTCTGGATTTAATTTCTCTGTTACTTTCTGAAACATGCAGGTGTTCCTTTCTTTCTTTTAATCTCAGCTATGTGCTTTTAACTTGTTCAAAATTGACCCAGAATTTACATGTGTCTCCAGTAAGAGTACATTAAATTGAGCTTAGTCTGCTCTTCTACTGGCATATTTGAGATCCAAATAATTTTCTACTTAACTGGATTCAGTTACCTGTATATTTCAGGCACCTAAAACTCACCATGTTCCAAATTTCCCCCTTTATTGTTAGTAATTTTCTTGGGAATCTGGATAACATTAGATGGAATAAAGTTAGTGAGTGGCCCAGGATTGCCTGAAATTTTGTTTGTCAGAGTGGCCAGGGAAAGTTAAGCAAAGAAGACAACCAAATGAAAAACAGAATCACATTATTATGGCTGAGACAAGATTCCATGCAGAGCTCTCTGTAGAACTGGGTTGGGTCATAACTTATGCCAGAGCTCTAGGTGGGGTTGACACCATCTCATGCCAAGCTCTCAGTTCTGGGCTAACGTCATCTCTGGTCCACTCTATGGAGTGGAGACTTTGGAGGAATGGCCAATGTGTTCTGCGGTGTAGGAAGAGGGAAATTGTGAACGTTACTTTCTAAATTGTGGAGGAACTAACCACTGTAAATGTGCCTTGAACTATGGTTTTTAATTTGACCAGTCAGATCAATGACTTTCCCCTTGAATGAAATGCTGCTACGTATATGAGCAGAAAAACAAAACTGGTATAAGGAATAGATAGCTAGTGGGAAGCAGCCGCAGAGCACAGGGAGATCAGCTGGGTGCTTTGTGACCACCTAGAGGGGTGAGATAGGGAGGGTGGAAGGGAGGGAGATGCAAGAGGGAAGAGATATGGGGACATATGTATGTGTATAACTGATTTACTTTGTTATAAAGCAGAAACTAACACACCATTGTAAAGCAATTATACTCCAATAAAGATGTTAAAAAAAAACTAGTATAAGGAGATGGAGAGACTGGGAGTCTTATTTTCCCAGCAATTAACTTTTCCTCGACCACAACCTTCCCTTGAGTCTCCTAGACCTTGGGGATGATCGCAACCCCTTGGGTTGGGTGATGGCAACCCCATCTTCACTAGAACCTCTATAGTTAACTTTGATTTTTCCCACTCCATCTATCCATCCCATGTATGCAGTCAGACATTTGAACTTGGACTTTTACTGACAAAATATCCTTGAATATAACCATTTCTTTTCACTCCCACTGCTACTGCTTTTGTCACTGCCTTAACTAGGGCTTTATCTTTAAGTCCTTTATATAAATATATAAATAAAATATACAAATAAATAAAATATAATATTAATTCTGATGATTTTAAAGTCTTTTCTTGATAAAGACTTTTCCTGATAAAGATACACAATATCTTATATAAATATTGTTGTATTATCTGTTCCTTTCCTAGAAATTTAGTCATATGATTCTATCTCTTGGTATGTCTAGAACTTTTTGATTGAATGCTGACTATTTTATTTGGTTTTTTAAATTTTTCTCAGTGGAAATGTTGTTTTGCTTCAAAATATTTTACTCTACCTGGAAATAGCAAATCTTCAAATTACAATTTTTTAAATGCTTTCAAATATCAATACTATAGGTGTCACAAAATCTAGAAAAATGACATTTGAAAATTAACTACTGCCAGATGTGTCTCTATAAGACTTTTTCCCAACTCTTGTAGCTATATATTCTTTAACTGCCTCCTCATATGACAGTTTATGTGTTTTAGAAATAAAATTTTAAGGAATAAACTTTGTAGTTTATAGACATAGATTTCTTTTAACATGGTTGATTAGAGTTTGCTTTTAGTTATTAATAGTTTAGAAAAGTTTATTTCAGCGTCACAATTTATTATTGATAATGTCACATCAATTTTCATTGTTAACTTTGAGAAAACCTCTATGGATTACTTCCTCATAAATATTTACTATTATAAATGCATTACTGATTTCAGTACTGCTATAGGATTGTGCATTACAGGAATTCTGATAAAATACTCATTCACACCATTCCATTACACACATTATTGATGGGGTATATTCTTTTATTTATTTATTTATTTATTTATTTTTGACTGTGTTGTGTCTTCGTTGCTGTGCGCAGTCTTTCTCTAGTTGCAGCGACTGGGGGATACTCTTTGTTGTGGTGTGCAGGCTTCTTATTGCGGTGGCTTCTCTTGTTGCAGAGCACAGGCTCTAGGCACGCAAGCTTCAGTAGTTGTGGCTCACAGTCTTAGTAGTTGTGGCTCACGGGCTCTAGAGAGCAGGCTCCATAGTTGTGGCACACGGTCTTAGTTGCTCCGTGGCATGTGGGATCTTCCCGGACCAGGGCTCAAACCCGTGTCCCCTGCATTGGCAGGTGGCTTCCTAACCACTGTGCCATCCGGGAAGCCCCTGGAGTATATTGGTGTTTTTTTTTTTTTTTTTTTTTTGCAGTATGCTGGCCTCTCACTGTTGTGGCCTCTCCCCGTTGCGGGGCACAGGCTCCGGACATGCAGGATCAGTGGCCATGGCTCACGGGCCTAGCCACTATGCGGCATTTGGGATCTTCCTGGACCAGGGCACGAACCCGTGTCCCCTGCATTGGCAGGCAGACTCTCAACCACTGCACCACCAGGGAAGCCCTGGAGTATATTCTTGACAGAAGGAAATTTCCGTTTTGACTAAGCATTGAAGAAACCTGAATCTTTGACTTATCTTTCACATGCCTGATGATTGAAATAATTTTCCGCAGATTAACTTCTGGTTTTATACTTTTCAGTTCTTTTTTTCTTCTTCAAATGCACATGCTTTGAGAGCTGTGAAGTGCAAGACATGGCTATATTGTAAGGTGGTTTTTGTCCTTACGCTTCTGTGTCTTGTGCTAGTTAAGTCAGTAGAGTAGTCAGTAAGAGTACTGGAAGTTATTCCTGTAATGGGATATTATATAGTCAATTACATATGGTGGTGTCTGAAAATCACATAATAGCCTCACTTAAAACATCTCCTTAGCCGGATTTCAAAAAAGCCTGTGACCAATCCAATATGATCCAACATAGCGGACTATGATAGAAGAAAAATTGGCAAAGAAATAGATGCTGGTCTTACCTGATGGAAGTTAAAATATCTCACTTTTGGCAATTTTGCAAAAACATATAATTACATGAACTAATTTCTAGGGTTCTTCGTAGGACCTAAGAAGGAACCCATAGAGTTGTGGAACAACAATAGAAGCTACTGTGATGAGAAGCCCCGGCACCACAACAAAGAGTAGCCCCCGCTCGCCGCAACTAGAGAAAGCCTGCACGCAGCACTGAAGACCCAATGCAGCCAAAATAAAAATAAATAAATAAAAATAAATAAATTTATCTTTTAAAAAGTAATACTTAGGTTTGAGTCATGAGAAATTTGATGAGGAGAAATTAGCTAATGTTTTCAGAACTTTTAAAATATCAAACTCAGTCTCTAAGATTTTAGCATTATATACAACATCGGTTACTTATTAGTGGTTTGGGAAGGCCAATTTAAAATTTTCTCATCTTACTGTATTGAAATTCATGGCCCTAATGTTTTCCACGTTGACTATATGAATGATGAAGAAAAGTCAATCATGTACTTCATTTCCAACTGGACAGAAAACAATATTTTAAAAAGTGTTTGGACTACTGACTTTTGATTTCTTCTAAGGCAAATGGATAGGTAATTTTTATTCCCTGATTAGGAGAAAAATGGTGGAAGAGGGCAGGGTTAAGAATTAAGATTTCGAGTCGGAGCGCAGGGAGAGGACTGGGGCTGGCGGCAGGAAGAGAGCCTGAAGGGGTTAGTGCACCACGGCTAGCCCGGAGGGAGTCCGGGGAAAGGGTCTGGAGCTGCTGAAGAGGCAAGAGACTTTTTTCCGTTTTGTTTCCTGGTGCGCGAGGAGAGGGCATTAAGAGGGCTGCTTGGGGAAGCGCCGGAGTCAGGCGCGAGCCGCGGGTAAGGCGCGGACCTCGGACACAGGCGTCGGCCGCCGCCGCCCGCCGCCGCCCGCCGCCGCCGCCCGCCGCCGCCGCCGCCGCCGCCGCCGCCGCCGCCGCCGCCGCCGCCGCCGCGGGGCCTGTGTGCGAGCGCAGGTCACTGTCCGCCCCGCCTTCCAGGGGGCCTGTGCACCCCGCCACTGCCGGGGTCCCGAGACCCGGGGACGGCTTTCCCGGGAAAGCGCACGGAGCGCCACGGGCTGCTGCAACGTCACGCCGGCCTCTGCCGCCGCAGGCCCGCCCCACACTGCGCGCCCCTCCCTCACCTCTGCCTGAGTGAGCCAGAGCCCCCGAATCAGCGGCTCCTTTAAACCCGTCCTGTCTGAGCGAAGAACGGACGCCCTCCGGCGACCTCCACGCAGAGGCGGGGCCAGGTCCAAGGCTGAGACCCGGGAGCTGTGAGAGCAGAGACAGGGAAATTTCTCTGTGCAGCCTCGGAGGCAGCGGATTAAAGCTCCACGGTCCATTTGATGCGCCCTGCGTCTGTGGAGTGCATGAATGGACCGCGAATCATCCCAAATTGAGGAAGTGGACTTTGAGGACAAGATTTAAGACTTTCCCCCCTTTTCCTCTTTTTACAACGAATTATTCCAAATTAAGGAGGTGGACTTAGAGAGCAAGATTTCAGACTTCTCGCCCTTTTCCTCTTTTTACAACGAATTATCCCAAATTGAGGAGGTGGACTTGGAGAGCAAGACTTTTGATTTTTCCCCCTGCTCTCTTTTTGTGAATGTGTATGTGTATTCTTCTGTGTAAGATTCTCTCTGTATAGCTTTGCTTCCACCATATGTCCCAGGGTTCTATCGGTCCGTTTTTTTGTTTTTTGTTTTTTTTTTTTTTTCAATAATTACTTTCTAATTTTAATAACGCTACTATATTTCATACTTTATTCTATTTTACTTTACCTGTTCTTTCTTTTTTTCCTACCTTCCCTTCCTCCCTCCCTCCTTCCGCTCCTCCTTTCCTTCTTTCTTTTTCTTTCCTCCCTCCCTCCCTCCCACCCTTCTTCTTTCCACTTTCTTTTTCTTTCCTTCCTCCCTCCCTCCCTCCTGTCTTTCTTCCTTTCCTTCCTCCCTCCCTCCCTCCTTTCTTTCCTTCTTTCTTTCCATCCTTCCTCCCTCCCTCCCTCCTTTCTTTCTTTCTTCCTTCCTTCCTTTCTTCCCTTCTTCCTTTCTTTCCCTCTCTCTTTCTTTCTTCTACTAATTCCTTCTTTCTACTTTTTCTCCCTGTTATTCTGAGCCGGGTGGATGAAAGGCTCTTGGTGCTGCAGACAGGAGCCAGCGCTGTGCCTCTGAAGTGGGAGAGCCAACTTCAGGACACGGGTCCACAAGAGACCTCCCAGCTCCACATAATATCAAGCAGCGAAAATCTCCCAGAGATCTCCATCCCAACACCAGCACCCAGCTTCAGTCAACGACCAGCAAACTACAGTGCGGGTCACCCTATGCCAAGCAACTAGCAAGGCAGGAACACAACCCCAACCATTAGCAGAGAGGCTACCTAAAAACATAATAAGGCCATAGGCACCCCAAAACACACCACCAGACGTGGACCTGTCCACCAGAAAGACAAGATCGAGCCTCAACCACCAGAGCACAGGCATTAGTACCCCCCACCAGGAAGCCTACACAACCTACTGAAACAACCTTAGCCACTGGGGTCAGACACCAAAAACAACGGGAACTACGAATCTGCAGCCGGCAAAAAGGAGACCCCAAACACAGTAACATAAGCAAAATGAGAAGACAGAAAAACAGCAGGTGAAGGAGCAAGATAAACACCTACCAGACCTAACAAATGAAGAGGTAATAGGCAGTCTACCTGAAAAAGAATTCAGAATAATGATAGTAAAGCTGATCCAAGATTCTATTTCTAAAATCCATAATCTTGGAAATAGAATAGACAAAATGCAAGAAACAGTTAACAAGGACCTAGAAGAACTAAAGATGAATCAAGCATCGATTAAAAACACAATAAATGAAATGAAAAATACTCTAGATGGGATCAATAGCAGAATAACTGAGGCGGAGGAACGGATAAGTGAGGTGGAAGATAAAATAGTGGAAATAACTGCTGCAGAGCAAAATAAAGAAAAAAGAATGAAAAGAACAGAGGACAGTCTCAGAGACCTCTGGGACAACATTAAACGCACCAACATTCAAATTATAGGGGTTCCAGCAGAAGAAGAGAAAAAGAAAGGGACTGAGAAAATATTTGAAGAGATTATAGTTGAAAACTTCCCCAATATGGGAAAGGAAATAGTTAGTCAAGTCCAGGAGGCACAGAGAGTCCCATACAGAATAAATCCAAGGAGAAATATGCCAAGACACATATTAATCAAACTGTCAAAAATTAAACACAAAGAAATCATATTAAAAGCAGCAAGGGAAAAACAACAAATAACACACAAGGGAATCCCCATCAGTTTAACAGCTGATCTCTCAGCAGAAACTCTACAAGCCAGAAGGGAGTGGCAGGACATAATTAAAGTGATGAAGGAGAGGAACCTGCAACCAAGATTACTCTACCCAGCAGGGATCTCATTCAGATTGGATGGAGAAATTAAAACCTTTACAGACAAGCAAAAGCTGAGAGAGTTCAGCACCACCAAACCAGCTTTACAACAAATGCTAAAGGAACTTCTCTAGGCAAGAAACACAACAGAAGGAATATACCTACAATAACAAACCCAAAGCAATTAAGGAAATGGGAATAGGAACATACATATCAATAATTACCGTAAATGTAAATGGTCTAAATGCTCCCACCAAAAGACACAGAGTGGCTGAATGGATACAAAAACAAGACCCATATATATGCTGTCTACAAGAGACCCACTTCAGACCTAGAGACACATAGAGATTGAAAGTAAGGGGATGGAAAAAAGATATTCCATGCAAATGGAAATCAAAAGAAAGCTGGAGTAGCAATTCTTATATCAGACAAAATAGACTGTAAAATAAAGACTATTAGAAGAGACAAAGAAGGACGCTACATAACGATAAAGGGATCAATCCAAGAAGAAGATATAACAATTGTAAATATTTATGCACCCAACATAGGAGCACCTCAATACATAAGGCAAATACTAACAGCCATAAAAGGGGAAATCGACAGTAACACAATCATAGTAGGGGACTTTAACACCCCACTTTCACCAATGGACAGATCATCCAAAATGAAAATAAATAAGGAAACACAAGCTTTAAATGATACATTAAACGAGATGGACTTAATTGATATTTATAGGACATTCCATCCAAAAAGAACAGAATACACATTTTTCTCAAGTGCTCCTGGAACATTCTCCAGGATAGATCATATCTTGGGTCACAAATCAAGCCTTGGTAAATTTAAGAAAATTGAAATTGTATCAAGTATCTTTTCCGACCACAATGCTATGAGACTAGACATCAATTACAGGAAAAGATGTGTAAAAAATACAAACACATTGAGGCTAAACAATACACTACTCAATAACGAAGTGATCACTGAAGAAATCAAAGAGGAAATTAAAAAATACCTAGAAACAAATGACAATGGAGACACGACGACCCAAAACCTATGGGACGCAGCAAAAGCAGTTCTAAGGGGGAAGTTTATAGCAATACAATCCCACCTTAAGAAACAGGAAGCATTTCGAGTAAACAACCTGACCCTGCACCTAAAGCAGTTAGAGAAAGAAGAATAAAAACCCCCAAAGCTAGCAGAAGGAAAGAAATCATAAAGATCAGATCAGAAATAAATGAAAAAGAAATGAAGGAAACGATAGCAAAGATCAACCAAACTAAAAGCTGGTTCTTTGAGAAGATAAACAAAATTGACAAACCATTAGCCAGACTCATCAAGAAAAGAAGGGAGAAGACTCAAATCAATAGAATTAGAAATGAAAAAGGAGAAGTAACAACTGACACTGCAGAAATACAAAAGATCATGAGAGATGACTACAAGCAACTCTATGCCAATAAAATGGACAACCTGGAAGAAATGGACAAATTCTTAGAAATGCACAACCTGCCAAGACTGACTCAGGAAGACATAGAAAATATGAATAGACCAATCACAAGCACTGAAATTGAAACTGTGATTAAAAATCTTCCATCAAACAAAAGCCCAGGACCAGATGGCTTCACAGGTGAATTCTATCAAACATTTAGAGAAGAACTAACACCTATCCTTCTCAAACTCTTCCAAAATATAGCAGAGGGAGGAACACTCCCAAACTCATTCTACGAGGCCGACATCACCTTGATACCAAAACCAGGCAAGGATGTCACAAAGAAAGAAAACTACAGGCCAATATCACTGATGAACATAGATGCAAAAATCCTCAACAAAATACTAGCAAACAGAATCCAACAGCACATTAAAAGGATCATACACCATGATCAAGTGGGGTTTATTCCAGGAATGCAAGGATTCTTCAATATATGCAAATCAATCAATGTGATACACCATATTAACAAGTTGAAGGAGAAAAACCATATGATCATCTCAAAAGATGCAGAGAAAGCTTTCGACAAAATTCAACATCCATTTATGATAAAAACCCTGCAGAAAGTAGGCATAGAGGGAACTTTCCTCAACATAATAAAGGCCATATAGGACAAACCCACAGCCAACATTGTCCTCCATGGTGAAAAACTGAAACCATTTCCACTAAGATCAGGAACAAGACAAGGCTGCCCACTCTCACCACTCTTATTCAACCTAGTTTTGGAAGTTTTAGCCACAGCAATCAGAGAAGAAAAGGAAATAAAAGGAATCCAAATTGGAAAAGAAGAAGTGAAGCTGTCACTGTTTGCAGATGACATGATACTATACATAGAGAATCCTAAAGATGCTACCGAAAAACTACTAGAGCTAATCAATGAATTTGGTAAAGTAGCAGGATACAAAATTAATGTACAGAAATCTCTGGCATTCCTGTACACTAATGATGAAAAATCTGAAAATGAAATCAAGAAAACACTCCCATTTACCATTGCAACAAAAAGAATAAAATATCTAGGAATAAACCTACCTAAGGAGACAAAAGACCTGTATGCAGAAAATTATAAGACACTGATGAAAGAAATTAAAGATGATACAAATAGATGGAGAGATATACCATGCTCCTGGATTGGAAGAATCAATATTGTGAAAATGACTCTACTACCCAAAGCAATCTACAGATTCAATGCAATCCCTATCAAACTACCACTGGCATTTTTCACAGAACTAGAACAAAAAAATTCAAAATTTGTTTGGAAAAACAAAAGGCCCCGAATAGCCAAAGCAATCTTGAGAACGAAAAACGGAGCTGGAGGAATCAGGCTCCCTGACTTCAGACTATACTACAAAGCTACAGTAATTAAGACAGTCTGGTACTGGCATAAAAACAGAAAGACAGATCAGTGGATCAGGATAGAAAGCCCAGAGATAAACCCACGCAGGAGGGAGGCAGGAATGTACAGTGGAGAAAGGACAGCCTCTTCAATAAGTGGTGCTGGGAAAACTGGACAGGGACATGTAAAAGTATGAGATTAGATCATTCCCTAGCACCATACACAAAAATAAGCTCAAAATGGATTAAAGACTTAAATGTAAGGCCAGAAACTATCAAACTCTTAGAGGAAAACATAAGTAGAACACTCTATGACATAAATCACAGCAAGATCCTTTTGGACCCACCTCCTAGAGAAATGGAAATAAAAACAAAGATAAACAAATGGGACCTAATGAAACTTCAAAGCTTTTGCACAGCAAAGGAAACCATAAAGAAGACCAAAAGACAACCCTCAGAATGGGAGAAAATATTTGCAAATGAAGCAACTGACAAAGGATTAATCTCCAAAATTTATAAACAGCTCATGCAGCTCAACATCAAAAAAACAAACAACCCAATCCAAAAATGGGCAGAAGACTTAAATAGGCATTTCTCCAAAGTAGATATTCAGACTGCCAACAAACACATGAAAGAATGCTCAACATCATTAATCATTAGAGAAATGCAAATCAAAACTACAATGAGATATCATCTCACACCAGTCAGAATGGCCATCATCAAGAAATCTAGAAACAATAAATGCTGGAGAGGGTGTGGAAAAAAGGGAACACTCTTGCACTGCTGGTGGGAATGTGAATTGGTACAGCCACTATGGAGAACAGTATGGAGGTTCCTTAAAAAACTACAAATAGAACTACCATATGACCCAGCAATCCCACTACTAGGCATATACCCTGAGAAAACCATAATTCCAAAAGAGACATGTACTAAAATGTTCATTGCAGCTCTATTCACAATAGCCCGGAGCTGGAAACAACCTAAGTGTCCATCATCGGATGAATGGATAAAGAAGATGTGGCACGTATATACAATGGAATATTACTCAGCCATAAAAAGAAACGAAACTGAGCTATTTGTAATGAGGTGGATAGACCTAGAGTCTGTCATACAGAGTGAAGTAAGTCAGAAAGAGAAAGACAAATACCGTATGCTAACACATATATACGGAATTAAAAAAAAAATGTCATGAAGAACCTAGGGGCAAAACGGGAATAAAGACACAGACCTACTTGAGAATGGACTTGAGGATATGGGGAGGGGGAAGGGTAAGCTGTGACAAAGCGAAAGAGAGGCATGGACATATATACACTACCAAACGTAAGGTAGATAGATAGTGGGAAGCAGCCGCAGAGCACAGGGAGATCAGCTCGGTGCTTTGTGACCGCCTGGAGGGGTGGGATGGGGAGGGTGGGAGGGAGGGAGATGCATGAGGGAAGGGATGTGGGAACAGATGTATATGTATGACTGATTCACTTTGTTATAAAGCAGAAACTAATAAAAAAAAAAGAATTAAGATTTCAAGAGCATGAGAGGTAGATGGCCAACCAGAGTTCCTAAGGTTCGGTGCCTGTAACTGTTGCCGCTGCTTAATCCTGCCAAAGCAGTGGTACGGCTGCTGCGCTCGTGTTTGCTACCTCTAGAAACATTCTTGCCAGTAGTGGCGGCAGCGGGACTCAATTACCCCCTTTTTTTCACTCTCTCCAGAAGCTCCAGATGGCGTCTTACGTGGGCAATGTGGCCGACAGCACAGAACCGACGAAACGTATGCTTTCCTTCCAAGGGTTAGCTGAGTTGGCACATCGAGAATATCAGGCAGGAGATTTTGAGACAGCTGAGAGACACTGCATGCAGCTCTGGAGACAAGAGCCAGGCAATACTGGTGTACTTTTATTACTTTCATCTATACACTTCCAGTGTCGAAGGCTGAACAGATCTGCCCACTTTAGTACTCTGGCAATTAAACAGAACCCTCTTCTGGCAGAAGCCTATTCGAATTTGGGGAATGTGTACAAGGAAAGAGGGCAGTTTCAGGAAGCAACTGAGCATTACCAGCATGCATTGCGTCACAAACCAGATTTCATCGATGGTTATATTAACCTGGCAGCCGCATTGGTAGCAGCAGGCGACATGGAAGGGGCAGTACAAGCTTATGTCTCTGCTCTTCAGTAAAATCCTGATTTGTACTGTGTTCGCAGTGACCTTGGGAACCTGCTCGAAGCCCTGGGTGGCTTGGAAGAAGCCAAGGCATGTTATTTGAAAACAATTGAGACACAACCGAACTTTGCAGTAGCTTGGAGTAATCTTGGCTGTGTTTTCAATGCGCAAGGGGAGATTTGGCTTGCAATTCATCACTTTGAAAAGGCTGTCACCCTTGACCCCAGTTTTCTGGATGCTTATATCAATTTAGGAAATGTCTTCAAAGAGGCACGGATTTTGGACAGAGCTGTGGCAGCTTACCTTCGTGCCCTAAGCTTGAGTCCAAATCATGCAGTGGTACATGGCAACCTGGCTTGTGTATACTATGAGCAAGGCCTGATGGATCTGGCAATAGACACCTACAGGCGAGCTATTGAATTGCAACCACATTTCCCTGATGCTTACTGCAACCTAGGAAACGCTCTCAAAGAGAAGGGCAGTGTTGCTGAAGCAGAAGATTGTTATCATACAGCTCTCCGGCTGTGTCCCACCCATGCAGACTCTCTGAATAACCTAGCCAATATCAAAGGAGAACAGGGAAACAGTGAAGAGGCAGTTCGCTTGTATCGTAAAGCATTAGAACTCTGCCCAGACTTTGCTGATGCCCATTTAAATTTAGCAAGTGCATTGAAGCAGCAGGGAAAATTTCAGGAAACTCTGATGCATTATAAGGAGGCTATTCGAATCAGTCCTACCTTTGCTGATGCCTACTGTGATATGGGAAACACCCTATGGGAGATGCAGGATGTTCAGGGAGCCTTGCAGTGTTATACTCGTGCCGTTCAGATCAGCCCTGCATTTGCGGATGCCCACAGCAATCTGGCTTCCATTCACCACGATTCAGGGAATATTCCAGAAGCAATTGCTTCTTATCGCACTGTTCTGAAGCTTCAACCTGATTTTTCTGATGCTTATTGTAATTTGGCTCATTGCCTGCAGGTTGTCTGTGATTGGACAGACTATGATGAGCGAATGAAGAAGTTGGTCAGCATTGTGGCTGACCAGTTGTAGAAGAATAGGTTGCCTTCTGTGCAGCCTCATCATAGTATGCTCTATCCTCTTTCTCATGGCTTCGGGAAGGCTATTGCTGAGAGGCATGGGAACCTCTGCTTGGCTAATATAAGTGTCCTTCATAAACCACCGTATGAACATCCAAAAGACTTGAAGCTCAGTGATGGTCGACTGCGTGTAGGATACGTGAGTTCTGACTTTGGGAATCATCCTACTTCTCATCTTATGCAGTCTATTCCAGGCATGCACAATCCTGATAAATTTGAGATACTCTGTTATGCCCTGAGCCCACATGATGGCACAAACTTCCGAGCGAAGGTGATGGCAGAAGCCAATCATTTCATTGATCTTTCTCAGATTCCATGCAATGGGAAAGCAGCTGATTGCATCCATCAAGATGGTATACACATCCTTGTAAATATGAATGGTTATACCAGGGGTGCTTGAAATGAACTCTTTGCTCTCAGGCCAGTTCCTATTCAGGCAATGTGGCTGGGGTACCCTGGGACTAGTGGCGTGCTTTTCATGGATTATATCATCACTGATCAGGAAACTTCACCTGCTGAAGTTGCTGAGCAGTATTCTGAGAAACCGGCTTATATGCCCCATACTTTCTTTATTGGTGATCATGCTAATATGTTCCCTCAGCTGAAGAAAAAAGCCGTCATCGATTTTAAGTCCAATGGGCACATTTATGACAATCGGATTGTGCTGAATGGCATCGACCTCCAAGCATTTCTTGATAGTCTATCAGATGTGCAAATAGTCAAGATGAAATGTCCTGATGGAGAAGACAACGCAGACAGAAGTAATACAACTCTTAATATGCCTGTCATTCCTATGAATACTGTTGCAGAAGCGGTTATTGAAATAAGATTAACAGAGGACAAATTCAGATTACAATTAATGGATTCAGTATAAGCAAGGGACTGGCAACTACCCTGATCAACAATAAGGCTGCCACTGGAGAGGAGGTTCCCCATACCATTATTGTAACCACACGTTCTCAGTACGGGTTACTGGAAGATGCCATTGTGTACTGTAACTTTAATCAGTTATACAAAATTGACCCATCTACTTTGCAGATGTGGGCAAATATTCTGAAGCGTGTTCCCAATAGTGTACTGTGGCTGTTGTGTTTTCCAGCAGCAGGAGAAGCTAATATTCAACAGTACGCACAAAATATGGGCCTTCCCCCGAACTGTATCATTTTTTCCCCTGTTGCTCCTAAAGAGGAACACGTTCGGAGAGGCCAGCTGGCTGATGTGTGCTTGGACACTCCACTCTGTAATGGACACACCACAGGGATGGACGTCCTTTGGGCAGGGACCCCCATGGTGACTATGCCAGGAGAGACTCTTGCTTCCCGAGTTGCAGCTTCCCAGCTCACTTGTTTAGGCTGTCTTGAGCTGATTGTTAAAAATAGACGAGAATATGAAGAGATAGCTGTGAAACTGGGAACTGATGTAGAATACCTGAAGAAAATTCGTGGCAAAGTCTGGAAGCAGAGAACATCTAGCCCTCTGTTCAACACCAAACAATACACGATGGAACTAGAGCGGCTCTATCTACAGATGTGGGAGCATTATGCAGCTGGCAACAAACCTGATCACATGATTAAGCCTGTTGAAGTCACTGAGTCGGCCTAAATAATGACTGTGTGCCCAGGAGAATTACCCCTGTAGCTGAGCCTCAACCTTCTGGGGGAAAGGGAACTACTTTTTCAATATCATGTTGCAGATGGGTGACACACAATGATAAGAAATAGCACAGCCAGACTTGCTTCCTGCATGATCATGACAGGGAGAGACACAAGAGATGGGAAACTGCTGTTCCACAAGGAGATTCCATCGAATTTTGCCGCAGCCAGGTGTCTGGAAGGTAAGTCTGGAAGGTCTGATCTCCCTTGGTCTTCCAGGGGATGGATGGTTAGTGTGGAAGGGAGATGGAGATTGCCCAGCCGTTTTGTGATTATCATGGATTGATTGAGTCTTCTGAATTAATTTTTTTCTTTCTATTTTGGGTATGGGAGCTTTTAAAAATGTTTGGTTTCAGGTATTTTTATTCATGTGAAGTGTATATGATTCTCTTGAGATAAGATATTAAGCTGAAATATTCCTTGTTTTAGTTTCTGAACTCTACAGATAAATGGGGACTTTGCTGGTGTAGTCTTTTTATAGGTTTTATAAACTGCTTGAGCCTATATCAGTCATTTTAGTGTCTGACATAACGTTTGGAACTCTCAGTGCTTTTTTGGTTTGTAGATGATGGCTTCAATTCTTTTTCTGGTCCGTTTCCTTCTTCCCTTCCCCCCACTGTAAAAATTCTCCTGTAACTTGGCTAACAAAAAACCAAGTCTGATTCAAAACCTCCCAGAGTGTTTCTCTTAAACACATCATCTGGTGCCAAATGAAGATTCTTAGGAGTGCTTATTAATTATGAAGGGCACAGTTGTGGTACTGTCACTGATGATAAAAATAATGGATTTTTGGCCTAGAGTTTTGTCCTATTTCACCAGTGTTTTACTGTTGACTGCCCCTCTATGTTGCTTCCAAAGGTGATAGTGTGTGATAAGATGTTTACTTTCATTTCTAAAGTTTGTTTTTTTTTTAGGTGAGTCCTGTTCTTCCTTTTTCTTTCAGCAGAAATGAAATTCCAGGTAAGTATAAGTATTCAAATATTTGATCAGTAATTCACAGTTATCTCCAGTACATTAAATAACTTTCATCAAAAAACATGTTATAGGTAAAAAGCTCTGAAGGACCAGCTATGTATATGATAATTATGTTTCAGGCCTTCTAGGGTATTATATGTAATAACTTGTCTTCTGGTCGTGGTCTTGAAGTCTTTATGGATTCAGCCTCAGTAGTAGCGAACTGCACTGCTACTTGGTTTGGAGTACAAATTAGGCTTTAACCCTCCTGGAGGTTGAGTTTTTGGTATTGAAAACCATAGGAATGAAATTATTGTATTTCAACAAAGGATCGAGGGCTTGAGGCTTAAAGAAGCCAACATATGTGTGGGAAGCAGTCAGCCTTGAGAGCACCTTCGGACATGCCAGGCATGCCGCTGCTGCTCGAAGGGACTGTCCCTACTTGTTCCCCTCCTTCTTCCAATCCATGGGAGATAAATCACCAGGGCCCAGAAATCAGAAAGAAAGTAAAATGAGACAAGCAAAGCTGTCTCCCCGCTGCACATGCAGGTTATTTTGGATGATTCTGGGTTTATGGGTTTTCTCCCAGGGAAGTTAACCTTGAGCCGAGACAGTCATTAGATAATGTAAACCACCGTCTGGCAACCTTCCCTTTTCTAGTCTATATAATCTGCACCTGTAGCATAATGAAACTTGCCTTGCAACCATCAGTTGTCTTGGTCCTTCTGACCCCATTCGTCGGTGCTACTTCAGTTCCTTACCCCGTCCCTTCTGACCCTGGGCGGTGAAATCCTCTTTCTCCGGCTGGTCCATGGCAAGTGGCGCCCGAACAGGGACCTGAAGCGTGAAGTCAATTAAAAGGAAAAGAAAGTGCAGGTAAGAGAACCCTTATGCAAAATATGTGTGGCCACGAGTAAAAGTGAAACTAATAGAGGCATAAGGCAACAGTCAGAAGTAAAATAAGATGGGGCAAAAGGGCTCAAAGGAGCGTGAATTATTTGCTCAGGTTTTACTTTCGATGATTATAGCTCGGGGTAATAAAGTTTCTACCTCAGAGTTGACTGAATTTTTGCAGCATATCCATGATGTATCTCCCTGGTTTCCTGATGGCGACTCTGTGACATAGAAATCTGGCCGAAAGTTGGAGAAGATTTAAAAAATTATTATGAGTCTCGAGGGCCTACTCATACTGCTGTTGTTATATTTAGTTTGTGGAATCTGATAAAAACATGTTTAGGTTCTTCTCATGATAGTGTTGATTTGAATGTAAAGTCAGAAAAACATAAGCCTCTGACAGAAGACAAGACTGTATTATCAGCTACTGTGTCGCCACTTCCTAAACCGAAAGAGCTAATTAATTTAAATATTTCAGATGAAGAGGAACATTTTGACTTAACCGATGAGGCTTTTAAACATAAAAGAGAGAGAAAAAAAAACATAAAAGAGAGAATCATCCTGAGGATGATCTTCTAATGGCTATGATAGATAAGTCAGTGAAAAAGCTGCACATTAGTAAGGACTGTCTTCCTCAAAAATCTATATCTGTAAAAATGCTCAGTCTCTTGCAACGTGCTGTATAAGCAGCAATAAAATGAGGAGAAGATCCTATTTTCTGTTGTCCTGTCATAGAAAGACCTGATCCTAATAATCCTCAACAGGCTATTAGGGAGCATCAGGCTCTTCCTTTTAAAGTTTTGAAAGATTTGAAATCTGCTTGTGCTCAATATGGGCCCACTGCTCCTTTTACTACTGCTATGGTTGACACTATTGCAGGAGAAGCTCTTTCCCCCGCTGATTGGAAGTCTATTGCACGAGCTTGTTTAAATGGTGGAGATTATTTAATATGGAAGTTTGATTTTTATGAACGGGCTGCTGAAGAAGCAGAAAAGAATGCTACCCATGATATTCCAGTGGATTATCATATGCTGATTGGGGAAGGACCATATATTTCTTTACAAGATCAATTAACTTATACCTTTGTTGCTTATCCTCAAATAAATCATTTGGCATTACAAGGCTGGAGGAAATTACCTTCTACACACAAAACTGAGGATCTTTCAAAAATGAGACAGGGACCTGATGAACCATATGCTGATTTTGTAGATAGATTGTTACAGGCGGTGGGGAGACTCATTGTGGATGGACTCACTGGTACAATTGTAGTGAAGCAACTTGCTTTTGAAAACGCTAATAATGCGTGTCAGGCTGCGATTCGACCTTGGAGAAAACGGGGAACACTGGAGGATTATATTCGCCTTTGTGCAGACATTGGGCCTGCTTATATACAGGGTGCTGCTATGGCTGCAGCATTAACTAAAGTGAGGTTTAAAAACAATCAAAAGAGAACAAAGACTAGTTTTCAATGCGGAAAGGCAGGTCATTTTGCTGGAGAATGTGGATCTTTTCATTGTAACCCTGCTCCTTCCTTCCCTACACAAAAACCTCCAGATGGTCAGAAAATCCCTGGTTTATGCCCTAAATGCAATAGGGGAAAATGTTGGGCACGAGATTGTCACTCAGTGGCCCACAGGGATGGGACACCACTGTCGGGAAACACCTCCCGGGGCCTTCCCCGGCCCCAACAAATAATAGGGGCAACGTCTGTGTATCCTCCTCAAACTATCAATCAGACATTAACCAAAAACAAAAACATACAATATCTTCGCTCTCCAGAGCAACAGCAGGAAGCACAGGACTGGACCTCAGTACCTCCGCCAGATATGTATTAGCTCCTGAAATGGGTCCTCAGGCCCTCTCTATGGGCATCTATGGACCTTTACCCAAGGGTTTGATTGGACTATTATTGGGAAGAAGTAGTGTCGCCATGAAGGGTTTAACTATTATGCCAGGACTCATAGACTCTGACTACGAAGGAGAAATAAAAATCATGGCACAAACTATTAAAAATATAATAACGATTTCTCCTGGTGATAAAATTGCACAATTGCTACTTTTGCCCTTTGTACCTCGTGGACAAATTTTACAACATCAAAAGAGAGAAACAAAGGCTTTTGGATCATCTAGTGCTGCCTACTGGATTCAGAAGATAGGGAAAGAACGTCCAGAAATGAAATGAACCATGAATGGAAAGTTTTTTTCCGGTTTGTTAGACACTGGAGCTGATGTCTCTGTTATGACGCAGATGTACTGGCCTAAACATTGGCCCGTTAGTCCTATTATTACAGAACTTCAAGGAATAGGACAGCGTTCTTCTCCTATGCAAAGTAGTCAGTTATTATTATGGCAAGATAGTGAGGGCCATTCAGGATACTTCCAGCCTTATGTTTTGCCTGGGCTGCCTTTAAACCTCTTGGGCCAAGATATATTAAAAGAAATGGGAGTATTACTTTATAGTCCAAATTCTCAAGTCTCTAATATGGTATTGGATCAAGGATTTCTTCCCACAAAAAGGGCTGGGAACAAATCAAAAAGGAACTGTCTATCCTATTGATGTGAAAATAAAAAGTGATAGACAAGGTTTGGGTTTTTCTTAGGGGCCTTGGATTCTCCTCCACTCACTGCTGATCCAATTACTTGGCTGAGTGATGACCCTGTATGGGTGGACCAATGGCCCCTCACAAAGGAGAAGTTAGAAGCTGCAGAACAATTAGTACTGGAACAATTAGGGCATTTAAAAATTTCCAGTAGTCCTTGGAATACTCCTATTTTTATTATCAAGAAAAAGTCTGGAAAATATAGGTTATTACAGGGTCTAAGAGCTGTTAATAAAACTATGCTAATAATGGGAGCTCTTCAACTAGGCCTACCCTCTCCAACAGCCATACCACACAATTATCATCTTTTAGTTATAGATTTAAAGATTGTTTTTTCACTATTCCTTTGTTTCCTGAAGATAGAAAACATTTTGCTTTTAGCTTGCCTTCCTTAAATTTTAAGGAACCCATGAGGAGATTTCAATGGAAAGTATTGCCTCAGGGCATGGCAAATAGTCCTACATATGCCAAATATATGTGGCTCAGGCCTTAACTCCTGTGAGAAAAAGGTTTCCAACGTTATATTCATACATTATATGGATGATATACTTTGAGCCACTGATAATATTTCTTGATTAGAGACTGCTTCTCAATTTTTACAACAATCCTTACAATCATTTGGCTTGGTCATTGCCTCAGAAAAAATTCAAAGACAATCTCCATTTTTCTATTTGGGAAAATATATTGATAACTCTACCATTAGGCCTCAAAAACTGCAAATTCGAGTTGATAATTTAAAAACATTAAATGATTTTCAAAAATTACTTGGAGATATTAATTGGCTAAGGCCTTCCTTAGAACTTACTGCTGCTCAGTTAGAGCCTTTACTTGATATTCTTAAAGGTGACTCAGATCCTTCTACTTCACGCTCTATGACTCCAGAGGATTTCAAGCTTTCCAAATAGTTAATAGAGCTATCAGCTCTGCACAGTTAACTCGAATACATACTCACCTGCCCATGTCTTTAGTTGTTTGTCCAACACCTCATGTGCCTACTGCCATCTTATGGCAAACTGTTGGAATTATTGAATGGATTCATATGAAAACTACATCCTCTAAAGTTATTAACCCTTATTATGAACTTGTTATTAAGTTAATAATGCAAGGTAGAACTAGATGCTTACAACTTATAGGTATAGAACCTTCTCAACTTATTATCCCTTATTCAGTTAGTCAACAAAATTGGCTTTTTCAACATAGTAATGAATGGGGTCTTGTTCTTGCAGGGTTTTCAGGTACCTTGGAATGCCATTAGCCTGCTGATAAATTGATCCAATTCAGCAAACTTAACTCTTATATCTTTCCTTCTATAATTAGGCAACAGCCTATTCCTCATGTACCTTTGGTTTTTACAGACGGTTCTTCTTCAGGAGTGGCTACTGTAATCATTGACGACGGAACAAAACTCATTAAACAAACTTCCTTGACTTCAGCTCAACGTGTTGAACTGTATGCTGTCATTATGGCTTCTAAACATTTGCCTTCTATATCTTTTAATTTGTTTTCTGATAGTAAATATCTTATTAGCTTATTATTTCTTCTGGAGACTGCGACCAGAGGATATACTAATGACCCTGAATTATCATCCTCTTTTCGTTTGCTTCAACAGCTTATTCGTTCCCACGATGGTCCTGTTGCAGCTCTGCATATCCGTGCTCATTCTAACTTGTCTGGTCCATTGTCTAAAATGAATGCGACTGCAGATGTTTTAACTCGATCTAAACGTGATCTTTATCCTGTGCATTTTCCTCCCCAAAATAAAGTTAAAGTTACTCTTCCTCCTCAATCTCTTTTCCCTAAAGCAGGACATATCCCAATTTACTGTCCTCCTCCTTTCCCGTTCGTCATGCTGTCAAGAATGGCTAAGGTATTGCATTCATTATCTTCATACTGTTGATACTCATGGTCCATGTCCTGGACACCCTCATATTATGGTAAGTTATGATCAAACTGCTTCACAAGCAGCACAACAATCGCATGCTTTACACCATCAGTCGGCGGCTACATTACGCAAACAATTTTCCCTTACTCATGAAGCCACCCGACAAATTGTTAAGCAATGCCCACAATGCTTACCTCACCTTCCTGTTCCACATTACGGTGTTAATCCTCGTGGATTATTACCTAGTCATTTATGGCAAATGGATGTTACTCATATCCCGTCTTTTGGGAAATTACAGTTTGTTCATGTCACTATTGATACTTATTCTGGTTTCCTCTGTGCTACAGCACAGACCTGAGAAGCTACTAAACATGTTATCACTCATTTATTACACTGTTTTGCTTTCATGAACCTTCCCCAAATTATTAAAACAGATAATGGGCCCACTTACACTAGTGTTGCTTTTGCAACATTTTGTAATTCATTACAAATTACCAGTATTACAGGCATTCCATATAACCCTCAAGGACAAGGTATTATACAATGTGCAAATAGATTTTTAAAGCTAACTATTGAAAAAATAAAAATGGGGGAATTATATAGAACAACACTACATAACCTTATAAATCGTGCTCTGTTTATTTTAAATTTTCTCACCGTTGACAGGGGAAAGGTTGGTGGCTGAGCCAAGATTGGCCTTTCAATCTCTGGAGGTCCTCGGGAAAGATCCGCTAACCAGCACTTGGCGTGGTCCTGATCCTGTGTTGATTTGGGGACGTGGTCACGTGTGTATATTTCCCAGATCAGCTCCTGGACCTCTCTGGCTTCCTGAGCGCTTGCTTAGTCAAGCAAATAGATGGCTCGCCACAGCTCACAACTAGTTCAGAAGATGAAGAAGCTCTGCATCTCTCCCGAAAATTTGACAGTGTTGATTCAGAAAAAGAAGAAGAAGAGGAGACCACTTGCCAGGACGACTCAAAGGAGTGATGTTCCAACTTGGGGACAAATTAAACAATTGGTTTCACGAGCTCAAGGGTTAGTGAAACAACAGAATAATCCTGTTACACCTGTGACTTTATTTTTGGCTATGTTGGCAACCATTTCGTGTGTTCCCTCTGTTAATGCAGCAACTTACTGGGCCTATGTACCTGATCCTCCACTATTACAACCCATATCTTGGTCTGAAGCAGAGTTTCCTGTATTTTACAATGATACTGTTTATGGGCCTCTTATTGGGAATATAAAACAAACCAATATGTCTGTAAATTATACTAACTGGTTTAGTACCTATCCTGTCTGTCTTAGCCCATTGAATCTGGAAACTGGATGTGTAAAGGCTATTAGTTATGAGCATACAGATGTTTATGAGGGAACGGATCAGTGAATTAGTTTGTCAGGCTCTCCAGGCATCCTTCGTTTTACAGGAACCAACATTACTCTTACATGCCCGGCTACCAGCCGACGAGAGGATCTTAAGGATACCATCATTTGCTATAAAAATGGGCAACCTATTAATATTAGAGGTTGAATCTCATATGCCTCACCACTTAGGGATTCCGCTATTACTATAGCCAAGGTTACAGGTGAAGATTCAGGAAATTATTTGTGTATGAAGCGTTTACTTGGAGGACAAGGGATACTTATGGCTGGACATATGGTTACTGTTCTTAAGAGAAAATCAAAAAATCAATTTCCTCCTTTTATGACCATTAACTTTCCTGGATCCAATTTTGAATGTTGCAATGCATCTTGGAATAATAACCAAATATGGTGTACTATAGATTATACCAAGGGGTAAATTCTTATCTCTTCTGTTCCCGTCATAGATAGGTTTATCGCATTTCAAAAGAACTGGGATATATGGAAACTAGCTCTAACTTATTCCAATACACCTGTTATAACTTGTGTTGCTCCTCCATATACACTTTTGATTGGTTCTATTAACATTGGTAATTCTTCCAAAGGAGGATATAATACTAGCTGTGTTCATTGTATTTTTACAGTTGTATGTTCCCTTCTGCAGGAACACAATCTGTGCTTATACTAAAGCAACCCATATATGTTATGGTGCCTGTATATCTGAGAGAACCTTGGTATGAAGATACTGGAGTACAGGCATGGGTGGAACTCTCTAAAGCCTTGCAGAGGAGACGCTTTATTGGGTGGCTAATAGTAAGTTTACTTGCCTTGGCTGCTCTGTCTGCTACCGCGGCTACTGCCCGTCTTGCTCTTTCACAGAGTATTAATCATGCTCACTTTGCTAATCAATTATCTCAAAATACCAGTCTTGCTTTATCTTTACAAAGTCACATAGATTTACAGATGAATAACAAGTTAGATGAATTTAAAAACGCCATTTGGGGGATTGGAGATCAGATGGCAGCATTAAAATTGAGGATGCGTTTAGCTTGTCATGAAAAGTATACATGGATTTGTGTTACTCCTTACAAGTACAATGACTGTATTTGGAAATGGGAAAAAGTAAAAATGCATCTACTGAGTGTTTGGTCAGATAATAATATTAGTCTCGATCTTAAGAAATTAAATGCTGAAATTCAGGATATACAAAATGCACATCTTGATGATATTTCGCAAGAAGATGTAATTAAAACTTTACTGGACCATTTAAAGTGGTTAAACCCTCAGTCGTGGATTACTGGAGGGTTGTCAGGATTTATTACCCTGGCCATAATTTGCCTATTATTGATAATAATCTTCTCATGTCTGTTTCGTATCCTCATGCAACAATATACTACTCTCGGCAGTACGCTTCATGGAATTATTTTGCAGCACAAATTAAAAAATAAACAAGGGGGAACTGAGGGAAACAGTCAGCCTTGAGATCAGGCTACGGACATGCCAGGCATGCCGCCGCTGCTCGAAGGGACTGTCCCTACTTGTTCCCCTCCTTGTTCCATTCCATGGGAGATAAATCACCAGGGCCCAGAAATCAGAAAGAATGTAAAATGAGACAAGCAAAGCTGTCTCCCCCCTGCACATGCAGGTTATTTTGGATGATTCTGGGTTTATGGGTTTTCTCCCAGGGAAGTTAACCTTGATCCGAGACAGTCTATAGATAATGTAAACCACCATCTGGCAACCTTCCATTTCTAGTCTATATAATCTGCAACCGTAGCATAATGAAACTTGCCTTGCAACCATCAGTTGTCTTGGTCCTTCTGACCCCATTCGTCGGTGCTACTTCAGTTCCTTACCCCGTCCCTTCTGACCCTGGGCGGTGAAATCCTCTTTCTCCGGCTGGTCCGCGGCACATATGAATAGATGTTTTTGTCTTGCTGTACTGCACATATGCTGTCTAGTAACAGATATTTTGTCTGCTAGTAGTGTTGTAGATTATGTCTTTCCAAAGTGCTGAGGCAGTGCACCTATTCTGTAGTTGCAGCTGATGCCTGAATGTATCCTAGCTGACAAATTATTGATTAATAAGAACTTGAATTTCTAAAGATTAGTACTGTTAACCAAAATCTGAGCAAGGAGTCTCAAATGTAATTCTTAGCCAGAATTACATGTTAATGAACCATTTAACAGTGTAAATCAAGGAACATCAGTGCAGGGATTTCTTTTCATTTATTTTTTACCTGTTTGAAATATCAGTTAAAGGTTGGCAGCTTGGTTGCAGACGAACGGTCGTTTTGAAGTTCACCAAACTACTTAATGTGGAATGGGATAATAGACTTCCAACGCCCTCAAGGCTGTGACCTTGCAGCCATTTTACGCAGCACATCATCATCCTATAGGGATGAACCTTTCCCTGGTCCGAAAAGTAGCCACTCTGTTGAAACTTTGCTTATTGTAACAGGCTTTTGTTTCCAGGTTACATGTCTGTGGAAGACTTAATTCTGAATAGAGATATAGATATTACTGGAAACTAATTGTTTTTCTATTATACTCTGCTTTATCAAAAAAGTAAAACATTTAAATTGTGCTACAAAAATTCAGATGTTGTCTTGCAATCTTTAAACAATAAATGAATGATTTGCCCTTAAAAAATGAATTAAGCAGTTAAGCTGTTGGTCCCACATCAGACAAATCATCCTTATACCTCCTGTCAATATTGTTAACAGAGACTGTTATTTTATGAATCCTTATGATCCCGTGATTCTTTCTTTCATGTTTCAGGGCACAGCAGGTGAGAGAGTGGATTTGTTAAACTGGGTGGGTTTATCCTTCTTTTATGCGTTCCTTCAATTTTATGTTCATTTACTTACTATACACATATGGCAATAGAAGCTGCTAAAGCAATCATTGCTATTCTGCAAAACAACAAGGCACAGAAGCAGATGTCTTATTTCCGAGATTTCTCCCCCCAGGATTATTGTGATTAAAGATACTTTCCCGCAATTTCCTGGAGAGGACAAGGGGCTACTCGCTGGAGGTTTTTTAATGACTTGGAGAAAGGCTCAAATATGCCCCCATTATGGTAATCCACCCCAGGGGCAAACCACACAAGAATATTATGAATTTATTTTATTTTTCTATCCTTGCAAAGGTAATACTCAGCTCATTAGAATATGAAAACTATACTGTCAAATTTCAGAATTACATGGATGAAGAAAATCACCAAAGTGGCATCATATCATGTGTGTTATAGTTGTATTGACTATATTGACTATATTAACGATGTTGTGTTAACAATGTATTGTATAACTCTATATTGAAAAGGCAAAATGCCGTACCTTATTTCAGAGAAAATAATTATGTTGGCAAACCCCAAATTGTACATTGTAGACAGGTCCTAGGAAAAGAAGATTTAATTCATAGTGGACAAGAGGTTAGCTTCTGTTTTCAGCCATGTGCTATTTCAAGAATTAAACATCATGAATAATACAGGATATAAGAGGAATAGTCTAAAGACGGAAAAGCACATTTTGATCAGGAAAGAGAATTTAAGGCTTAAGTCTTTATTTTTTTTTAAGGAAAACTGCCTTATTACTATGAGACAAGAAAATTGTTTCCTTCTCTTCTTCCCTGCTTTCTTCTTCTTCTTCTTCTTTTCTTTAACCTTTTTTGCTTTGGATATTTGAATATTTGGATATTTGACCTCTAAGCTGAGATGACTGGAAATGCCTCCTCTGGGCACTAAATGCTGACATCTCCTGATAAGAGGGAAGCTGCAAAGTAGAAGAATTGAAGGTCAGTATGTTGATATTGGTCTCAAGTGCATTGATGTACATTTGTGTATTGGGGAACGGGAGTGAAGCTTGAGAGTGGGCCAGTGGGGAGGGGTAAATATTTTGTGATGCTGTCTACCTATGGGCTTATAAAGTTTACAGCTGCATTAGGAGGACAAGCATTACCATTCACATGAAAAGTAGGGCAGATGTGAGTTGCAGAAGCTTCTAGCCATACACATAGGGAAATACATAAATGATACACCTTATTGCATTCACCCATTCACCCTCCCCTGTTCATGCTAATTGGAAATTTCTATCCATTTCAGAGAAGTAACACAACTATCAATCATTTTCCCTGGCACGAATCTTCCAGGAGGAAGAAAATGGAGCACACCTAGCAGCAGAGCTCACGCACTAGCCCATGTGTCTTAGATTTAATATCTGATCACTAGCTGGATTGAAGCCAAGAGGTGGTTCACAAAGTTGCTGCATGTTAGAATCACCTGGGGAACTCTGAGACCTCCCCGTGCCCAGGCTCCTTCCTAGACCTACTGAATCAAAATCTCTGGGGCTGGGACCCAGACACCAAAGTTTCTCTTAAAAGCTCTTTAGGGGAAGGGATATGGGAACAGATGTATATGTATAACTGATTCAGTTTGTTGTAAAGCAGAAACCAATTAAAAAAATATTTAATACTAAAAAAAAAAAGCTCTTTAGGTAATTCATACGAGCAGCAAAGCTTGAGAACCAGCCCAATAACGAGAACAAACATATTTCACACAGATAAAGTGGGGCAATTCATATGTTAAAAGAACATGAATATATATATATATATATATATATATATATATATATTTCTTTTTTTCTCTTTATTCTGTTTGTGTTTCAAATAGGCTTTTTTTTTTTCCTTCTGCAGAAAGCATTATTGTTTCCATTTGGTCCAAGGCTTGGGAGAGGGCTCCAGGGCGGTTGCAAAGCTGCCTAGTGGCTGCAGAGCTGGGCTTCAGGCAGAAGCTCTGACACCAGAGGGGCTCCTCAGAGGCCGCTGGACTTCAGAGACTCCTGTTTGTGCTTGAGCGTGAGCCTTTCGAAAAGATACTCGCCCAGCACAGCCTACGGACCAGCCAGCCTGCGGAGGTTGGTCAGGTGGTCGCCCATCTTCTTGATGAGTTTCAGCTGCTCCTCCAGGAAGCGGCTCTCCAGGAAGTCACAGAGGTGGGAGTCTGCGCGGGCAGGACGCAGGGCGCGCAGATCCGATAGTGCCTGGTTCAGGTTCTTCTCCCTAAGAATGGCGGCTTGCACAGTGTCCTGGGTTTTACCCCGCTCATCTTGAGAAGGCTTCCGCGCATCCTGGAAGAGGGCGTGGCCGCAGCACTTGTTTCGCATTTTCAAGAGTCGCTGGGCGCCCTCACACTTCTCTTCAGCCAGTTGGCGAAAAATGTGGCCCCCATTGTCCAGAGTCCCACTGTTGCTGTGGAAATAGAAGCTTAGAGAGAGGTAAGTGTCCACAGATGCATGTTGAACAGGTGGTGGATGGCGGCCTCCACCTCGATGGAATAATTCTGACGAACCTGGGAACTCGTGGTTGATCAGTGATAAGGAGCTAAGCTCCCAAAACGGTGTTGGCCTGTCCTGGAGGCTGAGGATAGCTGAGTGGCTGATTCCAAAGGTTGCGACAGGAAGCAATGTTGGAGGGTGGTCGGGGGCTGGAGCAAGGAGTGTCCCTGGGTCTGTTCATTCCAAACACTGTTGAAGCCAAAGACAGATCTGCAGGACTGCCGAGTGCACTGCCTCAAATAGGCTTTGATATAAATGAACAAGAAGTCCAAGCAAGGACAAAACTTACCCTTCCCCCCACCAAAATAGCTGGTGATACTAGGATCTAGATCTGGGAAGGGATTCTTCCATTACTTTAACATTCCAAGCCACTAGAGCAGTGGTTCTCAAAGTATGGTCACCTTGTAACCAAGCAGTACCCTATGGGGCCTTCCTAGGACAGACCCATCCCCCATAGCCTCTGCTGTAGTTCCTCTCTGAAGTACTCAGATAATAGTATCTCAGGCATATTTCTTGAGTTTTCAGATGCTAAAAACCACCACCCAATGGAAGAAATTAACTCTTTGATGATCATGAGCACACAGCCCCCAGACCTTATGGCACCTAAGGATGGATAATGTTACCTGCCCTGTGGCCTCAACATCAGCCAGTCAGATGATTGTGCACGAGCTGATCACATTCCCTGGGACGTCCCTCCCTCACGTGGCCTTTAAAAATGCTTTGCTGAAATCCTTTGGAGATTTCAGGGTTTTTGGAACACGGGCCACCCCTCTCCTTGCTCGATCCTGCAATAAACCTTTCTCTGCTCCAGACTGCAACCTTTCGGTTTGTTTGGCCTCACTGTGCTTCAGACACACGAACGTGCATTCGGTAACAACCTGAGCAGCTTTACCAGCGTCCCCTGATAATGTGTCAGATATTCAAGTTTTAGGGCCCTGTCCCAGCCCTATGGAATCAGCAACTCTAGTGGGGCTCAGTGATCTCTGTTATAACTGGCCCTCCAGATGATTTTTATTCACCTTAAAGTTTGAAAATATCTGCATTGTCAGCTGCCAAAGCGTCCACCAGCAGGTGAAGGGGAGAGACGCCTGGAAAAGATAGGGAGTAGCCAAGGCAAGTACAGCAGCATTTGCCGTGGTAGTAATGGAGAATGCCTTTTCTCCACTGGTTGGCACAGACTAGTATCTGGGGGCAGTGGCAGGGTTATTTAGGATGCTTTACATTTCAATATAGAGTGACCTCTGTCCTGGTTTGCCAGGGACTCCCCCTGTGTGAGCACTTAAAATCTCATCCTGGCAAACCCCTTAGCCCTGGATTTGAAAAACATGAAATTTGAAATAACATGAAATTTAGGGGAAACATGATCTAGGTTTAGGGCAAGTCACAAGTGCTAATTAAAGCTAAGCAAGTATGGACAACATCTAGCCTTCTTTACCCCTTTGCAGGAAGGTAAATCTGATTGGGTGAAAGAACTTATTGTTAAGAAATCTTTGTAGAAACATCCCCTTCTGCTTAGTCCGCTGGTTCTCACTTCTGGCTAGACAATGGCGTCGTCTGAGGAGATTTAAAATGATTTTATTGGTTTAGGATGACCAACTGTTGGTGTGAGGGTTTTTAAAAAGTGCTTCAGATGATTCTAATGTGCAGCCAAATTTAGGTGCCACTGCTTAAGCTTTTGAACCGCTGCTACATATTTTCACCTCATCTTCCTAATGAGAATATCCAACTGTAGTTGGTTTGGTTTTTTTTTTCTTTTTCTTTTTTTTAACTGTCTTCTTATAAGATTTACTGTCTTAAATAAGATTGAATGTACAGAAAATCCTACTAGTCCATCTGGTATAGCTGGATCCTTAGAGTAATATCGTTAAGATATATACCATTTAAGTATTGTGATTGGCCTTTTTAAAATTAACATATGCATTGAATTAGTACCATCTGTTTTGAAGTTGTCACGTTGGGTAGCTCTACCTCTAATCTGCTGCCATTGCTAAATATCTGGACACCTCTTATTAGGAATTGCTTTTAAACATCTTTCGGGGTTAAAACCAAGATTGCTGTATTATTTGTACTGGGACCACAAAAACCTCACAAAGATCCCCCGCTGTACTTTCTACCCCCATCTCTAACCCTTGGCAACTTCTAATCTGTTCTCCATCTCCACAGTTTTGTTATTTTAAGAATAATATGTAAATATCATCATGAATTACTTAATCTTCAGAGATTGGCTTTTTAAAATTTTTCCCTCGGCATCATTCCCTTAAAGTTCATTTCAATTTTTGCATATATTAATAATTTGTTCCTTTTTGTAGCTCGGTAGTATTCTATCATAAGATTTTATCACAATTTGTTTCAACATTCATCCATTGAAAGACATTTGGGTAGTGGCCAGTTTTTGGCTGTTATAAATAAAACTGCTATGAACATTTATGTGTAAGTTTCTGTGGGAACTTAATTAAGTTTTTGTTTCTTTTGGATAAATGCTCAAGAGTACAATTACTGTGTTGTAGGGTGAATCTACTTTTAGGATGAAAAGAGACTGTCACGCTGTTTCTCAGAGTGGCTAAACCATTTTATTTTCCCACCAGTGGTGTGATATCATTTTTCTGTGTACTCGCCAGCATTTGATGTTGTCACTATACTTTAATTTTAGTTATTCTCTGATATCTCATTATGGTCTTAATTTGCATTTCCCTAATGGCTAATGATGTTGAGCATCTTTTCATGTGCTTCTTTGCCATGTGTATATTCTCTTCCATGAAATGTCTGTTCCTGTCTTTTGCCTATTTTCTAGTTGGGTTTTTTTAAGTTGTTTGGAGAGTTCTTTGTATATTATAGATACAAGTCATTTGTCTCATGTGGGATTTTCAAATATGTTTTCCCACTGTGTAATTTGAGTTTTCATCCACTTAAAATGATCTTCTCTGAAGCATTTTTAACTCATTTTGATGAGATCCAATTTATCAATTTTTGCTTTTATTGATCATACTTTCGGTGTCAAGTCTAAGAATTATTCACATAGTTCTAGATGCCAAAGATTTTCTCCTATTTTTTTTCTAAAAATGTCCTGCTTTTACATTTAAGAATATGATCCACTTTGATTTAATTTTTGTGTAAGGTGTGGAGGTTTAGGTTAAGGTTCATTTTTTTTTTTTTAAAGACTTTTTTTTGACAGTTTTGCTTTATTTATTTATTTATTTATGGCTGTGTTGGGTCTTCGTTTCTGTGCGAGGGCTTTCTCTAGTTGTGGCAAGCGGGGACCACTCTTCATCGCGGTGCGCGGGCCTCTCACTGTCGCGGCCTGTCTTGTTGCGGAGCACAGGCTCCAGACGCGCAGGCTCAGTAGCCGTTGCTCACGGGCCCAGTTGCTCTGCGGCATGTGGGATCTTCCCAGACCAGGGCTCAAACCCGTGTCCCCTGCATTGGCAGGCAGACTCTCAACCACTGCGCCACCAGGGAAGCCTCAAGGTTCATTTTTTGTTGGTTTGTTTTTGTCAAGGGATGTCCAACTGTTTCAGTACCATTTTTTGAAAAGTCTATTGTTCCTTGATAGCTTTCACACTGCTGTCAAAAACAAGTTAAATGTATTTATGTCAGACTATTTCTGGGTTCTCTATTCCATTCCATTGATCTGTGTATCTAACCTCCATCATTACTGCAAAATCTTGAAATGGGGTAGATTAATTCCTCCCATTTTAATCTTCCTTTACAAATTGTTTTAGCTATTCTTCAGCCTCTTCTTACCATATAAATCTTAGAATAAGCTTGTCTATATCCACAAAAACCTTGAGGGCATTTTAAGAGTAACTCTGTTAAGCCTCTTAACTTGGGGAGAATTGACATCTTTATTATGTTGTGTTTTCTAATCCATGAACAAGGTATGTCTCACTATTTGTTTGGGACTTTTAAATTTTTCTTCATCAGCATTTTGTAATTTTCAGTATAGAGGACCTATAAATGTCTTATTGGGCTTATATTTAAGTATTTATTTAGGTCAGTTGTAAATGGCATCACATATTTTTATTTAAGCTTCTACACATTTGTTGTTAATATATAATTTGATAAAACTGTGTTGATTTGTACTCTAAAACATTTACAAACTAATATTATTTCTCAAGCTTTTTGTGGATTCCTTGGTATTTTCTCCATTTAGATTATCATCTCCTCTTCAGATACCGTTTTACTTTTCCTTATTTAATATAATAGTATATATTACTATTCAACATTCAGTAGGATATATTCCTTCCTATTCAACGTAGTAGGAATAGTCCTTTTATCTTTTAAATAAATGTTTTAAAATTTTAACTTTTAAATTTATGTATTTATTTATTTTTGCTTTATTTTCTTACTAGAACCTCCATTAATATATTTAATAAAAGTGGTGAGGGCAGATATCAGTGCCTTGTTTCTGATCTTACAGAGAAAGCATTCAGTCTTTCACAGTTAAATATAATGTCGGTATAGGTTGTTTGTAGATCCTCTTTATGAGTTTCAGTATGTTCCTTTTCTATTCCTAGTTTGCTTGGGGGTTTTTTTCTTCTTTTTTTTTAATTTTTTAATTTTATTATTATTATTTTACAACTTTATTGGAGTATAATTGCTTCACAATGGTGTGTTAGTTTCTGTTTTATAACAAAGTGAATCAGTTATACATATACATATGTTCCCATATCTCTTCCCTCTTGCATCTCCCTCCCTCCCACCCTCCCTATCCCACCCCTCCAGGCAGTCACAAAGCACGGAGCTGATCTCCCTGTGCTGTGCGGCTGCTTCCCACTAGCTATCTACCTTACGTTTGGTAGTGTATATATGTCCATGCCTCTCTCTCGCTTTGTCACAGCTTACCCTTTCCCCTCCCCATATTCTCAAGTCCATTCTCAAGTAGGTCTGTGTCTTTATTCCTTTTACCCCTAGGTTCTTCATGACATATTTTTTCTTAGATTCCATATATATGTGTTAGCATACGGTATTTGGCTTTCTCTTTCTGACTTACTTCACTCTGTATGACAGACTCTAGGTCTATCCACCTCATTACAAATAGCTCAATTTTGTTTCTTTTTATGGCTGAGTAATATGTCATTGTATATATGTGCCAAATCATGAATGGGATTGGATTTTGTCAAATGCTTTCTCTGCATTAATGGATAGCATCACATGACTTTTCCCCCTTAATCTATTGGATATGGTGGATTACACTGTTTGATTTTCAAATATTTAACCAACTTTGCATAACTGGAATAAATACCACTTGGTCATGATATATTATTCTTTTTATATATTTCTGGATTTAATTTGCTAATATCTGGCTGAAGATTTTTACAGGCAATTTCATAAAACATATTGGTCTATAGTCTTCTTCTTTTTATACTATTCCTGTCTGGTTTTGGTATCAAGGTAATACTGGCTTCATAAAATTAATTAGGAACTGTTCCCTCTACTTCTATTTCTTATCAAATCATGTACAATTGGTTTTAATTCTTTAAGTCTTGGGTAAAAGTGAAACACCTAAGCCTGAATATTTCTTTTGGGAGTTTTTATATGAAAAATCAGTGTTTCTAATGGTTACAGGAAAATTGAGATTATCTATTTCATCTTGGCTGAGTTTTGGTAGTTTTGGGTGTAGAAGCATTGGCCCATTTCCTCTACATTTTTGAATTTAGAGTGTAGACTTGTTCATAATAACTTGTCCCTTATTAACCTGCAGGATATGTCATGGTATCCCTGGTTGCATATCTGATATCTGTGATTTGTGCCATCTCTGTTTTTACCTTTATCAGTCTTGCTAGATCTTTATTGATTAAATTGTTTATTTCCAAGAACCAGCCTTTTGTTTCATTGATTTCCCCCCCGATTTTCCTGTTTTCAGTGTCATGGATGTCATCTTTATTATTTCCTTCTTTCTGCTTGTTTAGTGTTTTTTCCTCTTCCTTTTTTACTATTGTAATATAGAACATGAGATTATTGCTTTGAAATATTTTATTTCCCAGTTTAGTTCTATAAACTTCCCTTTTAGCATTACTTTCACTTCATTCCACAAACTTGGATCTGTTATATCTCCATTTTCTTTTATTCTATGCATGAAAAGTTTTTTCCTTGACACTGTCTTTTTTACCCATGAGTTCTTTGGAATTGTGATGTTTAGTTTTCATGTGATTGAAGATTCTCCTGTTGTCTTTCTGTTATTGATTTCTAGTCTGATTGCATTATGGCTAGAGAACATACTCTCTATGATTTTAATTCTTTTAAATCTGCTAATTTTTTTTTATCACCCAGTATATGGTATATGAGTGAATGTTCCACGGACACTTGAATATGTATTCTGCTCTTATTGAGTGTGTTCTTTAAATGTCAGTTATGTCCTGTTGATTGATGATGTTTTCAGTTCTTCCATATCCTTGCTGATTTTTCTGTCTGGTAGTTCTATAAATTGCTGTGTTGAAGTCTCAAATAATAATTGTGCATTTAAAATTTTCTCCTTTTACTACCTTTTTCAGTGTTTGCTTCATGTATTTTGAAGTTCTGTTGTTTGGTGCACACACATTTAGTATCCTTAGGTCATCTAGGTGGATTATTCCTGTTATCTTTATGTAATGACCCTGTTTGCCCCTAATAATTTCCTTTGCTCTGAAATCTACTTTATCTGATATTAATTTATCCATTCCTGCTTTTTCTGATTAATGTTCACATGATATATCATTTTCATCCTTTTACTCTGAACTACCTATATCATGATGTTTAAAGTAAGCTTCTTATAGACAGTATATACTTGGATCATGCTTGTGATTTTTTAATCTACTCTTCCAATCTCTGTCTTTGACTTGGTTACTTAGATCTTTTACAGTTAATGTAATTATTGCTATGTTAAAGATTAGGTCTACCATTTTATTTTTTGTTTTGTCTTTTACCTTAGTTTCTCAATCTTGTGTTTCTCTTATTTTGCCTTCTTGTGGGTTACTTAAACATTTTTAATAAGCCCATTTTAATTTATTTATTTATAATCATTTGTGTATACTGTGTGTTTAGTTTTCTTAGTGGTTGCTTTTGGCATTACAGTATACGTATGTAACTTATCATAGTCTACTGGAATCAGTGTTTTATTACTTCAAGTGAAGTTTCAAACTTTTACTTCCATTTAGGTCTCTTAATATTCCCCAGTTTTAAAGTATGATTTTCTGTAGTATTTCCTTTCTCTACATTGAGTACCACATCAGATGGTGTCCTAATTTTTGCTTGGACCATCATATAGTATTTAAGAAACTCATGAGACTAATGATAGTCTCTTCTATTTACCCCATTTGTTTTCACCCATTCCATTGTTCCCCTTTTCTTTCTGAAGTTCCCAGTGTTCTGTTTTTGTTTTTTTATGTTTTCATAAGTGTAGGTGATATCTGGTCTTTCCAGTGCCATTGGATATGAGTTTCAGGAAACCCTGAGCCTGGCTCACTTAATGCTGCTGAGTTGGAGGGTTTGTATATGTGGGGCCTGTTGGCTCAGCAGATGCTAGCAGATTACACTAATGTTGATGGGATTAGTGCCACAGGAGGATGGGTTCCCATTCAGGCTATGCTGCTGCTACAGTAGAACAAGGGCCCCTCTACTCCAAGTGTGGGGCAATGACCAGCTGCTGTCACTGCTTTGTATTAGGCTGCTTTTCCTCCGGTGTGTGATGGGATCCCATGGAAGCTGCTGCTGTTGCTGTCAATCACAATGTCAAATTCATTTCAGAAATACTTAAGTATAAATATATAGCCTGGCTCTTGTAGAACCTCTGTATTTGTTTTTTATTGCTTTCATACAAATTACCAAAAACTTAGTGACTCAAAACAAGGTAAATTTATTATCTTACAAGTCTGACATTGGTCTCAATTGAGTAAAGTAAAAGTGTTGGCAGGCTCGACAGACGAATGGATAAAGATGTGGCACAGGGATTCCCTGGTGGCGCAGTGGTTGGGAGTCCGCCTGCTGATGCAGGGGACACGGGTCATGCCCCGCTCCAGGAAGATACCACATGCTGCGGAGTGGCTGAGCCCATAATCCACGGCTGCTGAGCCGGTGCGTCCGGAGCCTGTGCTCCGCAACGGGAGAGGCCGCAACAGTGAGAAGCCCACTTACCATAAAAAAAAAAAAATGTGGCCCATATATACAATGGAATATTACTCAGCCATAAAAAGAAATGAAATTGAGTTTTTTGTAGTGAGGTGGATTGACCTAGAGACTGTCATACAGAGTGAAGTAAGTCAGAAAGGGAAAAACAAATACCATATGCTAACACATATATATGGAATATAAAAAAAAAAGAAAAAATGGTTATGAAGAACCTAGGGGCAGGGCAGGAATAAAGATGCAGCCATAGAGAGTGGACTTGAGGACACAGGGAGGGGGAAGGGTTATCTGGGATGAAGTGAGAGAGTGGCATGGACATATATACACTACCAAATGTAAAATAGATAGCTAGTGGGAAGCAGCCACAAAGCACAGAGAGATCAGCTCTATGCTTTGTGTCCACCTAGAGGGGTGGGATAGGGAAGGGAGGGTGGTAGGGAGATGCAAGACGGAGAGGATGTGGAGATATATGTATATGTATAGCTGATTGACTTTGTTATGAAGCAGAAACTAACACACCATTGTAAAGCAATTATACTCCAATATAGATGGTTAAAAAAGAAAAAAAAAAAGTGTTGGCAGAGCTACATTCTTTTCTGGAGGCTCTTAGGGGTGTTTCTGTTCCCTGGACTTTATCTGCTGCCAGCAGTCACTTATAGTCTTTGATTCAGAGTCCCCTTTCTCCACCTATAAAACCCAAAATGTTGCATCGCTGTGATTCTGCTTCTATTAAGTCATCTCTATCTTTCTCTTTCTACAGTTGGGAATGGTTTTCTGCTTTTAAGGACTCATGCAATTAGATTTGTTCCATGAGGTACTCCAGGATAATCTTTCTATCTCAAGGTCTATAACTTCCGTCATATCTGCAAAGTCCTCTCCACCATGTAAGGTAACATATTAATAGGTTCCAGGGATTAGGGTGAGGGCATTTTTAGGAGCCATTATGCTGCCTACCACACCCTTAACAAGTGACCTTGAGAAAATGACTGAGATTTTTAAAGCCTTGCTTTCCTCAAACATAAAATGGAAAGAAAGATAACTAGTTAATATCATGAAAGTGAAACAGTATATATGAAATCAACTAATTCAGAAAATAAGATTTCTTCTTTTTCTTTATGATTTACATGATTCTCAGAGTTCAGTTACTTGAAGAGTTACTTTTTTTAAAACAGAACTAAGGAATTTCAGGGTTCAGATGCTGTAAGATTGTCTGAATTATCTGAGTAACAATTAGCTAAGCACAGGTGTAAAGCATTTGATTTACTCCCTAGTGTTCTTTATCTTCTCCTCCCACTAAATGCATATCCCTTGTCTAGCTCCAGCCAGTAGAGTCAGAGCTTGTTTTACTGTTTAACTAAAGTTCAATTTAAATTCTCTCTACATCTCCAGATTCTCAGCCCTGGTTGCATATTCTATTCACTGGGGAGATTTCAAGAACTACTGATGTCAAATTTCTACCTATCATGAATATTTGAGGAGGGACCTGGAATGAAATGCTCTAGCTTATGGCTTTGGGCGCCAAATCATGTTACCTGTAGAAGGTATCTTCTAGGTATGAAAATAGCTCAGATAAGTCAAATTTCTCAGTAAGAGATGACAAAACTATGGCTTAGGTGGTAAATTTTCCATGTCAATTTGTCTGGGCCACCATGCACAGTTATTTGGTCAAATATTATTCTGGATATTTCTGTGATGGCGTGTTTGTGTTTTTTTAATTATTTATTTATTTGTTTGTTTATTTATTTATTTATATTTTTGGCTGCGTTGGGTCTTCGTTGCTGCCCGTGGGCTTTCTCTATTTGCAGCAAGCGAGGGCTACTCTTCGTTGTGGTGCACGGTTTTCTCATTGCGGTGCCTTCTCTTGTTGCAGAGCATGGGCTCTAGGTGCACGGGCTCAGTAGCTGTGGTGCATGGGCTTAGTTGGTCCACGGCATGTGGGATCTTCCCAGACCAGGGCTCAAACCCGTGTCCCCTGCATTTGCAGGCAGATCCTTAACCACTGTGCCACCAGGGTAGTCCCTGTGATGGTGTTTTTGGATGAAATTCATATTTAAATTGGTGGTGGACTTTGAGTAAAGCAGATTATTCTCCATAATATGGGTGGGCCTCATCCAATCAGTTAAAGTTCTAATAAAACAAAGACTGACTTCCCTGTGGCAAAAAGGAATTCTGCCAGAAGACTTACAGAAATTGAACTGCAACTCTTCCTAGAGTCTCTAGACAGCCTAACCTGCAGATTATGAATTTACCAAGCCTCTATTATTGTGTGAACCAATTGTTTAAAATCTCTCTCTCTCTTTCTCTATCTTTATATAGATATGGATATAGATCTAGGTATCAATATTGATATCTAGATCTATATCTATCAATATATATGGGCACATTGTATACACCTGCTGTTGGTTCTGTTTTTCTGGAGAAACTTGACTAACATAGTGGCCCATATAAATAAAAGGATGAACCCAAGTTCACCCAGGTAGAAAGTAGTACAATGAGAACTGGAACTTAAGGCCTCATGACTCATTCAGCTGTGAACACTGACCCAGAACTGGGGTCCGCAAACTCTGGCCCACTGATCAGATCTCGCTTGACTCCTGGTTTTGTGCATAACGTTTTGCTTGAACACAGCCACACCCATTCATTAAGGTATCGTGCATGGCTGTTTCTGTGCTACAGCAGCAGATAGGCAATTGCAATGGATACGTATGGTACACAAAATCCAAAATATTTACTATCTGACCCTTTACAGAAAAGATCTGCTGACCCTTGCTCTAGGATGCCATCTGATTTCTGATAGCCCCGAGGAGAATAATTCATGCACATTGGGATAGATTGTTAATCTCATGTCCTCCTTATGTCAAAGATCTCTTAAGTGCTCACCCTTGCAATAGCCAGCTTGGGGAGCACTGTCTGAGGATGCAGAAATATTTCTTGTCAGGTCTTTCCAATCCACACTGCTCCCTGACTATGGTTCTTAAAACCTATTTTTGAAAAAAAATTTATTGGAGTATAGTTGATTTACAGTGTTGTGTTAGTTTCAGGTGTGCAGAAAAGTGAAACAGTTATACATATACATATACCCACTTTTTTTTTTTTTTTTTTTTTTTTTTTTTTTTTTTTTTGCGGCACGCGGGCCTCTCACTGTTGTGGCCTCTCCTGTTGTGGAGCACAGGCTCCGGACGCGCACGCTCGGTGGCCATGGCTCACGGGCCCAGCCGCTCCGCGGCATGTGAGATCTTCCCGGACTGGGGCACAAACCCATGTCCCCTGCATCGGCAGGCGGACTGTCAACCACTGCGCCACCAGGGAAGCCCCACTTGTATTTTTTTTTAGAGTCGTTTCCAAATAGCCCATTACAGAGTATTGAGTGGAGTTCCCTGTGCTAATAAGAAGAGCAGGTTCTATTTTATGTAGAGTAGTGTGTATATTTCAGTCCCAATCTCCCATTTTAACCTCCCCTCCACAATCCCCTGGTAACCCTAAGTTTGTTTTCTACGTCCGTGCCTCTACTTCTAAAACCTGTCTATTTTAACCAACTACCACTCATTGCTTACTGTCTCTGGCTTCATGTACTTGATAATAAATCTACTTCTTGTTCTATCCTGGATGACATGTCCCAAGGACTGAGATAATATCTTATTCTACATAACTTGTCCTTGATATTGTCTATCTTGGGGTCTTCATCTATGTCCCAAAGAAGACAGTCACACTCTGTCTTCTAGTACTACTAATAATACCACATTTTAGGGCATGAATTTGACCCAGTGCACTGAACTATCCCTTTAGAAGCTGTATGCAACCTGTCACTGGGTTTTAGCACAGGGGTAGAACTCAGATTAGTGTTCATATTTAAACAAATCTACTTGACCAGAAACCTTTTGTCTCACCATTTATTTTATTACACAAGTAACTTCTCTCTTTGCATCTATGATGTAAATATTTTTAATTTCCTAAATTATCTGAAAAATTATTTAGAGCTTCCATTTCAGTAGGCATTGGAATTGCTGTGTTATGACTATTGCATTATTTGATTTCCAAATGTTAAATTAGGCTTCAAGCTTTGGCCAAGAGTAGACAGGAAAGGGTTTAAAAAGAAATGAAGAGTGGGAAAGACTTCTGATGCAAGGGAGACTTAATAAAGATTTGATTTTGAATCAATAATTTAAAATAAAGGTTTGATTTTGAATCAATAATTTATGCCATTGCAAAATAGCTCCCTGGTAAAATTCAATTCTTTGGTAATCATTAAGTACAGAAATTAACAATCAAAATATGCAGTGATCTTTTTCATTTTCTAAAAACAAACCTATATCTAGATGAGAGGAGAATTCATTTCATAACCCAGGCTCTGGACTTACGACTGCAAGTCCAGTCATCTTTCAACCGTACCTGCTAAGTTTCTGTCTAACTTCTTGAGCATGAGATAATGGCTTCAGCTTTCATCCCCTTCCTCAGTATATAGCTTGATGACTATGAGTAAGGGATCTAAAGCTTGAGAACTTGGGTTCAAATCTTGACTCTAAAATTTACTGGTTGAGTACTCTTGAGCATGTTATCTGTTTTTGCCTCAGTTTTCTCATCTATAAAATAGAGATAACATTATTTCTCTCAGCGAGTTGCTATGAGGGTTAAAAGAGAAAATTCAGGGCTTCCCTGGTGGCGCAGTGGTTGAGAGTCCGCCTGCCGATGCAGGGGACACGGGTTCGTGCCACGGTCCGGGAAGATCCCACATGCCGCGGAGCGGCTAGGCCCGTGAGCCATGGCTGCTGAGCCTGCGCGTCCGGAGCTTGTGCTCCGCAACGGGAGATGCCACAACAGTGAGAGGCCCGCATACTGCAAAAAAAAAAAAAAAAAAAAAAAAGAGAAAATTCATACAATGCAAGAATTTATCAGTTCTTGGAACACAATAAATACTGAAAAGAAATGTTAGCCGTTATCAAGGGCCCCTCATTTTATGGATAATAGAGATTAGTTTATATAGGTCTAATATTTACATATACATAAACATTTTGTACTTATATGTGTGTATACATTCTTCTTAGAAATTGAGCGTCAACATTCACACCTAAAAGTATGTGCTCTGTGAAATGTAGATCTCCTGTGTACAGACACAGTGCTATAGTTATCTATTGCTACATAATAAAGAAGTCCAAACTTAGTGGTGAAACAAACAAAAATTTTAATATGCGCCCAGATTCTGTGGGTCAGCAATTCAAACAGTACACAGAGGAGATGGCTTGTCTCTACTCCATGACTGATGTCTGAAACCTCAGCTCATGAGGATTCAAATGGCTGGGCTGGAATCATCTAGATAATTTAATTCACATGTCTGGCCCTTGAGATGGGATGACTTGAAGACTGGGCCCAACAAGGACTGTTGCCTGGAGTGCCTATAGATGGCTGCCCATGTGGCTTGGACTTCTCATAACGTGGTAGTTAGGATTCAAGATAGAGTATCCCGGGGCTTCCCTGGTGGCGCAGTGGTTGAGAGTCCGCCTGCCAATGCAGGGGACAAGGGTTCGTGCCCCGGTCCGGGAAGATCCCACATGCCGCGGAGCGGCTGGGCCCGTGAGCCACAACTACTGAGCCTGTGCGTCTGAAGCCTTGCTCTGCAACAAGAGAGGCCGCGATAGTGAGAGGCCCGCACACCGCGATGAAGAGTGGCCCCCGCCCGCCACAACTAGAGAAAGCCCTCGCGCAGAAACGAAGACCCAACACAGGCAAAAATAAATAAATAAATAAATTAAAAAAAAAAAAAAAAAAAAAAAAAAGATAGAGTATCCCAAGAATGAGTGTCCAGGGTTCAAGCATTCCACGAGACTCATGCAAAAGCTGCATGACCTTTTATGACCTAGTCTTAAATGTTACATAGCATCACTTTCATTACATACTAATGCAGGCGTTGGAGACCTTTTTCCATAAAGTGTCAGACACTCAATATTTTAGGCTTTACAAGCCGTACAGTCTCTTTTGCAACTACTTAGCTCTGCTGCTGTGATGTGAAAACAGACACAAACAATACATATACTGAGGAACATGGCTGTGTTCCAATAAAGCTTCATTTATAAAAGCCGGTAGAGGCCTAGATTTGGCCCACCAGCCATAATTTACTGACCATAATTTACTCTATTGTTTGAAGCCATGGAAAGCCTGCCTAAATTCAAGGGAAAATGCACACATCTGGATGTGAAGAATGGCAACGAATCTAAGACCCTGTATTAAAACCACTACATAGGGCTTCCCTGGTGGCGCAGTGGTTGAGAGTCCGCCTGCCGATGCAGGGGACACGGGTTCGTGCCCCTATCCCGGAAGATCCCACATGCCGCGGAGCGGCTGGGCCCGCGAGCCATGGCCGCGGAGCCTGTGTGTCCGGAGCCTGTGCTCCGCAACGGGAGAGGCCACAGCAGTGAGAGGCCCGCGTACAGCAAAAAAAAAAAAAAAAAAAAAAACCACTACATAAGAGGATCTGTCTACATACCTTGTTTCTCCCATGTATGGTGGATATGAGGTATTGGGACATCTTACATCTCTGTAAGCCTGGGTCAGTGTCAAAGTTGGAATCTGAACTCAATGACCTTGATTTCTGGAATAATTGGTAACTCTCATTATGATTTCCTTACCCTCCTTACCCCAATAAATGTACCACAAAAGATAGATTTCAAGTAAACAGTTGCTTTATGGCAGATTTTTATTGTATCCATTGACTGAATTATTCCATTTTGGTTGGAAAGCATGAGTTTTGTTTCTTTCCTAAAGAGATCTGCAACTTTTCAGATGTGGCATTTCACTCTACTGAGGGGATGATGTAGGGTTTTATAAACGGCAAAAGCAGGGCAGGCTGAGTTCACTCAGATCATACTAATGCTTACAGGAATAACCGAAACTGGAACACAGGCTTCCAGGTTTTCCTGTCCTGTGCTCTTTCCGGTAGGTGCCATTGTCTGCTGGGCCTGGCAGTAATAAGTTTTGACCTTTACCTCTCTATGCTATTGTGAAGTGGTTTTGGGCTTTGTTAGTTTTCTTATGAGTTAGTACTAAATTGTGTCCATAAAGTAGGCTGAATTCCTCAGGGAAGGATGCTAGCTGTTACTGTGTTATTACTGCAAATGTTGTGTTGGTGACCTTTTTTTCTTTTATTTTGTCCAGTTGTATCCTGAACTTAAAAGTTATATTATCCAAAATGGAAGATGTGCATCTGGTGGAAAACACTAATTTAAGGGATGAAAATTCCTGATGATTGCTTCAGTCAACCCTTAATACACACTGAGCTTCATTAGTAAATAGACAACTCTCAGACCTTTCCCTTGGAAGAGGTCACATAATCAGGCTTCGTGCTGATTTCGCATTCTGTTCGTTAGAGATGGAGGAAATTAGAGTAATTGGCTGGTACAGGGAAAGCACAAAGAACTTTCTTCTGTTTTTGTGATGCATCCCATAATAAGGGTTGAAAATGAGACTGGAGGTAAGAACGTGAAACTCAGAAGAGCAAAGGAGAGAGGATATTGTTTCTTTGAAAATATTCTTTCAGTGTTGGCCCAGAAGAAATATGAAGCTGAGGAAATTTTTTTTTAAATGATGATTTTTGTGTTAACGATGGGAGTGTGGAATTAGTAGGAATCAGGAAGCAAGCATCCTTTTCCACCAAGGACTTGGGAGCAAATGAAACCATAAATGCTCCCCGCTCTTGGAAACCCTTTTGGAGCAGTAATCAGAGAAGGGTAAAGGCAAAGCCTCAGGGCAGAGGTGTTCAGAGCAAAGGGATAGGAGGAGAACAAAAGGAGAGTGGATATTTTTAGAGCTGTCATTTTGAAATTTACCTGCTTCTGATTCAGTGCTGCTTTGCTACTGTGTTGGTCCAGTGGAAATCCTCAAAGCAGGAGCAGCCCTATTTTAAAATAATCAGGTTAGAGCAAGTGACTTGAATCCAGGTCTCTTTAGCTCAAGAGCACAGAGGAGAGTGTGAGGAAAGAGTGAGGCCACAAGGAATTGTTCACTGGGTACATTTTCCCCAAACCTCACTAACTGGGAGAAACTGACGACTGGATTATGTGCCTTAAAGGAAAGCAAAAATGTTGAAAGCAAAGAGTGTGGAGCTTGTTTAGAAAGCAAGCTCTATCATTTAGTCACCTGCTGATGATAATAGCATTGGCTGAGACCTGACCATTTAGAATGAAGGCACTTCTGTAGGTAATAAGTTGCAGGAGGGCCAGAACTGAGTATGTCTGTTTCAGCATTTAGCATGGTTTAGCATCTTCGAGCCCGGTACATTATTGGCATATAGTAGACTTAAAAATGAATATTTGTGGATTGTCTGAATGAGTGGATGGATGTGTGTGACTCATATCCTATTTGCAGGTCCTATGCCCTACAGTGGATTTTCAGTGTCAGATTGTGAAAGTATTTATGACGGGGATTGGTATTGTTCCCTATTTAATGGATAAAGATTACACATCAAAGGACTTTACATTGACATCCCAAAAGCCTCATAGGAATTACTTAACAAAAAAAGAAAATTGGATTCTGTATAATTTCTAACTTATAAGCTGGCCAGAACACTGGTATTTCAGCCAGTCCTCTGGTAGTTCCGATGATGTCCCCATGATGACCCAGGCATAATCAGAATGGCTTTAGGATTTGGGAGCCAAAATGTTCCTCAGTATTTACTGCTTTGCTAGTCCATTTAAGAACATGGACTATTGAAAAAATAGCTTCAGACACAATATGGCATTTTATGATTTAGCCTAAAATCTGAGAAATACAGAGGTTATCTGAAGCCTGCAATGGTAAAGTTCCCTCTGCTATTATTGATGAACAAAGATTCTACATCAGTAATGCTATATATATATATATATATATATATTATGCTATTCAGGTTAATTTCCTATTCTCTCTAAGGAAGTAATTGGTTGGTTGGTATGAGAGATGGTGTGGCTTCCAAAGGTGAAAAGTATTATTTTGTTGTAATTTCCAGCTACCTAAGGATGGGAGAGGCCCAGGACACTGCAGTCGGTATATTATGTGGAGCAGGTTATATTGTGGTTTATTTATGAACTTTTACATGTTTATTTTCTATTCAAGTTTGTGTGCTCCTTTTTGAGTTTTGGTAGATAAGTGTTTTGTAACTTTGGAATATTTCGAGTTATATATATATAACTTTTATATATATATATTTTAACATAGTAGTTAAAGCCATGGAGAGTGTACTAGTCTACCTAGGTTCAAATTCTGGCTTTACCCTATGACATTCCTGTGGCTTCCTCTGCTCACCTATTAAGAGGGAGTATAATAAGTCTGCTGTGGTGAGTTATATACTAAGTGCTATTTAAGCATTTGCTATAATGATTATGTATACTCGAAGGCAAGGAACTTGCCCCTTGATTGTCTCTGTATTCCTAGTGCTTCAGAATTCCTAGTGCTTTTCTAGTGCATTGTCTTAGGATAGAGATAGCTCAGTATAGTTCTTCTCACTATAAAGTACTGTTATGTTGAAAGTCTTTGCTTCTGTACTAATAATCTATGACATATCTGCTGAGGACAAGGAATAGTTTTAAAACTGCAATGGATAACAAAAGATTCTATGATGTAATGCCTTTATTATGTAATTATAAAACTAACAAATGATCATGGTAGGAAATTTGAAGACTCCTAGACAAAATAGAGATCAACAAAATTTGGAACTTTCAGAGTGTAGTGTTGTCCATGAATATTAGTGCTTGCATATTTTCCAGGACTTTAAGTAGACTCTGCTTCTTAAGAGTTTATTCATGATATTTTATTTTAATGATGTTTTCATCATAGGGACACACACACAAAGAAATCTGTTAAAAAAAAAAGAAGGACGTGTAAATCAGTGATGTTTCAGATAGCCACATGAAATAAAGTGAGAAAGGTCAACAAGCTGAAAGAATGTGGAGTAGCATCTCCTTAATTGCTTACATAATTCTGATAATGACCTCTTTGTGGATAAAGTAATTAATGGGGAATCTAATTCAAGAAAAATGTATGAACTTCAAGTCTTCTCGAAGCCAAGTATTTCTTTCCACAAAAGGTTACTTTCCACGGCCGTGCTTCCTCATTACTTGACAGGGAAAGAGTATTGTATGGCAAAGGGTCTTCCCGAAGGAGGGTGCTTCCCACACTGATTGTCATAAATGACTTCGGAATTACTGTTGCTGTATTACCAAAATCTTAAACTAGGCTATTTTAGACAAATGTGGTCCTTAGTTAATTTTTAGAGCTACAAACTGTCAGAAGGCTCCGAAATAACAATTGCCTGGCTATTCTTCAGGGTGATCACAATATGGTAATGACCTTGAGGTATCACTAAAAAGCAGGAAGGTGTGACTCTTCCTTTGGTTCCAGGGTGAAATGCGAGTTGGAGTTGGAGTTGGAAAAGAGGCCGACAATCCAGTGATAGAGAAGGAAATGTGAGGTCATTAGTGAAAAACCAGGTTTACGTTAAGGTGAAGAGGCATGAGGAAATGGTCAACTGTTACAGTATTACAAAGATCATCAAGAAGCATATCCATGAATGTGGTTTGTATTGCAATCTGCTGAGAAAGAGACAAATATCCTGGCCTGGACTTCATGGAGATTATTTTATTGATTCTGATAATAGATTATTGTTGAAAAGGGCCTCCTATAAATTATAACCATGCAAAGGCAGCAAGATAATTTGTTTTTTCTTTATGTATGTGTTTCTCTTTCCTACTCACTTCTCTCTTAGGGGAAGATTAAATCACAAAAGACAAAAATGTCAAATCTCAGCTATTCATTTTCAAAATGATGTTTTTTCCAAATTCAAATGGAGGCAATAGGTTAACTGTTAAGATTTGTAAGACTCAAAAAGCTAGACTTTTACAAATTGTAGCCAAATTTTATTCCATAAATAATAGCTTTGGAAAGAATATGTGATGATGCAAAGTTGGAAAAAGCTGGTTTTTCTTCCGTAAATGACTTCACCGTGTTGGCAGAAGAGGCAGAGAAGAAATCAAAGTAATTAAACATGGGGTGAGTTTTTCTGATAGGGGACTCTAGTGCTTTAAAATAGACTAGATAATCCTCGGGATAATCTGAGGGTAGAATAGACCAGTGCCTCATTTCCAATCTGGTAACCTGGAAGAAAAGAGTGTATTTCCTTTGAGGTCTTGAGAGGTTTTTCTTCTGCTTTGTTTTGTTTTTGGTTCATTTTGTAATCAACCTTATTAAGGTATCATTTACATACAATAAAATGCAGACATTTTTAGTCAACGGTTCAGTGACTTTTAATTAATGTGTACATTTGTATAACTACCACCCCCATAAAGATCGGTAACAATTCTAAAACCCTAGAGAGTTTCCTCCTAGGCTTTTGCAAAAGTATCCCCATCTCCCACCCCAAGGCAACGACGGATCTGGTTTTTATCTTTAGAGATGAATTTTGCCCAGTTTAGAATTTCATGTAAGTTGAATAATACAGTAGGTGCCCTTTTGATCTGGCTTCACTTGCTCAGCGTATGGTTTTTGAGATTCATTCATGTAGGGATGTTTTAAACCAGGATGTTAGCCTGGGTGGCTCATGTTGTCTGAAGGCACCTATAGGTACATGTGAGTCTCTGGCATTGTCACTGTCTGTTCTTGGCTCAGTATTTTCAACTTTACTGAGAAGCACAAGGTTGAAGTAAGGAAGATCATTGTCAGTATAATGGAGGTGAAGTGGGTTCTGTTATATAATATCCTCAGCATAAATTGACCTGCTTGGAATCATTGTGTTGATAATCAACAAGGATACTCTTCCTCCAAAAACCTTGATACTATAAAACTTCTAAAGGGCACTGTCCTAGGACTCTTTTAGTTTTCATTTTTTGGGAAACATTTCTGGAAAATTCAAATGCTTACAACCTGAAAGAAGCAATTATTCACCTGAAGGCTAACTCTGCTAAAGTTGAGTTGTCCGACCTTTACATGCCGATAGAACCCAAATAGCCTTGCAAAACAATGCTCTCTTATTGGATATGAGCATGTAGATTGTTTAAGATGGACGTGTATATGCAGTAAAGTGAAAAAACAAAGAATCTTTGAGTTTCCCTTGCTGGGTTTGTTTTTTGTTTTTGTTTTTTTTTTCATTTAAGTTTCTATAGCATATGCTAATAGTTTAGGGTAACCTCAGGTTAGTTTTAGGTCCACTCTTTACATAAATGTTGAAGTACTCCATACCCACCTTTTTTCTACCTTCCTTCTTTTCTTCCATCTTTCCCTTCTAACTTCTTATAATCCATTATACTGAATCCTGCATTTGTTGAGGTGGCAGTTAGTGTAGGAAAATTGAAAGCAGTGTGAAATTTTGCTGTTCAGAATGCATGTTGACCAAATTCTATATTGAGAAAAGGTCTGAATTTACCCACAGTAACCCATTCTCAGCGTCTCTGAATAAAGGCCATAGAAACTGGGCTATATATAATATCCTGACAGGTATGTAGAATTCATAGCAATTGCCCTCAAAGAGCTTACCTAGCGTAGATGCATATGAATGCATTTAATGATTGCTTTATTGGCAGCAGTGCCAACCTACACAGTGTCTATTTTGTTTTATATCATTATCATTACCTGCTGTTTACCACTGTATACATTCCTAATGGTGTGGTTTCTATGGCTTGTGTATTTCACGGCCCAATAATATGTAATTTATTGCACACTTTAGTGTAGAAGATGGAGACTCCATAAATTTTCGTGTGCTCTTTGCACCCTTTGGAATGTATTACATTGGGATCAGGCAAAGTAATAAATTTATTTCAAATGTGCGTGATAGCTAAATATCAATTAGGACTGATGGGCAATATTTCACCTTCCAGCAACATAACAGTTTTTAAAGACTAAGCCATTGAATGTGGAGTTCCTGAACATGGGACTCAGTTCACTGGGATCCCTTCTTAGAAAAATAAAGGAAAACTTGAATTGGATATGTGTGGCTTATTCAAGTAGTAACTAATCAGTTACATTTTGGTTAACTTAATTTGTCACAATCGTTTGGTATTTTATTAACTCTCTTCCCCTTCATTCCCTGACTCTCACGTGAATGGATCATGCGTATCTTAAAACACACTAAGTCGTCTTCCATCCCTGTTAATCTAACTACAAAAGCACACTTTCCTTATCCAATGTAACTTACTGTCTCTTAGAGTAGCTGTGCTTTTAATTCTCTACAAAATTAAAACCAGCAAAGAGAAACATTTTCAAGGAGCCAGCACATTGTAGAGCTTTAGAAAGAAGACTTTAGAATTAAGGGCAACTATATCATTTTATAGCTAAAGCACCTGAGGCCTAAAGTAGGAAGGTAACCATGGAGGTCAGGGAAAGGGGTTGAAGATCAGGTTTCAAGCTGAGAAAGAGTCTACAGGGACTCAATCTGAGCAGGTCAAAAACTGAAATGAGACCACGAATGTTCTGGGAAGGCTGGCATCTGGCCTCAAGTGTGGGATTCAGACAGGGAGTGGGCCCGGGGGGAACTGAGCTTCTGCAGTAGGCAGAGAAGTCCACCTCATCTCCAGAAAGTGCCACTGACATCAGGGAGTTGAGGGGAAAGAGCAGTGAATTCCAGTCCACCTGAGAAAGCAGGCCAATCTGATTAACTCTGAATTTAGGCTTATTTCACATACTTGTTGAGAAAGAACTTGGACAAGAGCAAGTCCTGCACAGCCTTTTTAAATCCATGCCCAGTATTTTCTGGTGGAGCTGCTTAAACCCTCCAAGTGACTCCAGTATTTTAATTTCACTCTATATTTAATTCTGACAGTTCTATGATTGATTATTTACTTGGCAAATAAGTAGAGTCACAAAAGAGTGTGAATGTATTTTACAGGATGAGGATGGGCGGAGTGGAACAGTCTGGAATAGGACACCAATAAAAAGGGATCTTGGTACATAAAAGCGTCTATTAGAAATGGAGAGGAATTCACAAGGAAATTAGTGCCTGACACCACACCCTTCTCTCTGCATGTTTAGAAGCTAGTTTCTAATTTTATTTTCATAGGAGATGTCCCTGTGATGAATTGTCTTTTACCTCCACACTATTTATCACATGGACATATTGTGAAGTTTATGGGAGAGAAAGTATTAGAATTTGTCTTGGAAACAGCTATAAACATTTCCTGGAACAATCTAGGGTAGAAGGAAAAGGAAAGGAAGGTGGAAACAAAGGAGAAAGACAGCTAATGATGCTGGAGTCTCTCGCTGGGATTTGTGGTATCTCTTATTGAAACTAAGTACAGAAAGTCAGAACTTGACTGATTCTTTCTTGATCACGGTTTGTTTTCATTTTTGTTTTTTTCTTGCTCTCTCATCAGTTATTCCAGCCAGTGCTATGTCATTTTCAGTTTCAGTAAGCATTTTCCCTTTGCATTATTCATGCAAATGTTGATTGAACTGATGACCCCGAGTTATCACGGAAACATTAGATACACCAGTGGATACATTTCTTAATTTTAGAAAAAAATTACCCAGTGAAGGTTAAAATAACTCCTCTTAAATTTGTCATGTTAAAAAAACTCCTCCTAACATACAATACCTCATTGCCTAACAATGCCAGATAAATGAAGAATTCCTATGTATTCATGAATGCAGGCTAGTCTGTATATTTTTTGGCAGGTATGACCGTTACCGAGGGTAACGGCCTGGTTTGCTGGCCATGTCCTGTCTCCTAGAAAGTTGTAGTTTCTGTTGTCTTTAAGTTGGTCCATTGGATATCAGAGGTGAATTTATAAAACTATACTTCCCTTTACACTTACTTTGTTTTGTTTTGTTTTGTTTTACTTGAAGTATAGTTGATTGACAATGTTGTGTTTCAGGTGTACAGCCAAGTGATTCAGATATATATATTTCTTTTTCAGATCCTTTTCCAGTATAGGTTATTACAAGGTATTGAACATAGTTGCCTGTGCTATACAGTAGGACCTCGTAGTTTATCTACTTTATATATAGTATACACTTACTTTGTGTGATCCAGGCTGGTCAGACCACATGATTATTTTCACTTCTGATATAATTTTTTCAGGTCCAACCTCAAATCTTTGATAAGAAGATATTTTAAAATAAGTTTAGCATGTGTGTGCTCTAAATCCAACAGTAGTTATTAGAGATATGGTTTTGCACTAGGTATTCCTCTCTTTTTTGTTCTTGGCCAACCAATTGAAAATTAGCTTTTATTTTCTGGTTGGTTTGCTAGATGTTTATGACTATAATAAAAGTCTTAAATTTTGTCTCATATCTTAAAACACAATCTGAATTAGCAATGGATATTGTGCTATACATAGGGGCTGTGATATAAATATAGTTTCTAACTTCAAAAACATATAACCTAGAAAGGAACACAGGCACATATGCAGCAATTATGGCAACTGCATTTGTTTACTAAGTGAAATAGTACTGAGATGGATAAAGTGCTAGCAAGCCTTGAACAGCCAAATCAGCTTCAAAAATAGTTGTGCAGTTCTTTAAAAATATTTTTAACATTTTTCCAGCTACATATAGAATATAACAGCATAAAAATGGTATGGGTTTTATTTTAAGTAGTTAAGCATTTTGACATCCTCATAATGAAATTAAATCCAGAAGGAGGTTTCTCTCCATGATCTCTTGAAATGGTCCTTGATCATCCACAATATTTCCCATCATCACAAAGGTGATACCAAGGGCAGGGAACTCCAACATTATTAAAGTATCATAAAGCAAAGTCAATTTTAAGAATATAATGTCCCCAAACTGATAAAGGTCTTGACAGATAATTTCAAGGGAAGCATAAATTATTTTCTGTTTGTCAGAGGGCAAAAATATTTAGATTGAGTAAATGAATGGTAGAGTTTTTGAGTGGAGTGTCCTTAAAATATTATGTAGATCTGTACTGTCAACAGATGCTAGCTACGTGGCATTATTTATATGTAAACAAATTTTAAAATAAGATTAAAAATTCAATTCCTCAGTTGCATTTGCCATATTTCAAAGATGTTTATTGGGGCTTCCCTGGTGGCGCAGTGGTTGAGAGTCCGCCTGCCGATGCAGGGGACACGGGTTCGTGCCCCTATCCTGGAAGATCCCACATGCCGCGGAGCGGCTGGGCCCGCGAGCCATGGCCGCGGAGCCTGTGTGTCCGGAGCCTGTGCTCCGCAACGGGAGAGGCCACAGCAGTGAGAGGCCCGCGTACAGCAAAAAAAAAAAAAAAAAAAAAAAAAAGATGTTTATTGGCTCCATGTAGCTATTGCATACTGCTTTGCATAGTCCAGGTATAGAATATTTTCATTATCACTAAAAATTCTATTGAGCAATACTAAAATTATACCCAGATATTCACAGAGAAGGCAACCAAGTCTCAAGGAAATAATATAACTTCCCCAAAGTCACACAGCTATGTTTTTAAGGAAAAACAAAATGACACAAAGGAAATAGTAACAGAGGCATTAAAGAAACCCAGTAAGTTTCTGGAGCAGTCAAAGTAGGGTTTAAAAGTGCATACTTAGCTGTTAGCAGGGTTGAAGCTCTTGATGGTTGGTAAGATCTACCTGCCTGAATTTGGACATTAGCATTTTATGCAATGAATTAAAAGCAAAAAATCATTTCAACGTGTGGCTGCCAGCTCCATATTTTTAGCCACTGCCGTGCTTCCAGATTATGTTTATCACTTTCATATACAGGGCACCAGTGTGAAATGTGATGGTGTATCTGACCCCAGAGAAATCAAGAAATCTTGTGGGGGCTATGGCTATATTTGAAAAGGTTGATTTTTTAAATGCATCATGCAGACTGGCCCTGTTTTAAAAGGGATTCCTGCCATCAAAAAAATGTAAACTCTCTTCTCACCTTGCAAAAGTCAAAGATAGTCCCTGCATCTTTATTATTTCCTTGAAATCCAAATAGTATTTTTCCATTCCCTAACTTGTTTTCCTCACAGTGTGATCAACTATTGCCAAGGAAAGAGAGGTTAGATTTATCAGTCAAAGTTTGCCAAAGGCCCCCTAGGTAATTGAACGCTCAGGAGAAACAATCCTCATGTATTCTTTTTCTGTTGTTTCAATAGCTTTGTTTCAGTATGTTTGGTTCTGTAGCAGAGGTTCTGTGACGTGCTTATCTTCCTCAGGGGTCCAGAAAGCCTGCGAGTCTGAAGGAAGGAGGATAGAGAGCGGCTCAGGGCTGAGATAAGGACAGTGTTGTACAGCCTCCTGGGGGTGAGGCTGGGGTGCACAGACACCCACGACTAATCTAGACAGAAACTGAGTAATCAAGGGGACAACCACTGTGAAGTCATGTGGTCACCTCTCCCTCTAGAAATAAACATTGCCCTCAGTAAGTCTCCTCCCACCCCAGAAGAGCATTAGGAAGGTCTGGAGAGGGGGATTATTGGCAGAAATGGAAAAAGCAGATTGAAGGGATTAGCCTGGAGCACAGAGACCAAGAAACCCAAGCCAGTAGGTGGAAGGCAGACTCTTCATGGAAGTCTCCAGGCCCAAGTCAAGTTCTGGGACCACCAAGTACAAGTCAAAGAGTGCTCATTTAACCCCAAAGGGCCCCCATGGGAGTGGAGGAAGACTGGACAGAGAGGGAGAAGGGGCCAATGAAGGTACAGTATTTACTATGGGATTTAACTCCTGAAAGGCCTCCCAGTAGCTTCAGATCTGCTCAAGAATCCTTCATGTCCTGCTGGTTTGCAGTGAGTGGCTCACAGCTTCAAGGCCTCCTCTGCCAGCTAGAGAACTATTTCAACCATCCTGCCTCTATTTTGGACTGTAGCAATGCAGACAGGAAACCTGACCCCATTTTCAGGTTCTAAAGAGAAATTCTAAGTACCTGAAAGACTAAGGAACATGGTGGCTTTTATTTAAGATGGGGAGCTAGAGAGCACATACCTGGACTTGGGCCTGCAGCAGCACCAAATTGCACCAAGAGTTCCCTTTAGTTTCTCTCGCATCTCTGTTTCTCCTTTTCTCTCTGCTGGATTAGCCACGGGGACTCCAAGTTCTTCATTGTGTGGTCCCGGTACCAAGATTCTCCTGGGAATTATAAAGCTATTCACCTTCTACACCGAGCACTTCTTATTTTTTCCCCAGCGACGTTAAGTCATCCTTAAGAGGAGTCAGGTGCTAGCTCTTAAATATATTTTAGTCATCCCTTTGTACATTAAGTGCTCTTTCTTGGAGACTGCTCCTGACGTGGCATTCACCGTGCTCTCAGCTGGCCTCCTGAAGTTCTGCCCTGCCTTCCCCACCAGGTACAGTTCAGGAGCTGCCTACCTCAGGGTGATAGGTTATCTTCTAGTTGCTTTATTCCTGTCCCTTTTACATTTAGAGAATATAATTTGAATACATAAACTTCTCTGTGACCACAGCTTTATTTGCAACCCACAGGTTTTGTTATGGCATATTTTCATTATCATTCAATTAATAAAATTCTAACTCCCATTGTGACTTTACCTTTGACCTACATAATGATCAGAAGTATGTTTTTAATATCCAACTATTTGGTAAAATATTGGTTATATATTTTAAAATTTCTTGCTTATTCGGAGTCTTGTTTTATAACTGGAATATAGTCAATTTTATAAATGTGCCATGTGCACCTAAAACTTTCTGCGTAATATATATATTCCATCATTGTTGGTGCAGTGTTTTATGTAAATGTAGGCCAAAGTTTTTAATGATGGTATTCAGATCTTCTCTAATCTGCTGATTTGTTCTTGTGGTTCTACGTTACTGATGTAGGTAATTTAGATTTTTCTATTTCTACTTAGATTTTTGGAATTTCCCTTCATCTATTGCATTGAAGTTTAGATTTATAATATATTCCTTGTAAAGTAACAGTGGGTTTTATTATCCTGCCTTATCACCAGTGATACTTTTTGCTTTCAAATCTATGTTAACATTAAAAAATCTTCTTCAATTTTACTTATTGTTGTTAGGACATAAGTTTTGAATCCTTTAATTTTCAATCTGACTCTTGTCTCTTGTAGGTGGCATAGAATTAGGTTTTTTGTTTGTTTCAATAATCCTTGTCCTTTAATTTGAGTATTTACAGTTAATGTATTTTCTTATAGACCGTTTACTCCTCGTTTACTATTTGTCCCACCTTGTTATGTTCTTTTTGCTCTTCTTTCTTCCTTTTAGATTTCTTCAAATTCCATTTTCCCTTGTATTAGCTTGTTATTTTTACATAAGTAGCAGTTACACATGTACCATGACTTATTAGCTCTTTTACTGCTTCTCAAGCAATGCTGAGATCTTAAATTTCTTTTACTACTTTTCCTCTTCCATTTGTTTTAATGCATTCTAATTTTTGATATATTTTATTATTACTCTTTTGTGCTGTTAGATTTTAGTTAGGTTTATCCACTTATTTATCCTTTCTGTTATACATAATTCTTTATAAATTCCTTATTTTCGTCTGTGATAATCTTCCTTCTACCTGCGGGTCTCCCTTTATAATTTAATTCAGTCAGTTCTGATGAAAACATATTTTCTAAATTTTGTTTGTCTGCAAATTTCTCATTTCATCTTTCCTTCCAAACAACATTTTCTCTGCCTCTAGAATTCCCAATGGGCAGTTCTTTTCTTTAGCACTTAAAAATGTTATTCCATTATCTTCTAGTGTCCAGTTTCATTGAGAAGAAAGCTGTAATCTTAATCCTATTGTTCCTTTGAAAGTAATCTCTCTCTTTTTCCTCGGGCTGCTTTTAAGATGTCATGTTTTTCTTTACTGTTCATGAATTGTACTGTGGTGATCTTAGGTGTGCTTTTCTTTGTATTTGTTCTTGTTGCATTCTTTAGTGCTTATTGAATTCATGGCTCCACATATTCTTTTTAGTTTTAGAGAACTCTCAGCTGTTAATATTTCTGAAATATTGTTTTCATCCCAATCTCTCTCTCCTTTTTTCTTTGGACTCCAGTTTACACATATGATAAAAATGTTTACTGTGGCCCATATGTCTCAAATGCGCTTTTGTGTACTTTTTATTCTTTTCGTTTCCCATGTTTTAGTCTTAATATTGTTACTACGCTATCTTCCAGTTCACTTACCTCTCTTTACCTGTGTCCAATCCACTACTGATTTTGAAATTTCGTATAATTTTTAATTCTATCAGTTCAACTTCAATCAGTTTATAGTTTCTAGTTGTCAAGTTAACTTCTCCACCTTGTCATCTATTTTCTTGAACTTGATAATATTTACCAAAATATGTATGAACTTTAATGTTTAGGTCATCTATGATTCTGATTCTGTTTTGTTTTTTATTCTAATTCTCCTTTTCTTGGTAGTCTTGGTGGTTCTTCAGTGAATACCAGACTTGGGATATGACAAGTTGTAGGGAACCTGAATGACGTTACAGTTGCCCTTTGAACAACCTGGGTTTGAACTGCACAGATCCACTTATACATGGATTTTTTTTCAATAAGTAATACAGTACTACATGATCTGTGGTTGGTTGAATCCTCAGATTCAGAACCACAGATAAGAAGGGCTGACCATAAAGTTATATGTGGATTTTTGACTGTACAGGGAGTCAGTGTCTCTAACCCTTACCTTGTTCACGGGTCAACTATATTCTCTTGAGGAGAGAATTTCCTATTCTTAGGTAGGGAGCAGAGGGGAAGATCACCTCAGTCACTGGACCAACTTCATACTCATTTTCCTTCTTTATAAGGTTCAGTGTAGATGTTGCATCAACCTTCCTAACACACAGACACACACACACACACACACAGAGACACACACAGACACACACACACACATATGTAGAGACTTTCAATGTCCTAATTCATATCATTCATTTTCCATTGGGCCACAAATCTTTCATAGGTTCTGAACCCCAATTTTGTCTCTTCAGCATTATGAGCCAACTAAGTCTTTGCTTTGACTTCAGTTAGCTTTTGTTTGACTTCTTAGCATCTTGCCTTATCTACCTATTATACATGGAAAATACTGCAAGGGAACACTGTTGCTGAATCCAGCTCTGTTCTCTGAATCTTTACTCTCTCTGTGATTTTGGTCCTTAAAATTCTAGCTGCCTTGTTATTTCTCAATTCCAACTCTGGTTTCCTTAGTCCTATGACATTGTCCTAAGATCTACTGGCTTTTCTACCTCTTAGGAGCCACATTTGGTTTCTCAGACTTTTGCTCTTCATCAGTAGTTTCTAAATGACTGGGCTAGAAAAGCATGTGCAGAATATTGTTCTCACTTCAGTGAGTTTCTTTCTCTATTTTACTTTTCTAGGTCATGGCTACCTCAGTAGCTTTCTAATGCTCACAGTCCAATGTTGCTTATGATTTATTTGGCCTTTCTAGTACGTTTTCCTAAGGTAAACTGATATAGTTGGAAACAGAAATTTGTACCCACCATTTAAAAAATTCTGTTTTGTCTTTCTATGAATTCTCGTTTTGTCCCATCTTCTGTCACTTTTTCCTACCCAAACTTCCCATTCTCACAGATAGATTATTTTAAGATTAAAAATTAAGATTTTTAATTTTTAATTATTTTAATTTTTAATCTTATTTTAAGATTAAAAATTAAGGTAATATGATAATTTTGAAAGGAATTCATTTTGCTTTGAACAAGAACACAGATTGGTGAATGGAATACGGAAGGTTCCTTAAGAGCTTTCTCATCTCTAAGAGTAGTATCCAACCATCGGTACCATTATAAGTTTGTCAACTATGGAATAAAGCAGTCTTTATAAAAGCAGCATTATTCAATAATCTCAAAAACTGCTTCACTTTCCTGCTCACGCCACGAATTTCCAAATGTTCAATAGGAGCAGAGAATCATGGGATGGGACGTGGAGAAATGGCCTGTCATAGTAACTATAAATATTGGAAGAATGAAATTACAAATAAAGAGGGTTTTCTATGAATATATTTGAAGTGTTTGTTCCTAAAGAACTTCTAGAATAAGACTCAGAAGTTTAACATAGAAACACCTCTTGATAAGTATGAAACTCAGTAAAATTTATCTCATCATAGTTTTTTCTTTTGTGTTATGTGACTGTCAGAGTCACACAAAACTGTGTTTTTCTGGACTTCACAGATCTTCTTATTTTTACTATGGGATCAGTGACCCTACATTTTTGAAACGTGGTAAAATCATTAAAATTGGAACATTTCCCCAGAATCCAGGGCATGTGACTTACATTTCTGTAGAAGGCAATATTATATTTCTGTCTAGTTCTGGGGTAAACATTTTCATACCTGCCAAATCCAATTTGACTAATGTATCGTTTTTACAGTGCATTAGTGTAAATTAAATGGTAAATTCAGTCAAACTGTCATTTCATACATCAAAAAGGAAAATCAGTCAACACAACTGTCTGACTGAAATGAACGAAGAAACCAATTCAAGGCAAACAACTGTCCCAGTAGACTTGTATAAATACAGTAGTGGTGTCATGTGCAGAATTAATCTTCCCTCACCCTTAACTGGAGAACACTCTGCCAGCCAATTCAGTCACTCAAATGATACTGAATTATAATATTCCAGTTTCATTTACTCTCAGTTACTGGTGACTGCCCTTCCTTCTCCTTCATCTGTCCATCAGTGGAGAATGTCAGAGCAGGAGAATAGTAATATTGGCCTATTGTAATGTACTGTCTTGAATTCTACAGCTTCAAAATTCTTAGGCTAACTCAATGATCTTAAAGAGTCTGGTGCAGAAAGGATATGTGAATTAAATCGCAGACCTCTGGCTGACCCTTCCAGCACTAACACCCCTTATTCCTGATTCTAATATATCACAGAATACTCAAGAGGAAGGTTTTGAGTGGTCAGCATAAATATGGCTCCAAAGCAGACACATGGAAAGAAATGTTGTCATCTCTGATCCACTTTAAAGTTGACTTGTCTTTTACTCATAAACCAGATTCAGTGTGAATTCTGTTCTGCTAAAGGTTAGAGAATCTGTTGGAGGAGTGTGGCCAATTCTTTTGAATTTTTTTACTCTCTTACTTATTGTTTTTTTAACATCTTTATTGGAGTATCATTGCTTTACAATGCTGTGTTAGTTTCTGCTTTGTAACAAAGTGAATCAGCTATACATATACATATATCCCCATATCTCCTCCCTCTTGTGTCTCCCTCCCACCCTCCCTACCCCACCCCTCTAGGTGGTCACAAAGCACCGAGCTGATCCCCCTGTGCTATGCGGCTGCTTCCCACTGGTATCTATTTTACATTTACATATATGTCCAAGCCACTCTGTTACTTCACCCCAGCTTACCCTTCCCCCTCCCCGTGTCCTCAAGTCCATTGTCTACGTCTGCGTCTTTATTCCGGTCCTGCCCCTAGGTTCTTCAGAACAATTTTTTTTTTTTAAGATTCTATATATCTGTGTTAGCATACGATATTTGTTTTTTCTCTTTCTGACTTACTTCATTCTGTATGACAGTCTCTAGGTCCATCCACCTCACTGCAAATAACTCAATTTCATTTCTTTTTATGGCAGTAATATTCCATTGTATATATGTGCCACATCTTTATCATTCATCTGTCGATGGACACTTAGGTTGTTTCCATGTCCTGGCGATTGTAAATACTGCCGCAATGAACATGGTGGTACATGTCTCTTCTAATTACGTTTTTTTAAGTGTATATGCCCAGTTGAACTGCACAGTTGAATCCCACAGTAGTGGGATTTCTGGGTCGTACAGTAGTTCTATTTTTAGTTTTTTAGGGAACCTCCATACTGTACTCCATAGTGGCTGTATCAATGTACATTCCCACCAACAGTGCAAGAGGGTTCCCTTTTCTCCACAGCCTCTCCAGCATTTATTGTTTGTAGATTTTTTGATGATGGCCATTCTGACTGGTCACACAAAGAACTTTGGCATGGTGTTCATCATCTAGCTTATCCTAACATGCAGACATTTCTGAGAGTAAAGTCAGGTCTTTGCCAGAGTGGGTTGCTTATTTGGGCAACTGGGTCCAATCAAGAAGGACAAATGTAGGCTGCCAGAGTAAATAAGGAGAGGAAAAACAAAAAGAATGAGACATATCATTCATCAGTGATTTTCCCCCCAATATTCTTAGCCTCCACCTATCTCCATGTTACTGGTAACACGGGAACTAGACTGAACTATCAGGTAAAAGGTCTCTACAGAAACTGAGGTAATATAGAAAATAAAAAAAATAAAATATAAAATTGTAAATTTTCTTCCTAAGGATAATTGAGATGATACTTCAATAATAACATGAGATCAGGGGAAGTCTCAAGAAATTTTAGAAAACTTGGATAAAGTAAGAAAACATCTGTTCACCAGCATCCGGATGCTTGAGAGACACCAAGACATGTGGGCCAAGTTCTGGAGAGAAGGGAAACACAGATGCAAGCTTGACATTTGGTGCAGCTTTTCTCCTTGGGGCATTTGCTGATTCAACTCATACAGCCTAGGAGCTGAAAAGCCAAGGAGTTCAAAAGACTGTAACCACAGAAGCCAAACGGCAAGAGCTCAAGCTAAAAGCAACAACTAATGGAATGACAAGCTACACGTATCCTTAGTCTCACGGGGCTGGGGTAACCATTACATTTAAAGCCTAACAAATACAAGGGTAGTTGGGAATAGGGAGAACCCAAACTTTCACATGGTAATCCCAAAGGACAATACCCGTAGAGGAAGGACAAGACAGAAATAGAGCACCCTTCACACAGACTGAAAAACAGCTTTGAATGAGCTCAAACTGAGAATGGACTAAGGTTTCCAGTCCCTATAGTAACTGTCTGCCATGGGCAAAAGGAAATCTTTTCAAGAGAACAATAACAACATCCAGAATGTGGAGGTATCTTTATAGTTTCCTAAAATAAGTTAAGCCCAATTTTAATATACAAAATAATTGGACATACCAGGAAAAAGACTAAATGATCAAAAGCTCAGAAAAAAATAAAAGAAAGAAAGAAAAAAGACAATATAAATAGACAAGGAGGACAAGAGTTAGTAGGCTTTGGTTAAAAAACAAAAAACTATGATCAAACAAAATAGACACACGGCAAATATGCATATGAAAAGATGCTACACATTCCATGTCATCAGGGAATTTTAAATTAGAACAATAATGAGATACCACTACACACCTATTCAAATGGCTAAAATCCAAATACTGAAATACCAAAGTTGTTGACGATGCAGAACAACTGAAATTCTCATTTGCTGCTAGCAGGATACTTGTCAGTTTCTTACAAAACTAAACATACTTTTACCATACAGTGATCTAGTAATCATGCTCTTTGGTATTTACCCATAGGAACTGAAAAGTTATATCCGCATAAATCCTGCACATGGATATTTATAACAGTTTCTTTCATAGTTGCCAAAACTTGAAATCAACCAAATGTTTTTCAATAGGGGAATGGATAAACAAACTATGGTATATCGGTACAAAGGAATAGCATTGAGCAATAAAGAGAAAAGGCTATGAAGCCATGAAAAGGCATGGAAGAAGCTTAAATGCATATTGCTAAGTGAAAAAAAGCCAATCTGCAAAGGCTACATGCATATTATATGATTGCAGCTATATGAACTTTTAGGAAAAGGCCAAAGTATGGAGACAGTCAAAAGATCAGTGGTTGCCAGAGGTTGTGGGGAGGGAGAAAAGGATGGGTGAAGCACGGAATTTTAAAGGCAAAGAAACTCCTGTGTATGGTTCTGTAATGGTGGATACAGGTTATTGCACATTTGTCAAAAAATCATATAATGTACAAAACAAAGAATGAAGTTTAAAGTAAACCATGGACATTAGTTAGTAATAATGTATCAATATGGGTTCATTAACTATAACAAATGTCTTACGCTAGTGTAAGATGTTAATAATAGGAGAAACTGGGTAGAGAGGTAAGGAGGTATGAGAACTCTGTCCTTTCTGTTTAATTTTTCTGTAAACCAGAAACTGCTCCGAAATAGTCTGTTAATTGAAAAAACAAATCTAGACCTGCATACAAAACTTGCACGTAAATCCAACCACAGCAGCATTATTCATAAGAGCCCCAAAGTGGAAATAACCCAAATGGCCATTTACTGTGAATGGGTAAATGAAACATAGTAATATCCACACCATGGAATATTATTCAGCCATAAAAAGACATCAAGTACTGATGCATGCTACAACATGGATGAACCTTGAAAACGTGCTAAGTAATTGTATGATTCCATTTGTATGCAATGTCCAGTCTAGACAAATCTGTAGAGACAAAGTATATTAGTGGCTGCCTAGGGTTTGGAGAAATGGGGGAGTGAGTGACCTATAATAGATTCTTTTTCTTTTGGGGGGTGGATGAAAGTTCTAAAGTTGATTGTGGTGGTAGATGCATAACACCTTAAACTGTACACTTTAAATAATATGGAAAGTAAATTATATCTCAATGAAGGTATTATTTAAAATTATGATTAATGTATTAAGAAAAGGACAACATGTACAATTTAAGCAAAAATTATCTGTGAAATGCAACCAAAAGAAACTTCTAGAATTAAAAAAGCTGAAATTAAGCACTCAGAAGATCGGTTGAACAGTACCTTAGTCAAACAAAAGAAAGGATTACAAATGTCAATTAAAAAATAACTACACAAAAATTTGGAGGGAAAATGATGGAAAACAGAGAAATAAGTACTTAAGACATATAGAGTATATGTAAAACACTGTGTCTAGCCAGCCCCAAGTCACACAGCCTAGGGAGGAGACACACAGCCTACCTGAATCACAAGGACTTCTCCAAAGTAAAAATGAGGTTCTGATGCCAGAAGTGGAAGGAATGAATTACAAAGAAATATAACAATGGTAAACTATAATGTAGATATACATCGGTAAATACATAGGTTCCCTGGGGTTGTGATCTGGTACAACAAGTAAAAAAAAAAAGATAAGACTCATAGTAGAGGCTGCTAGATTCTGCTGAGGAAAATGTCCAGGGAGGGGAGAGTTGATTTATTTCATTATTTTTTTAGAGGCCACATATAAGTGACATCATGCACTATTTGTCTTTGTCTTATTTCACTTAGCATAGTGTCCTCCAGTTTTACCCATGTTGACTTAAATGATAGGATTTTCTTCTTTTCTAAGGTTGAATAATATTCTATTGTATATATATACCATATTTCCTTTATCCATTAATCTACTATGGACACTTAGGTTGTTTCCATACCTTGGTTCTTGTGCATAATGCTACAATGAACATGGGAGTACAGATATCTCTTCAAATCATGATGATGTTTCCTTTGGATATATACTCAGAAGTGGGAGTGAGGAAGAACTTATGACACAAATCGACCATGTGTAAAAGATGTTGTAGGAATGAAAAAGTCTGAACACCTAGGAAGAGTGTGGAGTATTTGGAAAGATCATTGTTCCAGGTCATACAAAGTTTAAAATTAGGACATTTCAGTGAGCCTGTGTGCATGAAGGCTTGCTTATATTTTGGGATTTGAATACAGTGCAAAGAAGTGTTGCTAAATTTTCGATTAACATCAAAAAAAGGGTGGAAATGTTTTTTCTTTGATTATGAAACTACCGGAGAGGCAAGCCTAGAATTCTAGGCCCACTAGAATTTTCCCTGATGATAGTGCTAATTTAGGAGAAGAAGAAGGATCCAAGGCTATAGAACAATTTTGAAAGCAAAATAAGACTGCTGAGTCTTCACCCAGTGTATGAGATTAAGTTTTAATGGCATATGATGAAGTGGCCATGACACAGCCGGCAGAACTCGTTGAGTTGTTGAAAATGGCTCTTGAAGCTATAGGAAATGGACAGTAGACATAGAAAAAGAACAAGGTAAATCCCAAAGAGTGGAAGGACAAAATTAGTCAAGAGAAAAGTCAAAAATAGAGAAGAAAAGCAGTAAACTTGACAAATAAAACCAAAAGCTTGTTCTTTAGAAAGACCAATAAAATAAGCAATATTTGGCAAATATGATAGAGATGGGACTAGCTATAAAACAGAGTGATTTTTTTTTAATTACAAAAGAATACTATGGTAGCTTTATACCAACACATTTGAAAATCTGGACAAAATGGCTGATTATTGATTAGTTACATGCAGCCATTATTTACAACTGTTTTGAGTAGAGAATACAAGAAGCTTTATGAAAATAGAAAATATAATCAAAGATATACACCTTAGAAAGACATGAGTTATTTTCCAATGTATATAAAAAATTAGAAGAGTCCTAATACAAAAATCAGATATGGGGCTTCCCTGGTGGCGCAGTGGTTGAGAGTCCGCCTTCCGATGTAGGGGACACGGGTTCGTGCCCCGGTCCGGGAAGATCCCACATGCCGTGGAGTGGCTAGGCCCGTGAGCCATGGCCGCTGAGCCTGCGCGTCCGGAGCCTGTGATCCGCAACGGGAGAGGCCACAACATGGAGAGGCCCGCGTACCGCAAAAAAAAAAAAAAAAAAGTGAGTGACAACTTAAATGATATATGGAATATTTTGCTGACTTACAAGAGCATGCAGAATTAACTATGACCCAGTTGAAATGTTAATTTTATTTTAATGTGTATGTTGGGGTGGAGTCTTCAAGGTGCCAGAAAACAAGCATTCACCCATCCTGTTTGGAACTGCAGCACACAGACACCTTCAGTTACCAGTTCTGTTCATTCCACAGAATCATCTTGAGAAAACATACTGTTTTTTATGGACCTGGTATATATCTTAATTAGTTTGAAGAATTTCCCAAATACCTGTTAATATGTAGTTCTCCAATTCCAATCTTGCCACATCCTGTACCAGTGACAGCACATACGAGTTTTATTTTTCTTTCTTTCTCTGGGTTGTTCAGAACCCAACGAAAGAACAATGGAATGTCATCAAAGAGATCAGGGTTCTTGACTCAGATTTACCATAAAATAATAGTGTCCTCTTGGGAAAATTATAGTTATTCTAGGCCCTTTTCCTTTTCTTTCCTTTGACAGAGCTGCACTAGATGACCCCAAGTAACATTGCACTCTTCGCAGTAGTAGCTTAGATGTTATTGGTTTTCTGAAACAAATGAAGACAATGACACATGAAACTGTGCAACATCTGTGTAACTATGTGTTCTTAGAGTTGCCTCCATTTTACAGATGATAAGATGGCTGAGCACAGAAGTAAATGTTTTGACCAGAGGTTCCAGAGTAGATGGAACTGAACCACAAGTTTCCTTCTTTCCTGAAGCTCACTTAGCCAAAACATAGGCTTCTGAATATTAAGCTGTAAAGCATATTATCAGTATGCTTTAAAAGAAGTGGTTCTTCTGGGATTTCCAATTAATAGCAGGAGGTTTTGAAATTCTTCAAAGATCATCTAATTTTGTGAGATTTACAGCTCTATTTTCCTGTCAAGCAAGTTGTATTAGTGCCAATCATCTGAGCTTCTGGATGCTTCTCTGAACCTCTTGAAGTTTTCTTCTTGTTATCTGAAATTCATGCCAGATAAGCCTTTTTCTAGAGCGTATATACAGACTTGTGTATTTTTATACAGAAAAGCGATGCAGTGAGACAGGACGGGGGTTAAGCCCTCATTCTCAGAGTGGTATTGAGCTCCTGGTGAAATATAATCATCATTTCCTCAGAATCGAAAAGCAGTTATCTCTAGTTTTCAATCCCCTTAACTATTTATACATTTATGTATGATACATGTATTTATTGTACCTACTAGGTGTGTTCTCTTTGGGAAGTACAAAGCTCTTTGAGACATAGGTTGTTCATTTTTTTGTTTTCCCACAAATACTGCAACCTTTTGAGCAGGAAGGTCTATATTTTACTAACATCTAGAACCAACAGTTAACAAGGTGTCTAAGATGTAGTCAATAAATATGAAATACATAAATGAACACATTTTTAAGGAAGGGCCAGGACATGAACAAATAGAAATTTTTCATTTTCAGTCACAAAGAAACCAGAGACATAAAAATGATACAGACAACAAGTGCTACGGTCATTCAGAGAAGGCATAGAATAGATACAACAAGGATCTCCTCTATGGCACAGGGAACTCTACTCAATATTTTATAATAACTTATAAGGGAAAAGAATGTGAAAAAGGAATCACTGTGCTGTACACCTGAAAGTAACACAACATTGTAAATCAACTATACTTAAATTAAAAAAACAAACAGACAACAACAACAACAAAAAACCAAAGAGGTCTTAGAAGTTTTTATGAGATTCCATAAGAGAAGCCATATGAGGATGGGAGAGACGGCTTTTGAATCAATTCAGAGGAGAAGTCACAGAGAAACTTGTCTTTGACCTGAACTTGAGTTTCCATTAAGACTGCAACTCAGGGATATTACAGATGAAGGTAATCACATAAACTTACTATACTGAAACTTGCAGAGGTTATGAGCATTGTTCAAGATCCCAAAGCAAGGGCATTGTGGAATCAGAATTTTAAGTGAGGCCTAATGAACTAAAAACAAACAAACAAAAGAACAAGCCCTTTCTGTGATACCATGTTGCCTTTGAAGTCGTTCTATTGGTGGGTTGGTAGAAACTGGTTCCAGTGTTTCTGGCAGGAATGACTAGCTCTGTCCCCCCACTGTCCCCCGCCCCCGAGTTGATCCTCAAAGTTTCCTTTAGAATGGACTTGCTAAAATGCAGACCTGCAAGTCTTCATGACGCCTGGGTCCAAGCATTTCTCCTGCCATTGCCTACTTCACTTCTGGATTATATGAACAATTCACTGTCTTCTTTTATGCTTTTCCCTCCTCCAAGAATTCCTTTCTCCCTATGGGGCACCTGGGAAACCCACTTCAGTTTTCAAACCTCAGTTTACATATTATGTGTTTTGTGCAGTCTTCTTTTTAGTGTTGTGATCACACGCTCCTTTTTGCTACCCTTGCACTTCTGCGTGCCTGATTGCTGCACTCGCTACACTGTATTATAATTGTATTTTTTACAGATCTCTGTCTTCTCCTGGGCAACATTCCTTGGGGCCAGGGACTACCTTTTTTCATCTATTGATGTTGCCTTAGCATGTTATTTGTTGTGAAGTAGTTAGTTATAAAAATGAGATTTGATTAAATTGAAAATTGTTATGTACATATTAGTTATTATCATTTACAGATATAACAGGAAAAAATATTAATGTTGGTGCTGAAACTTCACTGCTAGTAAATGGTGGTGGTACTTGACTTCACATATTATTTTCCCCACTATTTTATATCTTTCTACCTGATATGTCTTCTTTATTTCCATCTATGTTTCTTTATTACTACACCAAGAAAAACAGGGATAAGGGTAGGGCTAGGCCATACTTGGCTGGAATAGTAAACAAATTGTGTGGGGTTTTGGTGAGAAAATCCTGAAGCATACAGGTCTGCATCTTCCCTTTGCTGCATGTGGAGGGTTCTGCTTCTAAAGACTTTTATTAGCAACTAATCAAGATGGGTTTTTTGGTTTTTTTTTTGTGTGTGTGTGGTACGTGGACCTCTCACTGTTGTGGCCTCTCCCATTGCGGAGCACAGGCTCCGGACGTGCAGGCTTAGTAAACATGGCTCATGGGCCCAGCCGCTCCGAGGCACGTGGGATCTTCCCGGACCACTGCGCCACCAGAGAAGCCCAATCAAGATGCTTTTGCACAAGGCTCCTGATAAGCTTTTGGTATACTAAGAGTAAATCAGAGTTAACGTAGCTTCTGATTTCTTTTACATTGTCAGTGTGGATGATCATTTTTTACTGCTGGGGGTGGTGGTGGTGGGGAGTGAGGGAATGTTCCTTTCCTGCTCCTGATGTTTTAGTCCTGTCAAGAGAGCTCGTAGGGTCCTATTAGCGCTGCTTCTTTACTGACTCTGCCCCAGGGTGATCAAGTGACTTATATTGAAAGCTTGAAAAGAATTAAGCGTGCATGCTTGCCTTGACTAATTCTGTTCTCTCCCTTGAGAGTGTGAGTAAGTGTCTTCTGTTTCTCTCATTCTGTGTATTACTAGTTAGTAAATCTGCCCCATTCTGGGGTTCAGTTATGTGATCATTTCATTCAAACTGGATTCTCAAGCCAGGGTTATCAACAGTAACAGGAATATTCGGCCCTCCATCTTTTCTCTTATTTTCTAATTTATGCCAAACCAAATGGAATTAAGGCATTGTAGCTGCTGAAAGGTAATTAAAAGACCCTAACATTGGGTGCATTACCTAGGAACACTGAGAAATGAAAAGAAAGGAGCAGACATTTTGGAGAGGAAAATGTCCATGTGGAAAATATTTTGGTACTGCCAAGGAAGGTATTCCAGTGCCTTGGTCTTTAATGTGTGGTGGGATGTTGGGACCTTTGACTGTTTGAAAATATTTAAGTTTGTGCAGTAAACTGCTGAAGCCTAGAAAAGGTTTAAGACATGCTGTATTATTCTCCCGTGCTTATTGTAACAGACTACCACAAACTTGGACGCTTAACACAATAGAAATTTACTATCTCACAGTTGTAGAGGCCAGAAGTCTGATATCAAGGTGTCAGCAAGGCTGCTCTCCCTACAGATGCTTTAGGGGAGATTCTATCCCTTGCCTCTTTCAGCTTCTGGTGGTTGCCAGCTTCCTTGGCTTGAGGCCACATCACTCAGTTTTTGTCTCTGTCTTCACATCACCCCCTTTCGGTGTCTGTATCTTCTCTTTTGTGTGTCTCAAATGTCCCTCTGCCCTTCTTATATAATAAGGACAATTGTCATTGTATTTAGGACCCATCCAGACAATATAGGATGGAAATCCCATCTCAAGATCCTTAATGACATTTGCAAAAACCTTTTTTTTCAAATGAGGTAACCGTCAAGGATGAGGACATGGATATATCCTTTTGGGGGCCACCATCCAACCCACTATACTAGCCGTAAGATACTTTGATTGTGGTTGATGGCTGCAGCTTATGGTGTGGGAAAGTGGCTGTTTCTTTAGAGCCACTTAAGTAAAGGTCTGACATAAAGAAAAGGGGCATTAGGGAGTTGCAGGTGACTGAGCAATACCTGGAGTGGAGTGAATAAGGCACCTGGAGGGTCTTTAGTATACCTGGCACTTGACTTGAGAGTGTGCAGGAGTTTACAGGGCAGAAAAGTCTCAGTCAGCTGTCCATCAGCCAGCTGCTGCAATAGCAGCCACAGCCAACTGTACCCTTCAGGTACAGTTTTTCCCAAGCAGGCTTGACTGAGACAAAGACTCAATTGTAAGGAAAACATGTTTTATAGAACTTGTCGGCATTGACACATATGGTCTACCGTAGGCTCAAGTGACTCCCCTTACATGTGGACCCAAGCTGACACTGGATTTGTCAATTATGTTGGAGAAAGAAATGTTCTCTTAAAGGCAGCTGCCTTTGGTCTAGGCAGTTCCACAGCAGAAGGCAGTGAACATGGCCATGGCGACATAGGACTGTCAAATCTACGCCTCAGAACTGGAGGTGTAATGTCACTAGACAGAACCCATTAGTTCAGTACTGCAGTATGAACCACAAGGTCATCAAACAGGAAGGATAGCTCAAGAGTCCACGTGTGATAGATGCTCAGGGCTGTGCACTGCACATGGCAAATTCACAGTGACAAATCAACGTCAGGCTAAAAGATTCCTCCTGGTTCGAAGTTCGCAGGTCAGAAATTTCAAAGAAATGGCCTAGACTAATGGACATCCTAGTGAGGCTAAAGCCAAAGAGACTTTCTCTTTCTCTCAAATGCCATTGAGTTTCTGCTATGTTCTTTGGTCAAATTCTGTACTGGATTCTGGGAACAAAAATGTGCCTAGTTTCACTCTTCTAGGAGTGGGGGATTGGCTTGCTTTTGAGATTGTTTTTAAATTTTGGGGATAGTGCTGTAAAATCAAATTGTATCGTAGTAACTCTTCAGACTCAGCATGGTTCATGAGAGGCTTGATAAACTGATAAAACAGCCAAGGCCCTGAGAGACCCAAACCCGTATCAGTCTGTTCTCTGTGTCTGTGAGTCTGTTTTTGTGTCATAGACAAGTTCATTTGTGCCGTATTTTAGATTTCACATATAAGTGAGATCATATATTTGTCTTTCTCTTCTGACTTACTTCACTTAGTGTGATAATCTCTAGGTCCATCCACGACGTTGCTGTAAATAGCATTATTTCATTCTTTTTATGGCTGAATAATATTCCACTGTATATATGTACCACATCTTCTTTATCCATTCATCCATCAGTGGACATTTAGGTAGTTTCCACGTCTTGGCTATTGTAAACAGTGCTGCAGTGAACATTGGGGTGCATGTATCTTTTCTTTCTTTCTTTCTTTTTCTTTCTTTCTTTCTCTTTCTTTCTTTCTTTTTTTTTTTTTTGGTCACACGGCATGTGGGATCTTAGTTCCCTGTCCAGAGATGGAACCCATGCTCCCTGCACTGGAAGTACGGAGTCTTAACCACTGGACCACTAGGGAAATCCCAGGGTTGTATGTATATTTTTGAATTAGAGTTTTCTCCGGGTCTATGCCCAGGAGTGGAATTGCGGGACCCTATGGCAGCTGTATCTGTTCTCTGCACGTCTCACATCAACCACCTGCACTGCAATCCTTGCTCTCAATGTCATTTTCGGGGAACCCAACCTGTGACAGGGACCTTGACAAGAAGAAATGGCTCAGGGAAAAGCTACCTGCACAGGGAGGAGATAGAGGCCATCGACCCTGGGGTGTGGCGGGGAGCGTGGGCACAGAGATTTGTCATTTCACCCCTGATACTCAGCCCTCCTGGCTGCCCCACTCTAGGTCACCTCGGGATACAGAGGTGACCTGGTTAGAGTCCCTGCCTGTGCAGGAATCTAGGGGCACCAGCGGGTCTGAATAATATTAGTGCAGGGTCTCCCCCACGGCACTGGGGTTATTTGGGGCGGGTCATCCTCTGCTGGGGGCCCCTCCTGGGCACTGTGTGGGGTTCAGCAGCATCCCTGGCCCCACTCATTTGATTCCAGGGGCCTCTCCACCCCAGTTGTGACCACCACAGATTTTCCCAGACATCACCAAAAAACTGGGGGAGGCAGGGGCAGGATGGCCCTGGGTGAGGACAGCTGTGTTGAAGCAACCAGCCTGGCCCAGGGCAAGGTCTGCCCCAATCCCGTCAGGGCCTGCATTTAGAACTGCCCCTTCCCTCTCCCACCTCCCCTGCCCTGCAGTGGTCTCCGAGACATCATCCCCATGTAATCAATCACACCTTCTCAGTTTACTGTCCCCAGCACCTAGAGGAGTGTCTGATGTGTAGTAGATGCTTCATAAATACTTGCTGAATAAAGGAGTTGAATAAGGGATGAGTGGATGAATGAATGAAGGTTACCATGGAAGGAGGGGGGAGATTCCCTTTCTGGCTCTCGGGGGTTGGGAGATCAAGTGAAAGATCCATCCTAAATAGGCTGACCAGCCTTCTGGGGTTCCCCAGGAATGAGGGTTTCCCCACAGTTCCAGCGCTCAAACCTGAGCGGTCCTGGGCAAGCTGGGGGCGGGTGTTGGTCACCCTATGTAAACAGTAAGAATTCCAACTGCAATAACAATGGCCAAGGACCTCTAGGGTCTTACTGACCAGGCAGAGTTCTTTACCTGGCAGGGAAAGTGACACAGGAGGGAGGGAGGAGTCTAAGGCAGAACATCCCACACGACAACGTGTGCCAATGGCCCTGGGCCCAAGGTCACACCTGACCAGGGCTTGCTTTTTTTTTTTTTTTCTGGTTTACTTTTTCCCACATGGGTATGCAATTGTCCAAATGCCATTTATTGAAAACTCCTTAATTTCCCCACTTTCTGTCATATCAAGTTCTCATATATCTCTTTCTGGACCTTTATTCTATACCATAGAGCTTTACGTCCCATTCTTGCACCACTAGGGCTGTTTCATCACTCTAACTTTATTTTTTATTCATTTATTTTTTTGGCCGTGCCGTGCGGCATGTAGGATTTTATTTCCCTGACCAGGGATCGAACCTGCGCCCCCTGCAGTGGAAATTCGGAGTCTTAATCACTGGACCTCCAAGGAAGTCCCCAGGGCTTGCTTTGACATCCATCGAATGGTGGCGGGTGGACACGGGGAGCAGCTGTCTGTGAGCCATCCTGTGTAGAAATGCAGGGTGGAGAGCAGGACAGCTGGAGCGGGAGGGGAAGAGGCGGAGGAGGGAGGGAGGGTGGGCGGGCGGGCGAGAGACAGACAGAGAGTTTCCGGAGACAATAGCTCTGGCCATGTCCTAGGGCATGAAAACTGAAAATAGCTCCTAGTGCCGGAACCTTGGAGCCGCAGCCTGTGAGCCAGGGTGACTGGCTCTCCTCCCTGGTGTGTGTGTGTGTGGGTAGCTCTGGGTTTCTCAGGCTGGGAATGGGGTGCATGGAGCAGGGACGGAGTAGGGACCCTTCTCTCTGGGACCTCGCGGGCCATCCTTAGCTCACAAAGCTGAGCCACTCCTGGCCCTACGAGTGGGGGGCTTATCCTCCCTGTCCACTGGATCACACCCCCTCACACACAACTTCCCCGTGTGTGCTCCCAGCAGCCAAGAGAATCTGTTTTTAAAAGATTTGGGTGTGGGGGGGTAAACATACAAACAAGAGCAGAATGCATACTTTTTCAGAATGGGAATGGCTCTGTGTAACCCCACCCCCAGGGTAACCACAGTCCTGACCTCTAACACCCTTGATGAGTCAGCCTTGGTCTGGGCTTGCGGACCCACGGAAGCTTCCTCATCCCCTCCTTCAGACCCCGTCTCTCCCTCGGCGTCTTTGTGAGAAGCACCTGGGGAAGTGGCACTGCTAGGCTGTACTGCTGCTAGAACTCCACCTGGGCTCCACCAGGCTCCAGCCCCCCGCCCTGTGCACCTCTCTGACCCTGAGGCACCTCAACTGGTAGGAGCGGCATCACCTTCCCTCCCGGGACTTGTGACACTTAAGGGAGACACCGAAAAGACAAGCGTTTGGCTCCCTGGCTGGCAAAGAGCAGGTGCTCAATTGTCATAAGTGTCCGTATCAGTGAGGCTTCTCCAGACAAACAGAATCCATAGGGTGTGTGTGTGTATACACACACACACACATACATATGTACACGCATACAAAAATATACAGCTGTGTATATATGCAGTATGCATACAGACATATACACATATAGTATATGCAATACACACATACATATATACACACGTATATAAAATGCATCGTTTGTATATATACAGTATGTATACACACATACAATACACGTATACATATACACTATACATACACACATATCAAATGCATAGTTTGTATATATACAGTATGTACACATACATATAACATATGCAATAGACACACCTAGGTACATATATATCATACATATATACACACATACAAAGATATTTAGATGTGTATATATACAGTATACATACATATATAATATATGCAATACACGTACATACATATAGACACATATATACACCTACATCTAAAAGCATGTAGCATAAAAATATATATGTACTGTACATATAAATTCATCGTATATATACATATATATCATATATATAAGATATATACACATACATATACATAATGTATACACACACATACACACCTATATGTAAATATGCGCATGTACATACACATCTAAATACATATGCAAGTGTGTCTATATATAGTATATACATATATACATATAATACCTATGCAACATATACACATACAGGTATACAACATATATACACACCTATATATAAATATACACTGTATACATACATACGTACAGTGTACATATACTGTATATGTACACACACCCATATATCAATATATGGGTGTGTGTATATACACAGCATGTTCACATTTATAATATGTATACTATATATATACACATACATACATGTATACAATATATACACACAAATATATAGGCTTGTATGTATACTGTATATAGTACTTACACATATAATACAAACGCACGCACATATAAACGTGTATACATATATATAATATGTATACACACATATACAAATTAATAGGCTTGTATATATTCAGCATTTTTACATATATAGTTTTGTTTTAAGGAGTTGACTCATGTGACTGTGAGGCAAGCAAGTCCGGGCAGGACTCTGGGCTGGAGACACAGGGAAGAGCTGATGTCCCAAGGCCATTGGAGGAACAGTTCCCTCTTTCTAGGGAACCTCATTTTTCTCTCCAGTCCTTCAACTGATGGACGAGGCCCACCCACGCCGCGGCATTGACAGTCTCCTTTACGCAAAGTGGACCAATTTCAGTGTTAATCTCTTCTGAAAAATACCTTCCTGGCCACATCTGGAATAATGTTTGTGGTTGCCGGGGCCCCACGCAGTGCGCACATGAGATTAACCATCCCCGTGGCGATGATGACACTTTATTTTCTCCCTTGAACATTGTCCCTACTATTCCAATTAAAATGGCAGTGCCATGAGGGCAGGGCATTTCCTTTTTTGCCAGTACTGAGCGTCCGCGGTCTGGTGCCTAGCATAGGCTAAATACACGGCATTTTTGTGAACAGAAGCCGGGATTCCAGCTGTCATATTTAATGAGGAATTATAGTCTTCTTATTGGGGGGAGGGGAGGGGTGTTTCACGGTACGTCAAGGGCGGGAGTCGAACCCGCCATCCCAGGCCCCGAGGGGTCTCCTCGGGTCCCCACTTCGGGCCGGTGGGTGTGGCTGGGGGCAGCCGAAGACGTGCGTGCGTGCGTGCGTGCGTGCGTGAGAGCGGGCGTGCCCACAGGGTGGGCCGCGCGCGCCGCGAGTGGTTCGGCCCGGTCCCCGGCTCATTGTGCTCGCCTCACGCAGGCCTGAGTTCGCAGCAGCGCTGGAGGCCCGGGGCCTGTGACCACAAAGAGGGAGCCGGGGGCCGGACGGGAGCGCGGCGGCGGCGGCTGAGGCCCAGGCCAGGCCCCCTCCCCTCACCGCCCGCCTGCCTGTCTGTTTGCCCCGCCCCCGCCGGCGGCGCCGCGCCCCTCCCCCAACCGCCAGACTAGCACGGTGCGGGGGCGGCGCGCGAAGACATGGGGGAGAAGCTGCAGCTGAGGCTGGAATCGCTCGTGGGGGCCGAGCCCGCCGTCTGCCCGTGGCCGCTGCCGGTCTACGTAAGTGCCACCCGTCCCCTCCTCCCGGACCCCCGCCTCTCTTCCCCCACGGCGCGCGCTGAGCCCACCGAGAAACGGAGCGACTCGAGTCGCCAGACCTTCTTTGGAGCCCCCCCTTCCCGCCCCGCCGTGGTTCTCCGCGGCCGTTTCCAGCCCCCGCGCGCAGGGTGGGCAGAGGGGAGCCGGGGCCGGCCGGGGGCGCAGACTCGGCCGCGGGGACCCCTCGCTTCTGAGGGGCTCCCGAGCCGGTCTGCGGTTGGCTCTGCAGGGCTGGGGACCCCGGTCTCCCCGGGCCTGGACTGCCGGCGGGCTTGCCCTTCTGTACTTTAGGATTTGACATGTAGGGTTTCTTTTGCCTGGTAGTTTATTCTTATCGCTGTCAACGTGCTTAGGTTTTTTTTTTTTTTTTTTTTGAGGGCACCCTTTCCTCCCTGTCTCCAGTTTTTTGTGTTTCTGTTTTGTTTTGTTTTAGTTAGACATTTTGTCCCTCTGATCTTGAGTGGGTGGGCTGGCAGGACACTTGGAGAGGAGGCGTGCTGTCCCCTGATCTCGAGTGGCCTTTGGAAAATGACACGCCAAAGGGAAATTTACACACAAGTCCGGTGATTCCAGAAATGCAGGGTGTCCGGCCAGGTGGGCGTCCGGCCTCTCGTCCCCTGTGGCGGCGTGGTGCGCGTGTACCTTGTCTCAGGGTTTACGCTTGGGCCCCGCAGCCCACCTTCCAGAGGGAAAGCGCAGCGGGCGCCCTTTCGTGCGCTCAGCTTGCGGGGAACCGGCCTCCAGGCGACCCGGCGGGGAAGCCCGCGCGACCCGCGCGTGTGTGTCAGTTTTGTGGAAAATGTGTCGCGGCCGGGGTCGGGACGCTGGGACCGCCTGGAGCCGACGTTGACTCCGAGCCCAGGTTCTCCGCAGTTATCTGAGGTCCGAGGGTTTCCAGCCCTCCACTGCGCACTGGCGCTTTCTATTTTTGCCCTTCCTGTGCCTGGAGGCGCGGCTGAGCCTGGGCTCTGGCTTTTCCGGTTGGGTAACTCCAGGCGGCCCGGGTGGGCGGCCTGAGCAGCAGTGGGCCGGGCGGGGAGACATGCCAGGGGAGGGAAACTGAAAGTGGGGAGAACCTTCAGAACTCCAGCTGATCCACTTGCCTCACCTCCCCGCCCCTCTTACTGCATTTGTCATGCAGGGGATGGCTGGCCGGCACATTTTTCAAACTGTAATAATTTGTGTCTCCTTAGTAGCCGTGAAGCATAGTTCACTTGTAGTGCACAGTTGTAGGAGTTTTGATCGCCATCAGGCGGCAGAGCAATCCTGTCATGCCATTTGCTGCCCTTTGGCGCCAGGGTGCCTCTAGCCTCTTGGCCACTAATCTCCTCTCCGTCCCTAAGGTTTTGGCTTTTCCAGAAAGTCAGATAAACGGAACAACAGCATGTAGCTTTTTGATTCTGGCTGCTTTGGCTCAGCAAAAGCTTTGTGAGATTCCTCCCGGGTTTGTTTTGTTGTTGTTGTTGTTTTAACTATTTATTTAGTTAGTTATTTACTTGGCTGTGCTGGGTCTTAGTTGCGGCACATGGGATCTTCATTGCCGTGTGCAGTATGTTTTAGTTGCGGCGTGGGGGATCTAGTTCCCTGAGCAGGGATGGACCCCGGGCCCCCTGCATTGGGAGTGTGGAGTCTTAGCCACTGGACCACGAGGGAAGTCCGTCATCCCTGTTGTTGCGGGTATGAGAAGCCACTCCTTTTTCTGGCTGTGTTGTATTCCATTTTCCGTTTGTCCATTCGCCTGCGGGTGGCAGGACTTGTGGGATGTTTCCAGTTTTGAGGGGATCAGGAATAAAGCTGCTGTAAACATCCCAGGGCAGGTTTCCATGTGAACTTGGGTTTTTACCTCACTTGAGAAAATACTCAGGAGTGGGACTGGGGTCTGTGCTAAGTGTATGTTTAACAACTCTTTTGCATCTTAGGAATTGGTATTTTTGAATATTGGAAGAGTTTAGAAATCCACTGTGACCCAGCACCCAGGCACTTGAAACGAAGTTGAAAGTTCCTCTGGAGATGGTCACGTTGTCCCCGTCACTGTCTTTTATTCGAGGCAGAGCGAGGCCACAGATGTGTAACCCTTGTAAGGAAGGCCTCGTGTGTCCAGGTCCTGGCAGGACCTGGCTTTCTGGTGGTGGGCGGTTCTGAAGTGGAGAGCGTCTTTCCCTTGCTGGCCAGACCTCGCTTGGCAGGGTGCGGGGTGTGCTGCCTGCCTGGCCGGGCGCTCTTTCTGCCGGTCAGCAGCCGTTCCTGGTGTGTCTGTCCTACTACCAGGCAGGCGGTCAGGGGCCCTAGTGACGTGCTCAGCGAGCCGCAGCCTTCCTAAAGCTTTGCGGGTAATGTCTGCTACCCTCCCATTTCCCTGCTGAGGAATTTTGCTTTCTCAGGGGAAGTGAGGGGGCCAGTACTTTATAAGAGTTCCTATTTTGTGATGACTCGATGCTGAATACATTAAGAAAATGGGCTCCTTCCAGAAGCTTAACTTCTCAGAAGGTCAGATTTCGCATGTGACTGCACATTTGAAACGAGTGAGCTTGTTTGTTCATGGATTCATTCATTCTGCAGGCACCTCCTGGATATGTACAGTGAGTGTTCCAGGGGGCGCGGAGGACAGTAGACAGTATTCTTTTTTTTTGTTTGATTTTTGAATTTTATTTTATTTTTTTATACAGCATGTTCTTATTAGTCATCAGTTTTATACACATCAGTGTATACACGTCAATCCGAGTCGCCCAGTTCAGCACACCACCATCCCCACCCCCCTGCGGCTTTCCTCCCTTGGTGTCCATACGTTTGTTCTCTACATCTGTGTCTCAGCTTCTGCCCTGCAAACTGGTTCATCTGTTTGAGACAGCTGAGACAGCTTTGTACTTCCCGCTTCCAGGGGCTCTCGTGTGGGCGCTGCGAAGCGGGGTTTTAGATGGTGCAAGGTGGAGGGTGGGCACTAGAACCGGTGCCCAGTGCCCGGGTGTGCGTGCGCTAGATGGGGCGTGCGGCCTCGGACTCCTGCCGGCTCGGTGACCCCAGCCGAGTGCTCTAAGGCTTCTAGGTCTCAGTGTTCTCATCTGTAGCATGGGCTGAACAGGACTCACTCTCTCTGGAGGTTACAAGGTCTCACTGTGTTAATGCTTGTAGACCCTACAATGTAGGACTTAGGACAGTTTGGAGCATCGTTAATTGTTCCACAGATATTACCTGGTCTGTTGAACGACTTTGCCTGGTACACGCCAAAGCGATTAGGAAACTGGTATATCCCAGCTTCATTTCCTTTCCATTAAAAGAGGGCTCAGGAAAAAAAATTCTGTTTTTCAGTAGTCGTATCATATAGTGGAAAGGGCAGGGGTGTGAAGGCAGCTTAGGATTTGAATTCCAGGGCTTATGCTGTCTGTGGCCTGGGCAGGTTACTTTTGAACTGCAATCCCCACACTTGTAAAATGACATTAAAAACCACTCTTTCTGTGGGTTCTTAGAATTAATTAAGCAGGTTATGTGTGTAAAGTAGCCTGGCACTTGAATGAGTTGTCAGAACCAAGGGCTGCTGGAGACGATGCTTCCGCCCTAGGTAATCTCCCCTCCTACTGGGCGGCAGGTAGACACAAGCACAGTAGTCAGTGCTCTGGAAGAAGTGAGTTCTGGTGCTACAGAGCACAGAATCTTTTTTTAAATTTAATTATTATTTTATATTGGAGGTTAGTTGATGTACAATGTTGTGTTAGTTTCAGGTGTACAGCAAAGTGGTTTAGTTATTCATATATCCATTCCTTTTCAAATTCTTATCCCGTACAGTTTGTTCCAGGCTATGGAGTAGACTTCCCTGTGCTATGCGGTAGGTCCTTGTTGATGATCTGTTTTATACAGAGTCGTGTGTCTATGTTAATCCCAAACTCCTAATGTATCCCTCCCTCCCCCCACCTTTCCCCTTTGCAGAGCACAGAATCTTGGAAGGGAAAGTTCAGGGTAGGCTTCTTGGAGGAGGTGCCATCCTTTCTAAGGATATGTAGAAGCTCCTGGGGTGGCAGGAGGGAGCAGTGTGTGTCAAAGTTTGAGAAATATAAGAAAATATGGCAAAACTAAGGTATAGGACTAGAACTCAGGGTTTGGGAAAGAAATGAGAGTTGATACTGGAAACCTAGTGGGGCCCAACAGAACGGGGCCTTGTTTGTCCTGTCAGAAGTTTAGATGTTTATCCTGAAGGCTGTGGGAAACCCTAAAGAACGGTGAGATGGACTTCTGGTTTAGAGACTCACTTGGACCTCCATGTGCAAGGCACTTGATTGGGTGCAGGGTGAATTGTAATCTAAGGTTTCCACTTAAGTTATAAAAGGTTGGACTGGATTTTGCAGATCTGAGAGAGAATGGGTGGGGCCTGGTGACCAGTTAGAAAAGGGAGGGCAGCAAGCGTGGGTGACAGTTTACAGCTGCATCTTTTTGAGAGATATAGAGCACAGTAGGAAGGTATTGGGGGTTGGGAGAGGATCTTACTTCATCTTCAGTGCTTTAGAGGGGCCTGGTAGACAGGTCTGGGCCCAAGGTTCAGATCTGGGCTTTTGGGGAGGAGAGGTGTTTGAAGGCATGGGAGAGACTTAGGTTACCCACAAGAAGATCCAAAGAATCATAGGTCTGAGGGCTTTTTAAGTGGGTATACTGAGGAAGTTTATAAGCTGAAAGAAAGCAGCCAGCAGAGAAAGGGTGTGAAGATCTAGGAGAGGAAATGATTGTTCATTTGTTTTCAAAAAGCTGAATACTTATCATGTGCCTGGCCCTTTTCTAGGATCTGGGGTTCTCACCATGTGTTACCTCTTCTGCAAGGACAGTTCAACTCATTCCCTGGTGAAGAGAAGTCAGATTATTCTTTGCATCCCATTCAGGTGTAGGAACTGTTCTGTACCTCTGAAGGGACTTTACTTAACGAGAGTAATAAGTTAGAAATCAAAAGAAATTAGAGCTGGAAGGGACCTTAAAAGCCACTGTACTTAATTTTGCCTAATATTTTACATTGATTGTAAGAAAAATGCAGAGCCCATTCTCTTCAGAATTCCTTCACTGAACTTTCTTTATGACTTTCATCCAGTGGGTCTAGCTTGTAAATTTTGGCCTCCTCCTAAATTTGCTTCTTCATCCACATTACATTTTGCCCCGACTATGGTAGAAACTCCTGGGTGGTTTCGCGGCCCCTGGTCTCAGTTCCTCTAAGTTCATCTGCCTACCCGGGTTGAGTGATCTTCTAACATGACAGGATATGCCTAAAATAATGCTGCTAATGGCTTGCCCACACAGAGTCAGTGCATACTAGCCGCCCAGCGTGTGCTCTGCACAGAGGCCTGTAGTCTGAACTGTGCTTTGCCAAGCCTCCTGGGGCTCTTTGCCCTGAGGAAGGGGAGCTTTTTGTGATCACTCTCTTTATCTAATTGGTTCTTCAGCTGCGGGGCGCCTTTTTCTCATCAGCGGAGGCACCCTTACTCAGCCAGTGGTAGCCCCAGGCCTCATCACTTGTGGGATACAAGCCATGCTCTCTCCCAGGCTTGCTTGGGCCAACATCTCTATTTTTATTTCTGTCTCTTCTCACACTTGGACCGCTGGTCTTTAATCATCCCCACCTGCAGTATTTACAGTGCCCAGCAGGTGTCAGGCTTGAGTGTATTTGCACAGGTGCTCCCTGTGCAGTTAATGCACCTCCTACTCCAACTCTGCATAGCCTCATCTTTCTAGACTGTACTCCAGGGTTATCATGAAGCCGTCACTTAGATATAACTTTTGGCCTCCATAGGCACTTCTGTGCTTCATGTCATGTGATTGAAATTTTGACTTTATAGATCTTCCTCCTTAATGAGGCTTTAAGGACAGGAGTCATTTCTAATCCTTAGCACAGAGCAGATGCTTTTTAAAGATGATAAAATGTATGGTTTAAATGACTCATTTTACAATACTTTTGCTTTAGCTTCTGTTAGAAATAAAGTTTCCAGATATTGTGTTCCTGCAATAAGAAATAACGATGTGACCTTCCAGTTGTGTAAAGCTCATCAATGCTGTGCAAGTGCGTCAGGTGCGCTAAGGAACGTGGAGCCAAGTGTTCTAGTTGTGAGAGAGACTTAACTATGTTAACAAAGGTAAGCCTCCATTGTGTCCTGCCAACATTTGACAGTTGCTTTTGGGCAAACTAAATTTATAAAATTTTAAACTGTTCCTCCCCTTTAAAGGGATTGAATATTTGGCCACTTTGGTGCACCTGTGTCTTGTGAATTGTCCAATTGGAGATGGAGGTTTAGAAAGTGAATTTTAGTCTTGTTTAAGTCTCTTCCCATCAGACTGGTCTCGTGATTTCCTACACACCATGTTACTTCCTGTCTACCTTTCCTTGGTGTTGTTCATGCCTGGATTGTCTCCTGTACCTGCTCAAACCTTGGTCCATTCTCATTTGTACCATGGAAGTTTGTCATGCCGGATACTGTCAGAACTAATTTTACTTAAGTTTGTGTTAAGGTGCAAAGCACACGTTTTGTATATTATCTGTTTTTTGTGTTTGTTTATATTTTTATGGTTTCTCTTCAAGAAATATTATGAGTAGGGAAATAACAAGATGTAAAGAGAAAAAAGTCATCATTCTCTTTTAAGTTGTTAGAACATCTACCTGCAATCATAATGCACTGTGGTATGTGTTAAAATAGGAAATCTGTGTCATGTCCCGTAGGAGCAGGAAAGTCAGTGGTGTTAGTGGGGGTGTGTCATGGAAGTAATCACAAAGCAGGTGACTGCTGGTTGGGGTCCTGAAACATTAGTGTGTGTTCCCTGTGTCCAGTAGTGGTCTGGAGGGGTCAGGAAGCGTGTCTTTCAATTTGAGGGAACAGAGGGTTTGAGGTCCTCTCTGTTCTATTGCTCTAGTATAGTGTACTGCATAGCAGCTCATAAAATACTGGGTTTATAGTTGATATTTAAATCGCTGATTGATCATCAAGATTGGGATGTATCATTGGAAATGAAAATAGGAAGAGTCTTATGCTTTTTAGGTTTTTCCTTTTTTTCTGATGTCTCAGAAGGCTCTTTGACGGGGGACTTTTTATTCTCCCATACAATTCCATGAATACTTATACCCTGGCACTTATTTTAATGGCATTTTCAATTTATAAATGTCTCTGAAACACATACTGTAAACTATTTGAGGGTAATGACCATGGCCATTGATGGCACATCTTAAATGTGCATCGTGTTAATGTTTGAGTGTCAAGTGGTCTACCATCAGTGCTTCCTTCTTTCACCCAGTTTTCTTCCTCATTTCTTTCTCCAAATTTGTCTCATTTTTCTACTCTCCCTTTTGCTTCTCTGTTCTTGCTTTCTCTTTCCCATTGCATGTGTCATTCTTCTTCTTCTTCTTCTCCTCCTTCTGACTTCATTATTACGGCCAACCAAAACCTTTTCTAGGATTGTCTCTATCTTCCTTTCCTCTTCTTTGCCATCCACAAACTCTTACAGAATATTCTTGCTTGACTCCGTTACTTCCTAGCAAACCCATGTACTTCCTGGTCACTTTAGAACATTGAAAAGTGTTGGAATTTTTAAAAATAGGTAATTATAATCAGTCTTCTTTCACCTCTGGCATAAGACTCTTCTTCCTCAATCTGACCATTCTTAAATCTAGAAGTACTCCAGCTCATTGGTCTCCCTTACCCCCATGTTTAGGCCAAAGAACTTGTGAAACCATAGCCCTGTTTAATACTTGAATTTATCAAAACATAAGAGGGCTAATTCTGCCTAAGGGCACCAAAGAAGAATAAAGACGCCACAAATAAACGTTTAGTCCAGATTTATAGTGGACTCTTAAGTGCCTAGTTGAGTGCTAACCGTTAACTCACTTGAACAACAGGGAGGTCATGACACAAACTAACATGTTAATTGTATAGACACTTCACTTCACCATTCCTCAATGTAGCTGATAAACTGCATCCAGTTAGCTTAAATAACATGAATGATGAATTTCCCTGTGTATATAAATGGGGAGTTTCTAAAGTTTTTGTTTTCCCTTTGTACAACTACTGACTGCCACCTCGCTTGGTCAGTGCAATAGAAAATGATGACTAAGAAACACATTGTCTCAGTATCAGTGGACATTATGTCCTAGTAGTGTATAAAAATCTCAAAATTCTTAATCTAAAAGGTAGTTCTGCCAACCTTATATCCTTTTCCTTTGTTAATATATATATCCAATCTATGAAGGTCTCGGTTTCCTTACTTAGAATATGAGGTGGATAGATTTGCTGATATCTAGAGACCTTTCCAATTTTAATATTCCCTAGTTATAAGGGCTGAGCCAAATACAGTGGCTCCCTTAATCATTAACCTTGCTCATGATGAAAGTTATCAGCAAGTTCTACTTGTAAGAGATCAAACATTCATATAGATGTATATTGTAGCACATTGACTTTTACAGAACTCAAAGTAACACAACATAGTTACATTCATAGACTTAAGGTCACTGTGGTATACTTTACAATTTTTCTTTTCCCTAGTAAGGAAATGTAGATCCCTAGGAAGGGATTTCTTTCTCTGCCTTTCAGTAATGTAAGCCTTTTATTATCTCTTGGATCCTAAAAATGGGTAGGGTTTTGGCAGATGGAGCTTAGGACAGACATTCCAGGTGACAGGGACAACACGAGAAAGGGCAGAAGGAAGAATGGATTTTCAGAAAGACTTGATATCTTACATGATGAGAGCAGCGTTTCACAATCTCTGTCCTGCAGAACACTGGTTTTAGATGATGTTAATGTAGTTACAAGACAGAAGCATTTGAGAAGAGCTGTACTCTACATCCCGACATGAAATTCAAGTTTCACTTTGTTACATTACATACTCTGAAAAGTTTTGGAGGAAGGAATTGATTTATTTTTGTTTAATTCAGTCTTACTCACAGTTACTTGACAAACCTATATTCAGCTGATGGGACTGTATTTTGTGAAAGGCCAATCGGAGAAATGGTGAGATGGAGCTTAGGATATTTCTCTGTTGGGACAGGCATGTGATTATTTTTCTTATAATTCTTTACTGTTTGTCGTAACAATTGTTACTTTGCAGGAGTCAGGTTTTGTTTTTTTTTTACATCTTTATTGGAGTTTAATTGCTTTACAGTGTTGTGTTAGTTTCTGCTGTATAACAAAGTGAATCAGCTATATGCATACATATATTCCCAGGATTCAGTTTTAAGCCCTCTTTTTTTTTTTTTTTTTTTTTTTCGGTATGCGGGCCTCTCACTGTTGTGGCCTCTCCCGTTGCGGAGCACAGGCTCCGGATGCGCAGGCTCAGCGGCCATGGCTCACGGGCCCAGCCGCTCCGCGGCATGTGGGATCTTCCCAGACCAGGGCACGAACCCGTGTCTCCTGCATTGGCAGGCGGACTCCCAACCACTGCGCCACCAGGGAAGCCCAAGCCCTCTGTTTTTACCTGAGTTATTGGGACTCTTAGAAAGCTCAACAGTCCTGGAGTCTTCATCTCTGATGTAGTTTCCAGACGCTCCTGGCACTTACCACTATTTTCTCTTGATTCTTTTCCTCCGGCTTCAGACTTCTTACGATTATGAGCTGATGGTTTTCTCAGCCTCTAGTGTCAAAACCAGCTACCTCACTCATCTTCATTGTCTCAGTTACAAGGTGTAATATTTCCCATGTTTATATGTGTCAAAATATACGTCAGGGATTGATACATAGCATATGCATAATAAAAATTGTATTTCTTTTTTTTCTTTGTTCAGAGGTATCCAAACACTGGCCAAGTTCTTAAATTGAAAGTAGAGTGATCTAACTTATTCAGCTCATCCAACCATCAATGTTGAATATTAGTCTTTTTTCTTACACATATTTCTTGTATTCCAATTGTGACATTCTAGAGCACAGTGAGTACATTTATAACTTATTACTGCATTACTACCTTGGCTATTCCTTGACCAAAATTTACTTCACACAACTGACAGCCTAATTAACCTACTAGATTTTTTTTTAATGTACGCATACATTAAAAAAAATCTAGTAGGTTAACTGCATTGCTAATAACTGAATTTTTACATCTCTATGCACCCATGTATGCAACACCAGATCAAGATATTATAAAATATTTCTAACACCCTACACGGTTCTCTGTTACTTCTTTGTGTTCCATACTCTCCCAGGGCAACACCTAAGCTGACCTCTATCACCATATATGACATACATGGAAAGACACAGTGTGTATTCTTTGGTATCTGGCCTCTGGGTACATATCATTCTATCAGTAGTTTATTGTTTTATTGTGTTTTCCTGATTTTTTAAACCTAGACATTCATACAGTGTCAAAGTACCACTGAGTTCTTCATATTATTATGCTGACCTCCATCTTCAGGGGCTTTCCACAGTCTTCCATGTGTCTTTCCACCTCCTTTCTCTTCCGTCTAATTATGTTTCATTTAACCAACCTCAGCCAGCCTTCCCCCATATTCCCCAACACGTAGCACTCCTGTGTTCAGCCAGTTTTGTCCCCTATTCCATAAGCCCTTTGTGCCATTCCTGACACTGTGCCTGTTCCCTGCCCGGAAGGCCTGTTCCCTACCCTCTATATACTTGTTCAAGACTCGGTTTAAATGCTACCTGTTCTGAGAAGTCTTCTCAGAAGAAGCCAGTACTTTTTGGAATCCTTCTTTAATGAAATCCCATAGCAAGTGTAATCTGTCCTCCCTGATCTGGTATTTAATTATCCATTGTTCCTATCATATAGTGTTTGTTTTCCTTGTGTGCTGTTATTATTTATTGAAGCAGATTACAGTGACTTGAACCAGGAACTGGGTCATTTTCCTCTTCATTTTAGCGCAAGTTTCTGTGATATGAAGTTAAACTCTTTTTCCCTCACTTCCCATTCACCCTCAGCAGTTGTTAAACATGAAGTACAAGTGAAATTTATTGGTTAACAGGTTTTTGTGGTCCTTGTTTCTGGTCCCTAGGTCTAAGCTGCACTTCTGTAGTGCTAATTTGACTGATTTCTTATTGTCACATAACTCAGGAATTAACTAAATCATTACAAATTTAGCTCCATATAAGATAGTATAAGAAAAACCCAGTGGATATCAAAAGTTTTGGCCTGGAGGAGAGTGTTGTATGAGTCCTAGTTTGGTGGGACTCACACTTAATGATTGAGCCTTCCAATATTCCACTGTAAGTAAGAAAGAGGTATGCAAATATATGGTTAATATTTAACAGTGTTGATAGAAAAGAGAAGAGAGAAAGGGACGACAGATACTTTGAGGGCCTTTTGGAATTCATGAGCAATTATGATTGGATGGGGAAAAAGAAGAACCGAGGGCTAACCTCCCACAAGTGAGGTCAGGAAAGAGAGAAGGGCTCATCTGGTATGCAGGTAGAGAGGTTTGACCTACAGAATCTTAGAAAACCTCAACAATCTGAGCAGCGTTGGCAAGAGGCAAACTAAAGGGCTCACAAAAGTCTGCAAAAGTCTCACACAAAGAGCTCTGGCATGGTGTTCATCATCTAGCTAATCCTAACATGCAGACATTTATGAGAGTAAAGTCAGGTCTTTACCAGAGTGGGTTTCTTATTTGGGCAACTGGGTCAAATGAAGAAAGGCAGGTGTAGGCTGCCAGAGTAATAAGTAAGGAGAGGAAAAACAAACAGAACGAGACGTATCATTCATCAGTGATTTCCCCCCAGTATTCTTAGCCTCCACCTTATCTCCATCTTACTGCGAACACAGGAACGAGACCGAGCAGTGAGGTAAAAGGTCTCTACAGAAACTGAGGTAATATAGAAAATAAAACGTAAAATTGTACATTTTCTTCCTGGGGGTAGTTGAGACGACAGTTCAGTAATCGCATAAGGTCAGGCGACGTCTACAGGAATTGTAGCAAAGCTGGACAAAGCAAGGAAACATCTGTTCGCTGGCATCTGAACGTCAGGGAGACACCAAGACGTGTGGGCCAAGTTGTGGAGAGAAGGGAAACACAGACGCAGGCTTGACATTTGGTGCAGCTTTTCTCCTCTGGGCATTTGCTGATTCAGATCTTACAGCCTAGGAACTGAAAAGCCAAGGAGTTCAAAAGACTCTAACCACAGAAGCCAAAGGGCAACAGCTCAAGCTAAAGGCAACAACTAATGGAATGACAAGCTAAGTGTATCTTTAGTCTCACAGGGCTGTGGGAACCATCACATTTAAAGCGTAACAAATACAAGGGTAGTTGGGAATAGGGAGAATCCAGACTTTCACATGGTAATCCCAAAGGGCAACACCCGTAGGGAAGGACAAGACAGAAATAGACCAACCTTCACACAGCCTGAAAAATGGCTTTGAATGAGCTCAAACTGAGAATGGACTAAGGTTACCAGTCCCTATAGTAACTGTCTGCCATGGGCCAAAGTAAATCTTTTCAAGAGAAAGATAACAACATCCAGAATGTGGAGGTATCTTTATAGTTTCCTAAAATAAGTTAAGCCCAATTTTAGTATGAAAAATAATTGGACATAACCAGGAAAAAGACTAAATGATCAAAAGTTCAAAAAAAAGAAGAAAGAGAGAAAAAAGACAACATAAATAGACACAGGAGGACAAGAGTTAGCAGGCCTTGGTTAAAAAAAAAAACAACAAAACTACTATGGTTAAACAAAGAAAATAGACACATGGCAAATAAGCATATGAAAAGATGCTACACATTCCATGTCATCAGTGAATTTTGAATTAGAACAATAATGAGATGCCACTACACACCTATTTAAATGGCTGAAATCCCAAAACCGAAATACTGAAGTTGGTGATGATGCAGAACAATTGGAATTCTCATTTGTGGCTAGCGGGATACTTAGCAGTTTCTTACAAAATAAACGTACTTTTACCATACAGTGACCGAGTAATCCTGCTCTTTGGTATTTACCCATAGGAACGGAAAAGTTCTGAAAAGTTATGAAAGTAAGAGCCTTTACAGTGAGAAAATTCTATGATTCTATGGTTTTTCAACTCATTAATTTGTGTAGTTCATCCATTTTACTCATTGAATACACTTAAGTATATTGTTCCTTGAAATGGCCATTCAAAGTTGTTTCCTGTGCCACACACTATTATTGTTAGGGTCGGTCCTGTGTAAATCTTACCCCCACTGAATTAGTATTAACCCTAAACAAGCAACTTTCTTCCATAAGGAAACAAAAAAGAGGTTCAGAAATGTCCAAACAAAGGTTTTATAAAACTGTGTTATCAAATCTTATTTATCAAAAAACTTCAAACATAGCAGTATGAGTTCCCATATACCCTTTACTCAGCTTCCCCAAATGTTAACATTTTATATTACTAGAGTATAATTATTGAAAGCAGAAAGTTTACATTGTCACAATGCTACTAACGATTTATAGACTCGTATTCAAATATTGCCTATTGTCTTGTGGTCCAGATTCAAATCTAGGATCCCTTATTGCATTTGCTTGTCATATCTCCCCATTCTTCTCTAATCTAGGATAGTTCCTCAGTCTTTTTTTGTCTGTTATGACCTTGAACTAATGGAAAATCCTAGCCAGTCATTTTGTAGAATTTTTCTCAAATAGGATTTGTTTGATATTTTCTCATGGTTAGACTGAGGATATGTATTTCTTGACAAGAACACTTCAGGAGAGATATGCCATTTTCAGTACATATTAGAGGTGCAAACAAATCTGTATGTCTCACTACTGGGGATGCTAACGTTGATGACTTAGTTATAATGATAGCTGCAAAATCACTATTTTTCCCTTTGTAATTATTTGAGATTGTTCACATATTCTGCTTCTTGTTTAATTGTCCCATACTAATCTTAGCATCCATCAATAATTTTTGACTCCATCCTTTACTGTGGTGTTTGATGATTGTTCATTTTCTATTCCCATCATTCCCTCTACATTTATTAACTATAATTTGAGTATAAGAAAGAGCTGTTCTTCTTCTTCATTTATGTATTTATCTGGTTATTTGTTTATATATATACATACATCAGTGTGAACTTGTGGATATTTATTTTATTCTACGGGTTAAAATTTATTACTATCATTAATAGTTTTGTTTCTCAAAGTGTTCCATATTTGGTCACTGGTACTCCTTCCAGCTGTCTCCTATATTTTTCCTACATGGCCATACAATTTTTGGAGTAATATCTTACTTTCTGACACCACAAAATGCTCCAGACCCATCTTGTACTTTCCTCTGTCTCAGCCTTGAATCAGTCGTTCCTCCATGGAGTTCTTGTTTCTTGCATTAATAATGGTATTCAGAAACCAGAATCTTGGTATGAGGTGGATTTATCGCTGTCCAAGCTACCTCATTGTGTTTTCAGCAGAGAGAGCTAAAAATATATATACGAATACATAAAAATATACAAGTATCTCTATTTTCATATTATCTATCTGGGTGTGTGTGCATACACACACATTATCTATCATCTGTCTATCTACATATATATATATATATATATATATATATATATATATATATATATATATAACTTCAAATTGATATATGAATTCAAATTGATACCTTGATTCCAATCTAACACCACAGGGTTTATTCTAGCCTCCCTTACCCTTTCCTTATTTGCAGCTCTTTTCTTTAACAATTAGAAACCTGATTCTCATTATTTGCAGTCTATTTATTCATTTGCTCAATTCTGGAATACACATAAAATATTTAAAAATCATTAACCTGTACATGTGTGAAAAATAAGTTTACTAACAAGTTCAATATTTGTGTACATTTCTTTTTGTCTTTAGCTTTTCAGTATATATTGTGCATGGTTAATTACAGTATATTAAAATACTATTTTCCAAAGTTACTTAGGTTAGCTCTTTCCCACCTCCTTCAGTGTGTTTTTTTATCTTCTGCAGTGTGAGAAAATCCAGTACTTTGTGTTCAACTCAGACTACCAAACCAGAAGTTCTAGCAGAAAAGGTGATAATCCATATGTGCACTAAGATCCCCAGGTGATTCTTTTCATTGGAGAAATATGAGGAACACTGCTTGCCGTCTCTACAGCTAAGATGTCTAAAATGAAACTTCAGTTATTCCTTCTTCCAAACTGTCCCATCCTGCAAATCTTTTCTTGCTCAGTGAATGGTGCCATGATTCACACAAAAAGTAACTCAATGCAAAAACCTGGGAATGGTCCTCAATTCCTTCCTTTTCTTCACTTTCTGCATAGACTGCATCATTAGGTCCTCTGGAATCTCATCTCTCTCTCTCTCATCACATTTATAATGTTTCTCTTCATCTTCATTGCCACCATCTTAGCCACTACCATTTCTCCTTTGCTCTACTTGAACAGCCTAGTATCTACACAACTATCTTTTCATTTAATTGCTTTCTCTTGCATCTAAGATAAAGTCAAAATCCTTAGCCTTATAGATTCTGGCCTTGCCTTTTCTTGTAAGTTGTATTTTCATACTTATAAGTGCAGGCACACTCACACACATGTATTGTTGGTATTGTTAGTTTAGGTTTTGTTTGCCCTTCCATCCTAGCATGAGAAAATTAAGAAACAAAGTCAAACCAAAAAAAAAAACTTTAAAAATAAATTTGAATAATATCCTTTCCCTCCAGAACAATTCTCTAAAGCAGTATTACCATTAATGGCAGTACAGACCAGAATTTTTTCCCTTAGACATAAAGGCATGGTGAAGAAGTCTCATTAAAAACTGGAATCTAAGCTTTCAATGTCAAATTCTGTCTCTAATCTTCTGCAGTAAGCCATAATGATTAAAGTATAGGAATCTGAATCAGAGGTCTGGTTTAGTATAATCTTTTTTGTAATAAGCTTTGTACCTTAGACAAGTCATTTACCTCTCCATTCCTTAATTTCTTCATTTATAAACGGAGATGTTAAGAGTATTGATATTCAAGGCTAATGAAAAAAGAATGCATCTGAGTACTGTATCAAACACTTTAAAAAGTAACCAGTTCAGGTTCTCTGCCCATTTTTAAATTGGAATATCTGGGGGGTTTTGATATTAAATTGTATGATTTCTTTAGATAATTTGGATATTAACTCTTTATCAGATATATCATTTGAAAAAATCTTCCATTCAGTAAGTTACCTTTTCATTTTGTGATGGTTTTCTCCTCTCTGCAAAAGCTTTTCAGTTTGATATAATAACACTTGTTTAATTTTACTTCTGTTGGCCATGCCTGAGGAGATAGACCCCCCAAAAATATTGCTAAGATCGATGTCAATGTATTTTTCCTAGGGGTTTTGTGGTTTCAGGTCTTAAATGTGAGTCTTTAATCCATTTTAAATTTATTTTTATGTATGGTATAAGGAAATAATTCAGTTTCACTCTTTTACAAGTAGTTGTCCAATTTTCCTAACACCATTTATTGTCTTTATTTCATTGTATGTTCTTGCCTCCTTTGTTGTAGATTAATTGATCACATAACTGTGGGTTCATTTCTGGGCTCCCTATTCTATTCCACTGACCTGTGTCTGTTGTTATGCTAATACCATAACGTTTTGATTACTATAGCTTTGTAGTATAGTCTGAGATCAGTGCATGTCATACCACCAGCTTTGTTTTCCTTTCTCAATATAGCTTTGGTTATTAGAGGTTGTTTGTTTGTTTGTTTGGATGATTCTATACAAATTTTAGGATTATTTGTTCTAATTCTGTGAAAAATGCCATTGGTATTTTGATAGGGGTTACATTGCTTTGGGAATACATACAAATGACCAAAAGACACATGAAAAGATGCTCAATATCACTAATCATCTGGGAAATGCAAATCAAAACCACAGTGAGATATCACCTTACACCTGTCAGAATGGCCATGATCAAAAAGGGAACCCTTGTGCACTGTTAGTGGGAATGTAAATTGGTGCAGCCACTATGGAAAACAGTACAGAGGTTCCCCCAAATGTTAAAAATAGAATTACCATATGATCCAACAATTCAACTTCTGAGTATCTATCCAAAGAAAAGAAAAACACTAATAAGAAAGGATGTATGCACCCCTCTGTTCATTTGAGCGTTACTTATAATAGCCAAGATATGGAAGAAACTAGTGTCCATAAATAGATGAATGGATAAAGAAAATGTGGTGTATATATACACATATATATAATGAAATATTACTTAGTCCTAAAAAAGAATGAAATATCTTCACTTGCAACAACATGGATTGACCTAGAGTACTAGGTGTGCTAAGTGAAATAAGTCAGACAGATAAGAACATATACTGTATGATTTCACTTATATGTGAAATCTAAAAAATAAAACAAAGAAAACCAAAGAGAAACAAACTTGTAGATACAGAGAACAAACTGGTGATTACTAGAGGGGAAGGGGGATAGGGGACTGAGAGAAATAGGTGAAGGGGATTAAGGGGTACAAATTTCCAGTTATAAAATAAATGTCTTGGGGATGCAATCTACCGCATAAGGAATCTAGTCAATAATACTGAAATAATTTTGTATGGTGATATATGGTTACTAGACTTATCATGGTGACCAATTCAAATGTATTTAGATGTTGGATCACTATGTTGAACACTTGAAACTAACATAATATTGTATGTCAACTCTACTTCAATAAAAAAGTGACCAGTTAACATTAATTGGTATTATAATTACATTTTCTCTGCATCAAGGCACATTTTATTGATTTTTTCATTATAAAGTATAAAAGTACCTTTTACTTTCAAGATGAGTTCTAAGATTACTTGCTAATGTTAATGTGGTAATTTAAAATATGTCTAGATATAATTTAATTTTAATTGCCTAACACAAATATGTCTGATATTCACCATTATGAATTCAAACCTATGAGTAAAGATGTCAAATGAGTCACCAAAACATTTTTGTGTATTGCCTCTCATTGAACCCTAAATGCTAACAAGACTTTTTGTTGGAATGAGGGATCAAAGTTTTATACTCTTTAAGAACTAATGCCATAGCTGTTTTATTTTTATAAATAAAGCTCTTTCCGTTTACTTTTTAGTGTACAATTTTTGAATGGCCTGGAAAGAGAAAAATTATTCTTTGGGCTGACAAAAATGATAAAGAGGCTCATTGCTGATGAAGGGAAGAAGACAGAAGAATAGAGAAAGAAGGATTTGTTCCTCTTCCAAAAGGGGGGCAAGATACTAGAGGTTTCTGCAGGGAAACTGAAGCACACCTTTCTTTCTGAGATTTGAAAGGAAGAGATCCCCTACATTTAAATATCTAGAGTATATCTTCCATTTAAAAATGAACCTAGCTAATCATCCAGTGAGGAAGAAAAGAGTAAAATAGCCTTTGACCAAGTCCTTTCTGTGGTGTTAAATGCAACTAATTATAATGAATATCACATATCTAATGAGTTCAAGAATTCCCCTTGGAAGAATTGGTCTGTCCTTTACAAAAAAGAGAGTTCAAGTGAGTTATTTGCATTTGGTAGGGAAGCTCTACTGTCTAAATCATACTCATTTAAAGGTGAAGTTCAGGGCTTCCCTGGTGGTGCAGTGGCTGAGAGTCCGCCTGCCGATGCAGAGGACACAGGTTCGTGCCCCGGTTTGGGAAGATCCCACATGCCGCAGAGCGGCTAGGCCCGTGAGCCATGGCCGCTGAGCCTGCGCGTCCGGAGCCTGTGCTCCGCAACAGGAGAGGCCACAACAGTGAGAGGCCCGTGTACCAAAAAAAAAAAAAAAAGGTCCTGTTCAAAGTCTGCCATAATTTGTTATTATATATGTAATTTTTGAATGTAATATACAGTTACATATGTATATAACATCAACAAGAAAGTGACCCACTTTAGAGTCAAGAAAACATATAGGTGAAGTGTAAAAGGGTTGGAATAGATATACCATAACAGTAACAACAAAACAAACCAAGACAACAACAACAAAACTGGAGCAGCTAAGAAAATATCAGAAAAAAATATATTTTAAGACGAAAATTTTTACTAGAGACAAAGATATTTTAAACTCATAAAATGATTATACCATCTAGAATGTATAATAATTATAAACTTATATGCACCTAACAACAGAACTTCAAAATACAATGAAGCAAAATCGACACAATGGAAAAGAGAAACAGACAGTTCTACAATAGTAGTTGGATACTTTAATACCTTTCTTTCAATAGCAGAACAGACAGAAAATCAACAAGAAAATAAAAAACTTGCACAACATTATCAATCAACTAGACCTAACAGCCATCTATAAAACATTCCACCCAACAGCATCAGAATATACATTCTTTTCAAATGCACAAGGGGAATTAGAAATAATTTGAGATGAATTAAAATGAAAGTATAACATATTAATACTTGATTGGTCACACATAGTCTTTTGAAAAGCAGAGGGGTTAGACAAAGAGATCTAAATTAATTACAAAATCATTTATTATTCTGGGAATAAAAAGAACTGGGCTTAGTCTCAGTTTTGCCTTTCTTTATCTTTGTGTCTGTTGATCATCTTGGAATAGTCATTACATAGTCAGAATACAGTTGCCATCTCAGGAATCAAATACTGTTATCTCTAGGGCTACCATAGCAAGATACCACAAACTTGTGAGCTTAAAAGAACAGAAATGTATTTTATCACAGCTCTAGAAGCCAGAAGATCAAACTCAGAGTGTTGAGAGGGCCATGTTCTTTCTGCCTCAAGGGGAGGATCCTTCTTTGTCTTAACCAGATTCTGGTGGTGGCCATCAATCACTGGTGTTGGCATTTTTTGATTTGCAGCTGCATCACTCTGGTCTCTTCCACTGTTGTCACATGGAATTGTCTCTGTGTGTTCCTGTCTCTGGAAACAATTTAAATAGAAATTTCTATTTTTAAAAAACAAACTGTTGATTACTATGCTCTATTTAGATAGTTCCTCTAACCCACACCCACCTCCATTTCCCCATATGTATTTGAGAAGGAAAGAGGAACTCCTGTGAGCTATCCTATTGGAAAAAATCAATGATACATTGTTTTACTAGAGATGTCTCTTACCTAAAATATTTGAATTAAATATAAAATCTGGGGAAATTATCACCCAGTTTCCCTCTTCTAGAGGCATGATCTAAAAGATAGGCAGCAGAATATTTTATACCCATGAGGTTTGCTGACATTATTGATTTGATCCAGAATCTGTATTTTCTCTCTAAAGAAAACAGTATTCTCTCTTTCCTTTCTTTAATTTATAATGTTGATGTCTTAAGATTATTGTCAGAGAGGATGCTTGTAGTTCAAATGATTTGGCTGTATTTCACCAGTATTATTACAAGATAGTCAAACAATGGCTGGGCTCCAGTATAGACCTCAGTCCCTTTGTTCCACTGGGATACGGATGTGAAAGCCAGTGTTTCCTTATATTCCAAAGACCAAATAAATAAAACAAATAAATAAACACACAAAAAAACCAAGTAAATGAAACTATCTTAAAACCAGCTCTCTTTTCTTCCTCATCCATGTTAATTCTCTTCTACCTAAAATTACTTCCTGGAAGTGATTTTTATGTTTCTTAGAGCCTCTTTATGTATATATCCACACTAATGCATATAAAACTGTTCCTTGTAGATCTTTTACTTTTTCCATTTGAAGAATTATTTTCACATGTCATAGAGAGTTTATCCATTGTCCTAGATATGCATTTTTCCTGTGTATTTGAGCATCATAGGAAGATAAATTCTACTCTTGAAAATGTTAACTGGTGACTGAGACACAGAAAGCTATTCTTCTTACCATTTTTCAATAGTGAGTAGTAGATTCTGTAGGGGTGGAATTTTAAGATGTAAGTATACTGTTTTTCTACACTCCAATTACGTTCCCCTTTTCATAGAAATTGACCAGTGAAGTGTCAGAATCCATGTACATACAATCCATTAAGTTATTAGATACAACGTTGGTCAGAAAAGCATACTGTGAAATGTTGCTTTTATTTAAACTCCCACTATTTTCACTCCATGGTTTCAAGATTTGACTTCTTTATTGCCCTCTGGTGGTGGGCTCTGTGAACTGCATATTTACGGGTCTGGTGCACATATCTTCCTGGAGGTATTCAACTCCTCAGGTACAAGCTAAAGAGTAGATGATAAGAAGCATTCAGATTTATTAAAACTAACTAAGAATATCAGTAGCCTGACTGTTGTTTCTAAAAATATAAAATATTTATCCTTCTGTTGTCAAACAACCATATTTCATGAAAAGAAGTATAAATCCTTTTTTGCTTGCAATAAAAGAACAATAATTGAAGGTATTCTTCATTTGGACCAAGTACCTTCTCTGAAAATATAAGTTCAAATAGGAGTTGAACTTTGCAAAATATTCTTTAGTAAATAAAACTCCACATATAATTTCAAATTATCATTTAATTTTACCTTAAATTTAAATATCTATATTGACTTAAATGGTGTACTCTGTAATTTTGGATGATTCCCTCCTTTATATCTTCTTCCTCTCTTCAACAAGTAAAATACATATGAATGCCTAACGTGAGGTAGGGTATTCTCTGTGAAATAATGATGTTGGTATACTTGATTTTGACTTAGCAGAGGGATTGAGCCTCTGTGTTGGTGAATTCTCCCCAGGTGGTGCGTGGGGAGAGGGTCAGGCATGTCTCTGTGCTCCTGAAGTTTTCTCTGTGAAACTGTCAACCTCCAATATCAGAAATAACTTCCTTCGTCAGAAGGGATTTTCAGACATTAAAAGTTTTCTATTAAAGTGCAAGTATTTTTAAAATCTATAAAATATAGGGCATTATAAATTTTCTTTAGTTACTACAAGCTGAATTTTAACTGAGAAGACTGGGGACTCCATGTATGTGTACATGCATGCATGCGTGCATGTTTGTGTGCTACACACGTGTGTGTGTGTGTGTGTGTGTGTGTGTGTGTGTGTAGGTCTACTGAGGATACAGAACATATTCTGGACATGAACGAGCAGTGGTGTATCAGAAGGGAAAAGAATATAAAGGACCAGCTTCACCTGCTTAATTTGTCCCCTGACCTGGTGTCATCTTATTTTCCACCATCCTTTGCTGATCTGTATACTAAATACCCAGGGTTCCTGGGTACCCCCAGGTACCTCTGTAAGTTTTACAAGCCTATCAATATCCCATGTACAGTGGATGGAACCTGGACTTTTTGCCCATCTAGTTTTCTTTTCCCTCAGAGTTTTCATTTGAGTTATGTCATGGGGTAGGTACTGTTGTGAAAATTTGTGCTCACTTGTTAAATAGAAACTACTTATTTAACTGTTTAAACAAATAAACAGTATCTTAAGTCAGTTGCACGGCACCTCCAGTCTCCGCAAAGCAGAGTTACTTTGGGACAGGAAGTTCTTTTAGTTTCCCCTTAAATCAAAATACAAAGTTATTGAGCAATTCTAGGACCAACCCTATAGTTGCAAACTTGGGAAGAGATCACAGGATTCTGTAATCGTCTGCTTATCCCCTTACTGGGACAGCAAATAGCTCAATAGTTCTTATACTGAAGTTAAAAGGAAGAAGAATACCGGAACAAAGTCTGCATTTAAAGTCTGTGTCTTATTTTTATTTTCTCTTGGCACATAGTAGCTAACCGTTAAATGTTCTCTTGATAAATATTAAAAACACACAAGATACTTCATATACTAGGGGTCATAAAATTTCAACTTTTCTTTTGGTGTAGGGGTTGATGATGAAAAGTTTGGAAACTTCTGATCCATGTTAATGTTCCTGCTTTGAGAACTGCAGGGCGCAGCTTTTAGGTGGAAAAAGTTGCCAAGAGGACCAGAAGTAGAATAAAGACATTTATGTAATTGTTCCTTATAATTTCATTTATTGGTTTTCAGCATCTAACTTTGAAAAGTTGCCTGAGGCTGCCTAGGGTCTGCAATAATGATCACAGCTGTGCTGTCCTACCCCCTCCCCACACGTGGGAACAGAGCCTCCCCAGCAGTGCTAATAGAGCCCCATGGCTTTCCGCCCACCTCGGTACTGCTCAAGGCAGTGGCTTTTTTCTACCAGCCTCACCCTTCTCCATTTGAATCTTTTTCTTCTTTCCAGTTTTATTGAGATGTAATTGACATATAACACTGTATAAGTTTAAGGTGTACAGCATCATAATTTGATACATGTATATATTGCAAAATGATTACCACAATAAGGTTAGTTAACACATCCATGACCTTACACAATTAATTACGTTTTGTGTGTGTGTGTGTGTGTGATGAGAACATGTAAGGTCTACTATCTCAGAAACTTTTGAGTATGCAATAGAGTGTTGTTAACTATAGTCACCATGCTGTACATCAGACTCCCAGGATTTATTCATCTTATAACTGGAAGGTTATACCCTTTGACCAACAACTCCCCATTTCCTCCACTCCCCAGCCCTTGATGGCCACCATTCTACTCGGTTTCTGTGAGAGCAGCTTTTTTAGATTACACGTAAAAGTGAGATTATGCAGTGTTTGTCTTTCTCTGACGTATTTCACTTAGCATAATGCCCTCAAGGTTCATCTAAGTTGTTGCAAATGGCAAGATTCCCTTATTTTTTAAGGCTGAATAACATTCCATTCTACATATGTGCCATATTTTCTTTATTCATTTGTCTGTCAATGGACACTATAGAAACAGAAACCCACTCAGTTCCTACAAGTGTCCAAGGTAACAATAGACAAAATATGGATGTTGGTGGGTGTAGATCCAGGCAGTAGGTTAGACTACATCCCACAGACAGGAAGGCCACTATTTTAGGAGGAGCTGCTTTGAATATGAATCAAATAATAATTGATTTATATGTCACCAGTTCAGAACTAACTCATCTGTTTTAGACACCTCACCATAGATATGAAATGAGAATGAGTGGAAAAGGAGGCTTCTGAAGGCAAACAGTCATAAAACCCATTATTCTTCTGTAAAAAGGAGACTATACAGTCTTACCTTTAGAACCTCAAATCAAACAAAGACATGTAGCAGCCTCAGTAGGATATAATCACCACAGAAGAAATACAAGCAGAAGGCAGAGGAAAAAGAAGTGCCATTTGGTATGGGAATAAATAGCTCTGTATGTCTCAAAAGCCTCCTATAAACATGTCTGGGTGTCAATATAGTGTAATAATTAATATCCATAAACCCTGAGTCTTAAGAAAAAAGAACTGTATCTTTTGCTTTCTTTTAGAAAGGGACAGAAAGGTAACTATATTTGCTTTAAGAAATACAGAGACTTAGTGCACTTAAATATTTGATCAAATAATTTTAAAAATGTTTCTTACAGTATACATCATTTTCTGATGAAACGGGTAAAATAAGGTTCTAGGGTGTGAGGCAGGCATGAGGTATTATACACATTTTCTTTTCTGTCTTTTTGTAGCTGAATATCCTTTTCCAGGCCTAAAGAAGTAGTAAAATTATGCATCTAAGATTGAATAAAAGGTTTCATAGACCTATTTTACATATATGCCATTAGATTTCCACAGAGTTATTTCAGGCTGCTGACAGGCTGCTTGCTTGAGCTGAGACCCCTCTAAACAAAGCCCAGGAAGAAACTAACAACTGTGAAAGCCAACTTATTTATTCTGTGAGTAACTTGGCTGCAGAGCAGACTAATTACCCCTTTAACCACACTGTTTGAACTCATTGTACTTATCTGGGAATCACTATTCTGAAAGTAGAGAAGGGGACTAGGGAAGTTAAAAGAGACAAAAGATGTAAATATGGTCTCTTTGCAGAATCTCAAAGGTCAGGCAACAGGCTTATTTCTGATGGTTTTAAAAAGAGAAGATGAGCTGTGGTTTAAAGGTCCACTTTGGAATTCAAGTTCTACCTCAGATGTAGCCTGAATGCTAGTCTCCACCTGGAGTGAATCACTGAAGGATCATTTCTCAGCACATAGTCAGTGTTTTTAAAATTTTCATATGATTTTATCCCAGTGAATAATATTGATGAGGGATTTTGAAACTATTAAATTCCGCCAAAGGACTTAATTTTGTAATGATACCAAACCTTGGAAAATAAAGGAAGTAGAGATTGGTGAATCCTTGACAAATGATTAGAGTTATAACTGATTGTTTCATAAGGAAAGATAGGGAATGGATCATTTAGGAACCTGAATGAATACTTGGAATCTCATCTATTTCTGTTAAAACTACAGGTTAGTTGAGCTCAAAAATTGTAGGTATAAAAATTGTGTTTTTTGGTAATAAAATTTGTTTTAACCCTTCTCTCAATTATGCATTTAAATGTTGACCAATTCACAAGTAACTGTTTACCGTCAATGGATTGGCAAGTGGCTTTGGGATCATTCATTTTATAGTCTGGGATTTCCAGTGTTATCTTTATTTTCCCATTTATACTCTATTTCATACATTTTATTAGCAGCAGTAGTAGAAATAGTAGTAGTAGTATCATTATTATTTAGTTAGAGTAGATTTGTTTCTGTAACTTCTTACGGTCAGACAGATACTAAGCAACACACATTTTGAAAGCACTGGTGTTGGAGTAAATTCGATGTTGATGAGACTAGTCACTGCCCTTAAAGGAGCTTGTCTTCTAGTTGGAAAGATGTGACATATACAATAATCTGAGGCATTAAATAAATACATGGGTCTGAGGGCAGAAGATCCTGAAGGAAGCAAGCTGCAAAGAACTCATTTTGAATCCTGGCATTAATATTGGCAGATCTCCTCACACCTTTTTAGGACAGTTATAGACAAAGCAGGTAGGACTGGAGAATACACTACAATGGCCAAAATAAGATTTAATGTCATTTCAGCCTAGGGGATTCTTTCTAGGCTTTGAGTATATGATAATTTAAATGCCCCCTAAATAGTAAATTTACTTTAATGCTGACAATGTAGAAAAGATATTTTGCTGCAAAAGTATACACAGTAGTAACAAGTGGATTTTGGAAGAAACTAATATTTTGTCTTATACTACACTATTGCCCTAGACCTAGCAGCAGCCTTTACTCTTTGTTGTTTTCTTCTAAGACTAAAGAGCCTCTTTATTTTTTTCCACCAACAGATCTCAGAGCAATCTGAGTGCACTGGCCAGTTGGGACACAATTATCATTAGAATTCTTGGCTAGAGAAGAAAGCTCCTAATTTAAGAATGGCTTTTTGCCTCCTGAGAGCTCAGAAGAGCAAATTGCAAGCCATCTATATTTATAAAACATGTTTTAGTATGGGAAATTTCAAACATCTACAGAAGTAAAAAGAAAGAAGTAGAAACGTTCCTCAATTGTTCTCATCACATGTCCATTTCAGGCCAATACATTTTCTCTGTATCCTCTCTAACTACTACCACCATAATCCCCAGCAATTTTAAAGCAAATCCCAGGTTTCTTTTTCTCAGTGAAAACGTCAGTATACATATTTCTAAAATGCAAGAACTGCCCTTTTTAAGCTCAACTATGTCATTATCACACATCCGCAAATAATAATAATTCCTTAATATCACCAAATAGCCAGTCAGTTCATGTTTCCTTGATTGTCCTATAAATGTATTTTCATTTTAATAACCATTATTTATTTGATTGCTGATCCAAACACAATTTCTTTCAAAGTATAGGTTTAAAAGAACTCAATTTGCTCATTTTTCTTGCAAGTATTTGTCATTGAATTCAAAGCATTCATCCAGTAGGGTTCCCAACTGTCTGGATTATGCGGATTGCATCCCCTTTATGCTTATATATTTATCATGCTCCTTTGGCCCATGTATTTACTGTCAGTTGGTAGTTAGATCTAGAGCACTGACATAATTCAGGTGTGATTTTTTGTCAAGTTTACTTCATAGATAATATTGATGAATTCCAAAAGGAACTATAAAGTGTCTGTCTTACTGTGACGTTGCGGCCATTAATGATCAATGTCTAGATCCATTAATTTCTTAAGGGTACCAAATGGTGATATTCTACTAATTAGATTATTATTCATTTACTAGCTAGAAGATGATTTCATCAACTACTTGGTTGCCCTGAGTTACAGTTTAATTAGGAAAGGAAGAATAAATGTTTCTTTTATTTTATTTACCAGTTTTACAAAAAAAGAAAAAACAGGAGAGAGAAAGGTTGACTCCAAAGTAGCTTCCGAAGATGACTAATGAGGTATTTTCTTTCTTTGTTGTTGTTTTCAGTGAGGTGGTTATAAATATCGATGCAGAGATTGTCCCCTCTTAGGTTCACGGATCCTGTTCAAGTTGGCTCCTGAGTCCTTTCCACACAACCACAGTAGTCTTTGAAGTCTTCCCAGCTCTCTTGTATGACAAGGTGTAACAGGAACATCTTGTTCGTTTCTTATGCTGGATTTGAAATCAGCTATTTCTCCAAGGAGGCATTATCCACTGTGTTTATTCAAACTTGTGTTGCTTCTAGTTTAACCTTCTCTCGGGACATGATTTTTTTTAAACAAATTACTTACTGAATTTTTTCACCTTTTCAAATCTTGCTATTCTCCAATCACTTCATTTCTGAATTTTTCTGATTTCTTTTATGTTTTTCTTAAAACCAGTTTCTATTCCTTTTAAAATTTCTTTTACTTTTTCCGCAATATCAGGCAATAAATTTCATTTGTTCTGTGGACGTGTCTTTCTGTCACGTTTTCAGGATTTGCTGGAACTTTCTTTTCCCCCTTCTTTTTTCTTTTTTCTTTCTCACTGATTTTCTACAGGATGTGAGTGGAATACTCTTCTGTCACTCATTTTTAAATGAAATAAGTTTCCACTTTAGGAGGGAATCATAGATCAGAATATAATTTCTAGCTTCAGAACTCCAGGGCTCACTATCTTCTATTATTTTCACAACATAATTTTAAAAAATGACCTTAAAATTTCTAAAATCTTCCTCCTCGGCCCTCCTCTGCCCATTTACCCAGGGCTCCTCTTTCTTGTCCTTGTTGAGTATGGGGATTTGTTCTGGAATGGTGCTTTGGTTTGATAGGTGTCAAGGTTTCACAGACCCCAGAACACTTGGCATCCTCAGAACATTTCAAAGTTCTTGCACTCAGCTGCAAAGTGGAGCCTGCAACGTTCACTCCCGGTTTCTGCCGCTGTTCTCAGTGAGTTTTTCAATCTCAGTGAGTTCGTGAACCATAGTAACCTTTGGCTCTCCTGAAAGAGAGAGAGAGTCCTTCCCTCGTCTTCCTCCCACACACCTTGGGATACACATATGTAGGTCTTTTTCCTGTTGTTGATTTGTTCCTACCTGGCTGTATGTTGCAGTTAATGTGGACACCTTGTTGTAGATGTTGTCTGTGGGTTTTTGATCTTGCTATCCTAGATGCTTTTCTTTCTTCTTTGTGGGGGTGGGGGCTTGTGTATTTAGGGGAGGGGTGGCATATTCAGGGATAAAAATCTTCAAATCCATCATTTCCCCAGAATCCTCTGCCATTAATATTTAAAACAAAATCATAGGAATCATTATCCGGATCCTTAGGATAATCATTACACTGTATCTGTCTTTTTTCCAGGCTTCAAGCTGCCTGTGGCTCCCCACGTTAGTATACTGACATGACTGGGCAACGCCTAATTTGACAGGTTCTTTCTGTACTACCTTCCTCCTAATCATGACAGTCTTGTACGCTATACGTAGTCTTCTTTACTGATAGGGAATTTAGAAAATACAGGAAGCAATGGGTTTAATAGCTGTAAGTGGAATTAATATATTATTTTTCTCAGGTAAAATATCATAAGACTCCTTAGGCCAAAGTTGTAAAATGAAATCGCAAATTTCCTGGAATCATTTTGCAAACGTGAATGCCCACATAAAGTACACTAGGACTTGAATCCAAGGAATAACACATTTTTAGAGCCTCCAGATTTATAAACTTAGTACAATTCTGCATTACTTCTTAAGGCAACTGAAGAAAATAATTTTGTGATCAAATAAATATTGATTTTATTAACATAGTTATTTTAAAAGTTTATAAAGCTTTTAAAAAATGTTAAGGCTCTATCAGCCTCATCGGTTGTTATTTTCTAGAATCTTAGAAAAAGGAACAGTCGTTTGAGGGGAAACATGGTATAAAATGGGAAGAGAATCTAACAGTGAAGATAGTTATATCTCTTCCTGTGTGATGAACTACTGCTATGCTTGGTGGTTTAAAACAGCAGGCACTTTATCTCCTCACAATTTGTGAATCAGCAGAATGGGCTGGGATCCCCTGGGTGGATCTATCTTGCTTTCACCTGAGGTGAGGCTGCCATCATCTGGTTGCTGGTCTGGGGCTGGTTGCTTTCACATGTCTGGCCATTGGTGCTGGCTGTGGCCTGGACCTATTCTCCACTAGGTTAGCCAGGCTTCCTAACATGTCAGGTTTCCATGAGGACGAGCCCTAAAGCACGAGTACTCTCCAAGCTTCAGCTCTTGATATGCCATTGGGCCAAAGCAAGTCATGTGACCAAACCCAGGTCAAGGTGGAACAAAACTACACAGGGTGAGAAAACGGGGGGGGGAGGGGCATTTGCGCTGGGGGTCAGTAGTCTAACAAACTGCTGCAATAGCTATATAAAGAAAAGCACCCCGGAGGACAACTGGTAAAAAATAAATGCGTGCGGGGTGGGGTGGGGGTTTGGCATGGGGGGGCAAAGGCAGTAAACAGGGGCTACCAAAATCCGAAGATTCTGGAATTTTTGGAAAATCCACTGGGATTAAAGGAGTTAGACAACCATGTTCTGACACCAGAAGAAAGGTCCCAGTTGAGCCTCAGGGAAGTCTAGCGCTCTTCCTCCATCGCATCAATTTCCACATTTCTTTGACTCAGCATATTTGTAGAATGAATCATGACTTTCTATAAATTTTTAGTTCAGTTTTTCAAAGAAATAGTGACCTCGCTTCTATCTGCTGTGCCACAAAAATGCCATAGAAAAGAATTCCTTCTGTTAAGTTGCTCACTAGGTGAAATTGTATGTGTAACCTAGTAACAAAGAGGTATTAAGAATCGCCACAGCCGAGCCGGCCCTCCGCACCACGCACCCTATAGCAGCCAGTGGGTGAGCCGGGAGTCGAGGAGGTCACCGTGGGAAGGAGGGGCGCGGGCAACGTGTCAGCCTCCTTCCGTCTCCGTGGAGCCACCTCCGGCCTCTGGTACAGTGAGTCGTCTGCGGCAGCCGTCGGTGGCCAGCCTTGCAGCGCTGTGTTCTAGGTCAGTAGCTTCCAAGACTCCAGTTGGATTCACTGGAGTAGGCAATGTGGGGAATCCAATGGCAAAAGAGCTCTTGAAACATGGCTAGCCACTCACTATTGCTGATGTGTTCCCTGATGCATGCAAAGAGCTTCTAGATGCAAGTGAACCCGGTAGTGTCTTCTGCAGCGGATGTAGCCGAAAAAGGTGACAGAATTATTACAGTGCATCAATGCGCTAGAAGCTTATACTCTAGCAAATGGAATTCAAAAAAAAGTGAAGAAAGACTATTAATAGATTCCAGTACTGTTGATCCTATGGTTTTGAGAGAATTGGCCAAAGAAGTTGAGACAATGGGAGCAGTTTTCTCAGATGCCCCTGTTTCTGGTGGTGTGGGAACGGCTCGGTCTGGCAACCTCACATTTAGGATGGGAGGGGTTGAGCTGCTGTGGTGCATGGGCTCCCATGTGGTGCATCGTGGAGCTGTTGGGACTGGCCAGGCTTCGCAGATCTGCAAACACTTGCTGTTGGGTGTTCGTAGGATTGGAGCTGCTGAAGCTGTGAATCTGGGACTCAGGTTAGGGCTTGACCCAAAACTCTTGGCTAAAATCCTAAATACGAGCTTAGGACGATGTTGGTCAAGTGACACTTACAATCCTGCACCTGGGGTGATGGATGGAGTTCACCTGGCTGGTTACTATCAGGGCGGATTTGGAGCAACACTCATGGCTAAGGATCTGGGATTAGCATGAGGCTCTGCTACCAGCACGAAGAGTCCAATCCTTCTGGGCAGTCAAGCCCATCAGATCTGCAGGGATGTCGTGCGTGAAGGGCTACTCAAAAAAAGACTTCTCATTCGTGGCCCAGTTTTTGCAAGAGGAGGAGACATTCTGAGTTTGCCCTCTGGCTGTGAACACTGAACCATTGAAACCAAACTGTGTCTTGGAGCCCCTTATGGCTCACTCCACAGGAAAATGGGCTTAATCAAAGGTCAACTGTCTGCTTTTGAGTGTCTAGGTCAGGGGTCCCCAACCCCTTGGCCTCGGATGGGTACCAGTCCGCAGCCTCTTAGGAACTGGGCTGCACAGCAGGAGGTGAGTCGCAAGCAAGCCAGCTATAAGCTTCATCTGCCGCTCCCTATGGCTCACATTACCGCCTGAACCCCACACACCCCGCCCCACCTCCCCGGAAAAATTTGCTTCCAGGAGACCGGTCCCTAGTTCCAAAAAGGTTAGGGACCTCTGGTCTAGGTCACAATAGATCCTGGGATTTTTCACCCATTTTAAACTGCTTATTCTTTTTATCTATTTAACAAACATATCATCTGTAATTTTTTTTTTCTGCAAGCCACTGATGGTAACTGCTAGCTAGCTAGCTGATTGGCCTTTTTCAAAAGTTTGATTCCTGAGCAGCTAAAACGCTGCCTACTTCACTCAGGATATTATTTACTCCACTTTACAAATAAAACTAAAATTGTTTTCAACAGGATAAAATCTATCCTCGAGGAAAGAAAAGAAATTGGTGTGAGAAAAGGTATTAGAGAAAGGGGAAGTATAGTGAATTACTACCTGTGTGCCTCAGAAAATGTGTCCTGTTATCCCAGTGGTGATATTCTTGCATTGAGATTACTGGTTTATTTTCTAGGAGTTGTTAAAGCAAGAGAACTCCTTGCTGCATGTTATGTAATTTGGACTCTGTTACAATTATCTTGGTGTGCCCATCTTGTAACAACTTCCCATACTCAGCAAACTGTTTTTTTCATATTTTTGCTTCCTTGTACATTTTTACTGCATATTTTTACTTCAAAAGAATGACATCTTTAGAACTGTTTCAGAGCCAGCAATGATATGTGCTTTAGATAATTATTACACTATGCTAAATATAACCATATTATTTTGAATTCAAATAAATTTCTATGCTGATAAAAAAAGAGAGGCACATTTCATCAATGTTTAAATAGTATCCTTCCTCCTCTAAAACTTAAAATAGGATTCAGTCTGATTCCTAAAGGGTTATTTTCTTCAACAACAAGAGCTGACTTAGGCCATTTCTTGGCAGTGGAATCTGAGCATAGAGGTCTCTGTCTGACTGCCCTTTGATTCTCACTCACAGTATCCTGGGTGAATGTAATGGATGGGCGTGCCCTTATGACTTAGCCCACTGCTACTGCTCCTGATGAGGGTTAATGGTGTGGGCCACTTTAAATCTTGCCCAGCAAAGTGCTGACATCTGGGGTTTCCTATCAAGTTTACCAGATATTCCACAGTAATTTCATAATTTACACAACATAAAAACACTGATCTTGAGCTTAGGAAAGCATTTCATTTAAACAGATACAGAACACTACTCTACAAAATGGTTTAAAATTTGTGAGCAATTACATTCAATAAACTCTAATATAAATTAATCTAATACAAGTAAACTAATAGTTGCAAAGCTACTGGTCGCTTCAGAAGCGGTGGCTACGGATAACTTCAAAGTTGTTTCCTCAATGCATTAAGAGGCGAAACTATTTGCTGTCAACTTCTTCTTGGGGAAGCTTTTTCCCTTAGTTTGATGCTGATTCGCGTTATGAATGTATAGGAACCATTACTGGTTCTTCCTTTCCATATTCAGTGCACCATTATACTTCTATCCTCTTAAGATCTGGATATCTGTTACTGCTACTGTTGGCTGGAGCCTGGCAGGAGGAAAGCTATCAAGAAAAAAGGTCAACAGGTGTTAAAGAGTTTTAGCATACTACTGAGACTTTTTATCTACCATAATCATAAGAAATAATAATTAAAATTACAGCCTGGTCAGTGAGACCTTGAGTAAATTGTGGAAGCATCCATGTTTCATACAGTTTCAGGGGATGGATATTTCCTGTTATTAACTCTATATCCTCTTCAACTGGAACAGAGAGACCTTTCTCTGTTGAAGCAGTTTTGTCTTTTTCCTGGGCATTTTTAGTTTTCTCTTATGAGAGACTTGTAAAGCTTACATATACAAACTTACACATACACGTATAAAGCAAAGAAGGGATAGAGTAGTCTTGAGAGGACACTGTTTTGTAGCAGGCACACAAGACAGAGATAATACTCCCTGATTGCATTTGCCTGCCTAGCCCCATCTCCTTTGTGGAAAGCATCAGCATTCTGACTGGTCTCTGCACCCCACTACCTGGACGGAACACTGCATTGGCATTCTTAGGGAGCACTGATGGTCGCTCCGGAAACTGTGGTTAGAGCTTGTGCAGCCAAAGTGCACAGGAAAGAAACAAATATACTTCATATAACATGCTTACTCTGTTTTGCTTAATTAGCACTTATTCCCTGTAAAAGGCTGATTTCTGCTTTGACAGGGAGTAATCGAACTCTGTATTCACCCAAACCATAAAATTAAAGTTAACATACCTCAGCTTTTCATCCTACTGGAAGAAATGTATGAAATCTAAAGTTATTTTTTAATTGCTGCTGTTTAGAATGCCTGAGGCCCATTTGATGAACTTGTTAAAGAGCACTGTTAATGAGGGTATTTTTCGTTTCTTTCTTTTTCGACCACAGCGTGAATTCTCAGCCCAAAGTGTGCCCTGTTACCCACAATAGAAACGGGGAAAAGTGAGAGTCTGTCACCACAAAGCATGAGACAACTACAAATACTTCTCTCCCAGAGTTAACATTGATGACAGTCTTTGTGGAAAAGGACTTCCTCTTTTTGCATGAATACAGTAGAAATGCAAGTCGTATTCTCCATAATTTCACTACTGGAAAAATAATTTCATAGTACATATATATATGTATATGTATATACATATATATACATATATATATATATATATATATATTTTTTTTTTTTTTTTGCGGTACGCGTGCCTGTCACTGCTGTAGCACTTCCCGTTGCAGAGCACAGGCTCTGCACGCGCAGGCTCAGTGGCCCTGGCTCACGGGCCCAGCCGCTCCGTGGCATGTGGGATCTTCCTGGACCGGGGCACGAACCCGTGTCCCCTGCATCGGCAGGCGGACTCTCAACCACTGCGCCACCAGGGAAGCCCCATAGTCCATATTTTTTATTGGTCTTCTTAAAAACATATACAGTGTTTACAGTAAGGAGTAAAAGAGAAGATTTTCAATGTGATATTTCAAGGAGCATTTTGTAAAGGCGGGATCCAGTCCCAACTTTGGAAAATTAACACACACCTATGAGATCAGAGAGTCACCTGCAAAAAAATTTATTATGTTTTTCTTTCATACTAGTTTCCTAAAGGTGCATTGTTACTTCTTGGTAATGTAATAGAAATGACTATATGGTGGCCATTTGAGGAAGAAGTAGCTCTTACATAAGTGTCTAGTGACCTTATCTCTTTTGATACGATACCTCTTGGTTTCAGAGGCTTGCACAGATTTCCTCTAAATGAATAAACTTAGTAAGATTTTCCTAACTATCAATTAATCTAAAAGTAGATTTAGAAATCTACTTCTGAAGCAGTTTTGTTAAGTAATTATTGGTGAGTTCTCTTTCTGATTGGTACTTTTTTCTGCAAAACAAATCCCTGTACTTAGAACAATTAATATCACCATCCCTGGCTCCTTGATTATTACACAGTGATGTTTCTTGAGAAGAAAGCTTACCCTTTTAGGGGGGAAACTTCAGTCCATGAAGTAAAACTTCATTAAAAGTAGATCTTCTAATGCCAGTGTGATGCAGATCAGTATCCCCTTTCTTTTGACTTTCCAGGCTGTGTGAAGAGAATGGTATGGTTTGGTTTAGGAAGGGTTGTAGCTTAAGAGGATTGCATTATGTTTCTGTGTCACTTTGGGGGGCTTTATTTCTATATTATATCCTGTTCTGTAAAAACACCATAGTCATTGTCTTACTTATTATTAAATAATTAAACGCTGCCCTTTGTTTACTTTCCCCTTCTGATCAGAAGACTCCTCTCCACTCTAGGCCTTGATCTGAGTTCCAATTCATCAGCTTGTAGTAGCTACACTTCTGGTTTCTGAAGTCAGACAGATATGGGTCCCATTTCTGTCTTCATCAGTTATAATTTATTCTCTGATATATGCATACCAGAGCTGGCAGTGACAAACATTTTGCTTCTCCTTATTTTCCCAGGGTTCTGTGCATTTTAATAGAGGATCACAATATTTTAAGTAGAGCTGGGATGGGGTGGAAAGAAAGAGCAGGAAAACATGCTTTTAGGAAGGTCTGAAATACAAATCACATGGAGTTAAGTGCTTGGGAGAAAACCACCCCTACCTGAGTATTGTCAATAAAGTAGCACAGGGAGGCAAACGAATGAATTGTTCACTAAAAATATTTTTCTTTAGAAGAATAAAATTCACAAGAAAGCCTCATTGCAAATAAAATATATTTGTTTTCCTAAAGGAAGATATTTGAAAAGTCATAGTAAATACCTGCTTTGACCTTCTGTGTCCCTAGTGTTCTATCTCCACTAAGTTTTATGCACACTACATAGAGGAGGAGCCTGAGTCTCAAAGACCATAAGTAAGAGATGGATTCCAGAGCCTTTGCAAGGTCCATTATGCCCCATGACTTCCCATTGCTTGTGCTGTTCATCCAGATAGGTGCTTAGGATACCAGAATGAATACATCTCTTTCGAGAGGTTTTTAACAGACATTAGATACTAAACAAGTACAACACCTAACAAATAAAACAGAATGCTTTATTTAAAGCAGAAACAGAATAAATGCTCACCTAGTATCGTTTAAATCCCCTTTAAATTATTTTTTGAATCAACATGTTTATATTTGAGGGTATTTTCTTATTTTTTCCTAGTTCCTTTTACTTGCACCTCCTTTCTTTTTCTCTTTTCCCAACTGAAATGTTTATGGTTTCAAAAGTAATTACTTCTTGAAGAAAGTTTTCGTGTATACTAAGTGCTACCTAATGGAAGCCATAAGCATAGAGTCTGCTAGCATTTAGAGTGGTATAATACACAGCCAGGTTGAATCAAGTGGGAGAGAAGGTTAATCGTTCTTTTAAACTGGCAGTGTTGCCGGAGGTGGATTAATATGCTTTTTGAATCTCTTATGTGCTGCAAGTCTCCTTGATCACAATCACTGTGTTAATGGTTGAGGTTTTGAATTAGAGGTGTCTCCTGGGCTCAGCTGGGCCAAGTCCCTTCATCTCTCTGGCCATATTAGGTGATAGTTTTCTCATTTCAATACACGACCTATGTTAGAGGGAGTGTTGACTATACCAGACTTTTAACGTGGGCACCCAGAAAGTGGAAGAATCTCTCTATTGGTGATTAATCATAACTCTTTTCACTGTGAATACAGTCCTTCCCTTAGGTAAGGCAGGAACACCATGAAAAATAGAAAGTTCTCGGGTGTCTGTGGAAGCTGGAGTGCTCTCGACCTGTCAGCTCACTGGCAGAGCAGGCTTCGTCCGGACACTAGAGAACAAAATGTGAAATTGGCACCAGCCAGCCTCTCCATTGCACAGGATATCCCTATTTAAATTTGACAACCAGGATATTTTACAATTTGAAATGCTTGTCATCTGGTTTTCTTTAGTTTTTTCTTTGGGTTGAAAAGACTGAGAAGCTTGTTAAAAAATCTGGAATTCTGATGGTGAGGCTTAACCAGATCTATTGAGTCATCAATCAGCAAACATTGACCAACGCTTACCATTCCCCCAGTTACTATACTGAGGACCCAGACATGTCTCAGTTAGTGGCCTTGCTCATTCACTGTATTTACAGTACTTTTTTCTAAATGTAACCAGAGCTCAGGTAAAGACAAGACATTGACTTGAGTCTGAAGTAAACAAAGCTGACTGGTCTGATCCCTTCAGTTTCCAGAATTATTTTGTTTCAGGTAGTAATTTTCCCAGACGAATAGAACAAAGTTCTATCGTCTATTTATTTAATATTTTATCACAATAGTCCTTGCCCCTTTGACCTCTAGTGAGGAAACTTGCATAAGAAACTGAAATATGCTTAGGTTCTATGGGTAAGTGCAGATAATGATATGAATGAAATTGAAAATGAAAGCCAAAGGTAGAAAAGGCAGTTCTGAATAGATTAAGTAAGACAGAGGTATTTGAAAAATCAAGTAGAAAAGATACCATAAGGAATGGAGAGCTTCTGGAAGTTTTCTAATAGGTGAGGGGTTGGTACATCTTTTTTTGTTTTTTTTTTCTTAATAACATGTCTGGCAGTTGTATGCCAGAGAAAGTTATAAGGGGGTTGACTATATGCATGCAGTCCAGTGAGAACACTGTTCCTGTAGGCCACTGACTGTGTTCTGAGTGTACATTCTATAGTACTAGAAATTAAGTTAGGAAACAAAGGGTGATCTGCTGTCATTTTAAATGAAATTTCACAAATGATTAGAGCTAAAAGGTGTCTTTTTTCACTCAGCCAACACATTGAGCACGTACTATGGGGCAAGCACTGTGCTTATGGGTAAGAGATAAAAGAAAAAATAAAGGCCAGAGGAACTCAAAAGAGAGTGTGAGAGATGCATGAACAACTCATTACAATCGAATAGAGAGAGGCTATTAAATAAATCATAAAAATATAAATTTGTAAAATAGAACTCGGAGTCAGTAACCCTTCTAGGGGATATTAAAGAGAATGCCAACAATGAGGGGGTCTTGGAATTAGGTTTTGAATGTCAGTAGGTATGTTCCACGTGGAGAGAAGGTCAGGGGCATACCAAGCAGAAGGAACATCCTGGACTTGAGAACCAACACAGTATATTTCAGTGATTGTAAAGGAGATTTTTGTTTGACTAGAGCGTAGGGTATAAGTTGCCAAATGGTAGAAAATAGAGTATAAAAGTTAGGCTGGAATGAAAGTATAAAGTGTCATAATTCTTATGATGAAAGATAGGTGTTTTCTACAAAATGGGTTACTTATAAATATTTTAAAAATAGAGACCCCGAGAGAGGAGCGCGCCCGAGGAGCAGCCCCCGAACTGGAGCCTCGGGAGCCCGGGGCCGGTGAGCGAGTGCCCGCGGGGTAGGTGTTGTGTCTGCAGGCCTGCAGGCGGTTGTGGAGCCTGCGGCCCTTGGAGAGCAGGGCTTGGGAGAGCGGGGCTTGGCCCGCCCCGGGGCTTGGCTTTGCCCGCCCCAGGGCCCGCAGTAGAGCCACCGGGAGGGTTTGACCGCTTCCCGGAGGTGGAGGGGCCGGGCTGGAGGACAGGGCTGGCTGCTCCGGATGGGGCTCCCCTGGGACTTGTGAGCTCCGGGTGTCCTGGGGGAGCAGGGTCCACAGGCTCGGCCGGTACGTGCCGCGTCCTCCCCTCCGTCCAACCCCGATCCACCTCCTTCCCCTCCTGTCGCCGTCTCGGCATCTCGCGCGTGTGTCTCAAGGCGCGTCAGCACCTTGGCTGTCTAATGTAAGCGTCCGCCGCCCCCCTGGGTTGTGCCCTGTGGAGTCGCCCAGTGTAATCGGTGCAGGATGAGTCTGCAGGGCTGCTGTCCTGCTGCCTCGGGTGAGGAAGGAAGCGATGGGGCCTGAGGAGGGAGATGACTTGTCCTAGATCCTCACCGGGTGTGCACGTGGGGTCGCTCACAGGACTCCAGACTCCTAGGGCAGGTGTTCTGTCCACTTAAAGTCAGTTTTAATAAAAGATGTTTTTGAGCGTCGCACGTAAGTTTGTAAAGTTTGTACAAATCATTGCAAGACTGAAAGGCACCTGAGTGTGTCCCTTTATTCTGGGTATCCTGTGGATGTTCTGATCTAAGTTGTTAACAGACTTGGAAGAGATAAACTATAAGCGTTTTTAAATTTCATATTTAATGACGGAGGTTTATTTTAATAGGATTCAATGTACACTCGCTACGGAAAAATAAAGTATCCCCTTAGGTACTACAGTCACGTGGGAGTTACAGACCTGAGGGTGGTTGCTCCCTCCTTATTCTCACAGGCCCTTCTGAAGGTGAAAGGACGGGTCTCCCACAGGTGTCTCCTGTGGAGCACGGGGCGGGTGCTCGTGCACCCCGAGCCGCTTCAGTCGTAGCTTCACTGCCTGCGTTTTCCTTCTCCAGGTCCGCCTCCACTGTCACAGTCCTGCACGTTGTTCCAAGAGCAGCGGAAAATGAATCAGCCTCTGGTGAGTTTTGCTGTTTTCGTATTTATCTGCTGCTGTTCCTTTGTGATAACACCTTGGGAGGCGAATAGTTCAAAAGTTAAAATGGGAAAGTAGGAGTAGGTAAAAGATGTGGTTAGACAAAGCGTAGAGGAGCAGGTCAGCACCAAGTGTTTCTGGCAAGTCCTACGTGTAGATCCCACGATCCTCTTAGAGCCACAGTACAAGCCTCGTGTTCTTGACATTGGTGGCAAAACACCATCCCTTGCTCGACTTACATGGTCCTGCCGAAGCACTTTTGTTCTCGGGCGTTAAAAGGTTTCCCTGAGGATCCCGCTGTAGGCCGTGAGCCTTCCTGAGCGACAGCCCCTAACGTGTTGACATTGGTGCCTTCCTTGTGCTTCCTGTAAGCCGAGAGCGTGCTGTCCAGGGAGCAGTCAGTGCATATAACTTGTCGGTTCAGTAGAACACCGTTGTCACATAGGTACATTGTTTTCAGTGCTCAGTCGAGGGATGCAATGAGGATCATCTGGAAGAACAGCCTTGTCACCCTTCCAGTAAATTTCGCTCTTTGTCTCTTACAATCTCAGAGGTTCGCGTTACACACCATGCAGTGAGGTCTCTGGCAAAGATCCCTTGTTTCCCAGCTGAATTGTATCGTGCAGCCTGCGGTCTTGGTTCTGCCCCTCCACGGAACCTGATCCGGTTGAGGTGACCTGGCATCCAGCATACAAAGCAGTGGAGATTTGCCAGTCGTCACCTCAGACCACTGTCGCCTTGCCATCTGCAGAGTCTGCTCTGTGGGTTTCTGTGACAGATCTCTCCTTGCTGTCTTCCTGACTGATTCTTTCCTCCGCCCTCTGTGTGTGTTGTCGTTTCTCCCTTGGTCCATGACTCTCCACCCCGTCTGATCTCACCCTCTGGCGCTTTTCACCTCCAACTCTGTCAGTTCTCCCACCTGGACCAGACAGATGCCTCTGTCCAGCCACTTGCCAGCATCTCTATGGAGTTTGTCCAAAGGGCACCTCGGATGACTAGATCCAGTAGATCCAGAAATGATTATTTACAGCTCCCCTGCCCCTTGCCTTGAGCTGTTGTCCCTGGCGGCTCATCGTTGCATCATCCAGCCTGTCACCTACCCAGAAAAATGAGTTCCTTCTAAAGTCCTTCTCCATCCTCTGTTACCACGTTGTAGTGTGAGGCTTGTTAATGTCGTCTTCTAAATGGTTTTTATTCGTTCTCCTTCATCCCATACTTGTTACCATTAAAACAGCTTATCTGTTCATTCCTGTAGTTACAGAAACTTTTTTTCTGTGCCGCTACCTCTTTCCTCCAGCAGCTCAAGTGTATTCTCCACGCTGAGTATTTCTCCTAAAATATTAATCACAGCGTTTTGTCTGCATGTGGGAAGCACTTTAGAGGTTCCCTGGGTGACTGGACAAACGAGGTTGCCGTTCCGCGGAGCCATTAACCATCGAGCCCAGCACTGGGGGGAGGTCGTACCTCGCCAATGATGCGTTTGGATGGATCTGTGAGGTGAAATCCTGATCGGAGAGGCTTAGGAGAGAGGAGTGGGAGAACTGGGTTTGTTCTGGTCCCAACTTTTTCAAGACATTTTGCTGTGACGGGGAAAATAGAAACTGGACAGTAGCTGGGGTAGGAGCTGAGGTCCGGGGAGGATGTTGTGTTGTGTTGTGTTGTGTTGTGATGGGAGAAATAACAGTGGGAATTGATCCAGTAGATGCGTGTGGGGGAGGGGAGAGCTGCTGGCCAGCGTCCTGGAGTGGGGAGGGGATGGCAGAGCTGGGTTGCAGGTGGGGAAGCCCTCCGATGGCTTCTCTGTTCTCAGGGAAGCAGCTCCTCAGCTGAGGGTGAGGGTGAGGTTGGGGGTTTGAGGGGAGAGCAGAGCTCTGGGGCCCAGCTCCATCGTGACCATCAGCACACACAGTCCAGCCAGCTGGGAAGACTGTACTTGCCTTCCCTGCCTGAAAAGCCATCTCCTTTCATAAATGTGGGAGTAATTACTCTTTGGGGAGCCTATGTAATTACATGGGTGCTTCTCAGCTCAAAGCGAATTGAGTGCCAGTTCTGGCCACGGACATTTTCTGCTCTGCTGATGGAAGGATCCCCAGAGGAAGTGTCCTGCTTGCCTGGCTCTTGGCCTCGAGGACCCTTCACACCATCTAGTGTTCTGTCTTTTATCTTTGACATAAACATCAAATGTCTTCAGGTTGTGCATGTGATCTTAAGAAGCAATTCCCTGCTTCCAGGAGCTTCTGTTCTCCTCGGGAAAGGCACTTCACAGACGTAATTACAGGAGAGGACGGGAATCCTGCCCGTCGATACGTAGGGAAATCCAGAGTGCTGACAAAGCAGAGCCTGCTTTTATTTATTTATTTATTTATTTATTCATTTAATTTTTTTATTTGTTTACTATTTAACTTATTCAGTTTTGGCTGTGTTGGGTCTCTGTTGCTGCGCGCGGGCTTTGTTCTCTAGTTGCAGCGAGCGGGCGCTACTCTTCGTGGCGGTGAGCGGGCTTCTCATTGCGGTGGCTTCTCTTATTGCGGAGCATGGCTTCTAGGCATGCGGGCTTCAGTAGTTGCGGGTCCCGGGCTCAGTAGTTGTGGCGCGCGGGCTCTAGAGCGCAGGCTCAGTAGTTGTGGCGCACGAGCTTAGTTGCTCTGCAGCACGTGGGATGTTCCCGGACCAGGGTTCCAACCCGTGTGCCCACCATTGGCAGGCGGATTCTTAACCAGTGTGCCACCAGGGAAGTCCGAGAGCCTGGTTTTAAATGCATTGTCAGAGCACGTGGCTCAGTGACTCGGGGAAGGGGGACGGCCCTGAAGTGACCAGGACTTGGGTAGCTGCAGAGGTTGGCGAGGCTCTCAGAGCAGCGTGAGGTGGACTGGATGAGGCTCCTGAGGTGCTGGTAAGGACCTCCCTCCTTAGGATGTGGGCCTCCCGTCAGGAAGAGCGGGACGTGAAGGCAGGCAGACCCTGAGGTTGACTGAAGAGCCTCCCCTCTGTGCTGGTTTTGGTTTCTTCCTGTGCAGAAACTGAAACCTTGTAATTGGGACAGTGAGTCATCTGATCAAAAGATGTCATGTGTAGAGACTGTGGACGGCATGAAACGTGGGGTGGGGTGCGGTGGGTCAAGTCAGGGGGACTCTGGGCTCCAGCGCGATGCCCGACAGGAAGGGGCGAGGCCGCGGCGTGTTCCCGCTCATCCTAGGCCCCGGTAAGCAGTATGGACGTTCCCTTGGGGTTTTCTGACTCGTGAATGAGGTTGAGAGTATTTTCACGTGCTTAGAAGCTGTTTCTTCTTTTTAATTGGTAGACAGTGTTTAGAGCAGTTTTAGGGTTCCAGGAGAGTCGAGCAGACAGCAGTTCCCTACGCCCGTCCCTCTGGGTTCCCTCCCTCGGTAACATGTCTCGCCTGTGTGGCGCGTCATCTCAGTGATGGATCCGCACTGACACCTAATTCTCCCCTGGAGTCTGTAGTTTATATTAAGGCTCACTCTCTGTGTCCTACTGTTCAGGTTTGGACAGGCGTGATGACCTGCAGCCACCACTGCAGTGCCACCCAGGACCATTTCACTGCCCGAAACATCCCTGGGGGCCACCTGTTCACCCGCCGAGTGCCCCCAAGCCCCCGACAGCTGCTGGTCTTGTTACTGTCTGTGTATTTTTGCCCTTTCCAGAATGTCACGTAGTTGGGAGTCCTTCATTCTGTGGTCTTTTCAGACTGGTGTCTTTCTGTTTTTATATGAAGGGCCTGTTCATGTCCACTGCCTGTCTTACTGCCCCAATACTTTCTTGTTTTTGTTTTTCTTTTTGTTTTTGTTTTCTGCTGTACGCGGGCCTCTCACTGTTGTGGCCTCTCCCGCCGCGGAGCACAGGCTCCAGACGTGCAGGCTCAGCAGCCATGGCTCAAGGGCCCAGCCGATCCACGGCATGTGGGATCCTCCTGGACCAGAGCACAAACCCGTCTCCCCTGCATCCTTTGGCACTGGAAGGCTTCCAGAAGCCTCCCCCTTCCATTGCAACTGAGGAAGCAGGTCCTCAGCTGACGGTGAGGGTGAGGTTAGGGGTTTGAGAATAGGCAGTTGGAAGAACTCCTCAGTCTGGAAGACACGATGTGGGAGGGAATCTGAGTAGCTCATGTAACGTGTGTATAGATTATTCACTAAATCTTGAGTTAGCTCTTAAGATTGAGAAGAAGCAGCATTAGGGAATAATAAAGCAAGCTGTCCTCCACATCCTAAGACACGGTACCAACTGAGACTATAAATCTGCAGGTCCAGATTCATTCACAGATGGTAAGCTGATGGGAAGCTGTTACCAGAGTTAGGGGGGTAGGAAGCAAATTCCCAACTTCAGATGCTGTAGAGGGTAACGACCTGCCTCTCTCATGCAGGGGGAGATAGAATTCTCAGCTCAATGGCTCAGGACTCTGGTCCATTATCATGGCTGTTCTAATCTGTTTCTGAAGTGTTCTTTTCTACAGCATTTAAAAAAGTGACTGTATTATCCTGAACATTTTTATCAAGTAACAAATCAGCTGATATAAATGCATAAAGTTGGCTGAAAGCAGGCCAGGATTTCAAAGCCCCTTCGGCATGTCTAGGTTGGGCACACGTCATGGAGCCTAAGAGTTTATTTAGATGGGGAGTCTTAAAAAGCCGCAACTAAAAGTGACCATAAAATCATCAAACTTTAAAGTTGGAAAAAGGCTCATTCTTTTTCAAATGTAAAAAAGCATTAACTGAGTCATTAAATGAGCTTTTAAAAAAGCCTCCTGGCAAGAGAGTGACAGATATAGAACTTTAAACCCATGCCTCTGAGGCCAATGCTCTTTCTATCATAAAATGTTTCTCCCTAACATTTGTTGAATCAAAACACACACACACACACACACACACACAGACACACACACACACACACACACACACACTGTTAAGACCCAGGGTTCACTCTTCAACTTGCTTTCAACCATATGGAAACTTTATGGATTGAGTCTTTCAGATATTATTTCAGAGCAGATAAGCCAAATGCTATTTCTCTCACCTGGCTCGAAGCACTGTTTAGTCTTCTCCAACTGGGTATAATTATTCACTAGGGATCTCACTTATTGTTCAACACTCAAACTTGTGATGGCTATGCTGTGGACTCCATTGTCTTGAGAGGAAAGCTTACACACCAAAACATTTGGGTGGGTGAAAGGAACACAGGAGAGGGGACTAGAGGAAAGTTATCAGTGAATATGTAGTGAGTTGTTGCTTTTCTACCTTGATTATGCCTGACTGGCTATTTTTATTAACATGAGCTTGCGCTACATGCTTGATGCATGACACACGCAGACTCCCTTAACTTAGAACATAATTGTGGCACATGTATCTCCAGCTACAAATATAGATACCAAAGAGCCTAAGGAGCTCTGAGAGTCATATACCTTCATTTATTTTTTGAGTTTTTCTTTTTGTGTGAGAATTGAATAGAAATAAAAGCTAAAAAATATCCCTTATTCACCTGGCAATTTCTTTTCATCTTCCTTTTCTCAGGTAACATCTCCTCTAGGAATCCTCCCATACCCAGGAAAAGATAGTTTCTCCTGCTCTTTACAATCACAACCCCCTGGGCAACCCTTTCTCATACCTTTTATAACAGAGTGTTGAATTGTGGATTTACTTGTCTGAATCTTCTTTAACCTGTGAGAAAATTGAGTGCAGGGGCTGAATCTTCCAACAGTGTATCTTCCAGTGCCAAGCACAAAAGAGTCAACTAACATGTAGCTTTAAAAAAAAGTATCTTGTACATATTGTAAGTGTTCAGTACATTTGTACATCAAATACATGAAATAATCAATGCTAAGAAATACAATAGGAAAAAAATAATGTTAAGGAGGATTTATAAATGAGTAGAAAGGGGATTTTAGGGAAGAAATCATGATTTAAGATTATTAGGTTTTTTAACCTGGTATAGGTTGAGGATTGCTACAGAAGAAAAGGCAGTTCAGTACTTTGAAAATGTGTGAAGTCTATATTCATTAGTTCATCAGCTAAAATAAGGTGGTATGCCCATAGCTGCTCATCTTTCAATTTTTTTCATAAATTTCAACTTGTTGAAAATATTTTTGAAACTAATTTTCTTTACCTTTTAAATTCTCTTGGAATTAAACATGGTGATTTACCACTAAGACCTTCAAGATGTATTAATTTATTTAGGCCACCGTAATAAATTTCAGAGAGAGTCTTTGTACAGAGATGCATTTTAAAAAACACAGTTAATCACCCAAAAGTAATTTATAAAGGAATTCAAATTTTAACCATTACTCATTAAAAAAAAGGAGAAAGGAATTAAATTCATAAAAAGTTGAACATTCTTAAATCTTCATACCCTACTCAATTTTCTTGTACTTCAGTGCTGCAGAATCTCTAATGCAGAAATCCTCAATTATATCCAGCACTTTCTGGCTTTTCCCTTTTCTTTACAAACCCTCCATTCTTTTCTTTTTCTTTTTTTTAAACATCTTTATTGGAGTATAATTGCTTTACAATGGTGTGTTAGTTTCTGCTGTATAACAAAGTGAATCAGCTATATGTATACATATATCCCCATATCCCCTCCCTCTTGCGTCTCCCTCCCACCCTCCCTATTCCACGCCTCTAGGTGGTCACAAAGCACTGAGCTGATCTCCCTGTGCTATGCGGCTGCTTCCCACTAGCTCTCTATTTGACATTTGATAGTGTATATATGTCCATGCCACACTCTCACTTCACCCAGCTTACCCTTCTCCCTCCCTGTGTCCTCAAGTCCATTCTCTACGTCTGTGTCTTTATTTCTGTCCTGCTCCTAGGTTCTTCAGAACCTTTTTTTTTTTTTAGATTCCATATATATGTGTTAGCATACGGTATTTGTTTTTCTCTTTCTGACTTACTTCACTCTGTATGACAGACTCTAGGTCCATCCACCTCACTACAAATAACTCAATTTCATTTCTTTTTATGGCTGAGTAATATTCCATTGTATATATGTGCCACATCTTCTTTATCCATTTCATCTGTTGATGGACATTTAGGTTGCTTCCATGTCCTGGCTATTGTAAATACACCTGCAATGAACATTGTGGTCCGTGATTCTTTTTGAATTATGGCTTTCTCAGTGTATATGTCCAGTAGTGGGATTGCTGGGTCGTATGGTAGTTCTCTTTTTTAGTTTTTTAAGGAACCTCCATACTGTTCTCCATAGTGGCTATACCAATTTACAGTCCCACCAACAGTGTAGGAGGTTCCCTTTTCTCCACACCCTCTCCAGCATTTATTGTCTGTAGATTTTTTGATGATGGCCATTCTGACCAGTGTGAGGTGATACCTCACTGTGGTTTTGATTTGCATTTCTCTAATGATTAGTGATGCTGAACATCCTTTCATGTGTTTGTTGGCAATCTGTATGTCTTCTTTGGAGAAACGTCTATTTAGGTCTTCTGCCCATTTTTGGATTGGGTTCTTTGTTTCTTTGATATTGAGCTGCGTGAGCTACTTGCAAATTTTGGAGATGAATCCTTTGTCAGTTGCTTCATTTGCAAATATTTTCTCCCATTCTGAGGGTTGTCTTTTCGTCTTGTTTATGGTTTCCATTGCTGTGCAAAAGCCCCATAGCAGTACTGTGAGTGTCACTGAAGCAAACTTGGGTCCACTTATCCACATGCAGTAAACCCAATCTACTGACACTGGGTTGTGGTGAAAGAAAGTGCAGTGTTTTATTGTAAGGCGCCATACAAAGAGTCCGGGACAGCTAGTACTCAAAAAGCCTCATTTTCCTGATGGGTTTCAGCAAAGTGTTTTTAAAGGCAAGGTGAGGGAGGGGAGTCCCAAGGTATGTGATCAGTTTGTGCACAGTTCTCTGGTTGATGGTGAGGTTACAGGACAGTGTCCCAAGGGTTAAGGTCATCAATTCTTTGGCTCCAGTAGGCCTGGGGGCTATGTGCTCATGGTCAGTAAGTAGTTAACCTTCCATTTGGTGGGGGTTTTAGCATCTGTAAAGCAGGAAATGTGCATCAAATACTGTGATCTATGTACTTCAGAGAGGAGCTAAAGTAGAGGATATGGGGGAGGGGTCTATCCTAGGAAGGCCCCATAGGGTTCTCCTCTGTTACATGAGCCCTGATGTTTTTTCCAAAATCCTCTTAAAGTTGAGGACAGACAGATTTGGTTTCCATTTTTGGCTACCAAAAGCATCCTAACTTACACACTTGGCATAAAAATACTCTACTAATTTGGTACCTGCTCAGAGGTCTTGCTCAGGGCTGTACACAACTCCAGCATGTGTCATTCACATTGACATTATTATGAATGGTACCCCCTGGAATTGTGCAGCCCCCAACCTTCATAGTTGTAAAAGGCTGTGCTGCTTTGTATCTGCTCATCTTTCCAGCTCCCCTTCAGTTGTCTTACATATGTGAGCTGCAGTTGAGTCAGTTCCAACTACTTTTGCTCTCCAGAGGAACCATGGTATTACTTGGGCTTTTTGTGATCACTTTGTTCCCAATGCCAAATACAGATTCTTCACAGTTTGTTCGTCTGACAAAGTCGTGTTTATTCTTTGATGCTCTTCTCAGATACCACCTTTACTATAAAACTTTTCTGGTCACATCATTTTCCTGCCATAGGCCCTAGGCACTCATAGTAAATGACTTTATCAAATGTAAACATAGCACTTTGTGTACATTTCTATCAGTGCATCTCATGATGGTTTTATGTTAGTCTTCTGTACCGACCTATGTGCTTTTTGAGCAAACAGATTTTTCTAATTGTGGCCTAGTAGAGGAAACCCTAGCACACAGCAGATGCTTAAAGGACTCTCTCTTTGTGGACTGTTTAATGTATTCATTAACACTCACAATTCACTGAATGAACCAAATCATTTAATATTTACAGTTTTCCACAGCAAGATCTTTTTCGACCCACCACCTAGAGTAATGAAAATAAAAACAAAAATAAATAAATGGGACCTAATGAAACTTAAAAGCTTTTGCACAGCAAAGGAAACCATAAACAAAATGAAAAGACAACCCTCGGAATGGGAGAAAATATTTGCAAACAAAGCAACTGACAAGGGATTAATCTCCAAAATATACAAACAGCTCATTCAGCTCAATATCAAAAAGTCAAACAACCCAATCAAAAAATGGGTGGAAGACCTAAATAGACATTTCTCCAAAGAAGACATACAGGTGGCCAACAAACACATGAAAAGATGCTCAACATCACTAAGCATTAGAGAAATGCAAATCAAAATGACAGTGAGGTATCACCTCATACCAGTCAGAATGGCCATCATCAAAAAATCTACAGACAATAAATGCTGGAGAGGGTGTGGAGAAAAGGGAACCCTCCTACACTGCTGGTGGAACTGTAAATTGGTATAGCCACTATGGAGAACAGTATGGAGGTTCCTTAAAAAACTAAAGATAGAGCTACCATATGACCTAGCAATCCCACTCCTAGGCATATATCCGGAGAAAACCATAATTCTAAAGGATGGATGCACCCCCAGTGTTCACTGCAGCACTATTTATAATAGCCAGCACGTGGAAGGAACCTAAATGTCCATCAACAGAAGAATGGATAAAGAAGATGCGGTACATATATACAATGGAATATTACTCAGCCATAAAAAGGAATGAAATAGTGCCATTTGCAGAGATGTGGTTGGAGCTAGAGATTGTCATACAGAGTGAAGTAAGTCAGACAGAGAAAAACAAATATTGTATATAGTACCATTTATGTGTGGAATCTAGAAAAATGGTAGAGATTAACTTATTTGCAAAGCAGAAATAGAGTCACACATGTAGAGAACAACCTTACGGTTACCAAGGGGGGAAGGGGTGGGTGGGATGAATTGGGAGATTGGGACTGACATATATAACTACTGTGTATAAAATAGGTAACTAATGAGAACCTACTGTATATCACAGGGAACTCTACTCAGTGCTCTGTGGTGACCTAAATGGGAAGGAAATCTAAAAAAGAGCAGATATATGTATATGTATGACTGATTCACTTTGCTGTACAGCAAGAAACTAACACAACATTGTAAAAGAACTATACTCCAATAAAAATCAATTAAAAATTTTAGAGTTTTCAATCCCCCATTATCACATATATCCAGATGCAGCAATATTTACTTCTTCTCTCAGTTGCCAATGTCAACTAAAAAAAAACCAAACAATACCAGCATAGTAAGGAGAAACTTTACTCTAAAGGGTAAGTGTGAGGAGGGGTGTATTGCAATTGGGGGAGGAGAACTATTGCATTAGGGAGAATGCTGTGACCCTACGATCTGCAAGCCTCTCAGTGGTTAATCAAAAGGGGTTTTTCTTCTCTTGAGAGGAAGTAACAGGGGTATTAAGGGTAGGGTGAGGGAAAATGGGATAAAAGAGTAGCTTGAGTGGATGGTAGATCAGAGAATATTTTACCCTGAGGTCAGCCTGTTCTTAGGAGAGATTATATGTTGACTCAGTCTGACAGTGAGTCAGAGTTCTGGAGCCTGGAGGAAGGAGTGAAACTTTACAGTTTGATTAATAAGCAGTTTGTTCCAATTGATTAGTAGGAATAAACACTTCAGATGATAATTTATGAGACAAAAAAAATGGCAATTTGGAATATCTTTGTCTAGCATTGCCATAGGTAAACAAGAGGAGGCATCTGTGGTGGTTCTTAGGAATAAGCTGTTTTCCACAGACAAAGGGCAGAGAGATATCTTAACTTTTGCTGTTTTCCAGGATTCGAGGGCTCAGGTAAAATTCAACATTGTCACTAATAATAGTTTTCAGTATCGAAGGACACAATTAGACTATATAAAACTTTGTTTTCGGGGCTTCCCTGGAGGCGCAGTGGTTGAGAGTCCGCCTGCTGATGCAGAGGACGCGGGTTCGTGCCCCGGTCCGGGAGGATCCCACATGCCGCGGAGTGGCTGGGCCTGTGAGCCACGGCCGCTGAGCCTGCGCGTCCGGAGCCTGTGCCCCGCAACGGGAGAGGCCACAACAGTGAGAGGCCCGTGTACCGCAAAAAAAATAAATAAATAAATAAATAATGTTACTGTAAGCTAAGGCAAGGAAGTCAAAGATAGAAGATTAAGAGAAAACTGCTGGGGAAATGAGCAAGCATTATTAAAAACAAGTGACAGGTTTGTATTACTCTATTGGAAGTAGCATATAGTAGTGGAAAGACTAAGGAATTAGTTGGGCTCTCCGTAAGCTATTTGAAGCACAGCTTTTCCAAAGCTAAGTAAAGTTTTCTCTAATCATCAGCTAATTTGTGGTTTCAAAATCCTGTAGTGTTCTTGATGCAGTTACCACCAAAATGAAGCATGCCCTTCTTCCTAATGGTCTACTCCTCCCCTTCCTTGTACTATATGTGCAAAACAAATGACATATACGAACTCTTTATGTTCTCTTTTCACCCTGCTTTCATTCCACATTGCACCTAGATTTTATTTTCCACATCAGTAGTGGCTTTATAATTTCCAAATTCAAAGGTTTTTCTTGTCTCATTTACTTTAAAATCTCAATTGCTTTTGATTTTTTGCTCCTCACAGATGACTCTTATCTTTTTGCTGTAATTGTGTTGACTATGTACTACCTGTTACTCTTTTTACATATTTAGCAAATCAGTTTGTTACTTTGAGTGCTTCTTTTTGATTTTTCCCATTCCATTATTTTGGGAATTCACCATACTTCTGTATTTTGTGTGCTGGTTCTCCTCTATCAGACTATTGATTCAATTTTATGTTTCCAGCTAAAACCTACCATTGGATTGGCTATTACCTCAGTGGGAAATGGCTATGGTATTCATGTAATGTACTCTCACTAAAGCCCCAACTTTGTATTGCTAATTGCCTTCTAAATATTCATAAATGGATGTCTTGCTATTCCTTGAAAGATAGCTATTCAAAATCATTTTTCTCTCCAAACCTAGTCCCGCTTTCTGATTTTCTCATTCTTCTATCTCTGCCATAGCCTTTAGATACAAAAAAATTTGAATGTTTTTTCAACTAACACTCTGTAGGCTCCTTGCTATCCTCCTAGGCCAGGTCTTTGGGCCAAGGTAACTAGTCTCTGGATCCATTAGAAAGTCCAAGGGGGCAGAATTTTCTTTATGCTTTGTTCATTAATGTAGCCTAATCACAAAGGATGATAACTAGCTCAATTAATATTCATTAATAAATGAATGATCCCAAATACCCAAAGTTATCTCCTGTTATTTATTTTACTTTAATTACCAGATGAATATTTTTAATACCACTTTTGTATTGCTGCTTTTCTGATCAGAAACTTCATTTAGTCTATTTTGTCTCTTTTTTTCTGACTTTTAAGATTGTCCATTTTTCTATTCTAAGGAGGTCCTAAGAAAGTGAATTAGTGTTGTGGGTAAGAGTGAACCTACTGGAGTTAAACAGCCTGAGTTTGATTATTGTTCTTTCATTTACTAACTGGGACAGATATTTAATTTTTCTGTGCCTTGATTTCTACGTCTGTAAAATTGAGATAATGATCATTGGATTGATGTTAGGATGAAATAACTTAGTTCCTCTTAAGCACTCAAACAGTGCCTGGTATTTAATGAATGCTCAATGTGCATTATTATTGTTATTATTATTATTAACCTCTACATTTGAAAAGCGTCTGTATAGTCAGTGACATCCAAATGTTTAATACAACATATCCCATCTTTCAAACAAAATTTTACATGTAATCCCAATAACTTTATGAAATACAAAATAAGTGTGGCTTTGATTATTTGTATCCTCCGCTCTTTCATAAACTCATAAGTGTCCTTGACAAAATCCCCAAACTCCAAGAACTACAATTTAAAAACCACTGGTCTCAGTAACTTTTTTGTTAATATTTATTTATTTGGCTGCACTGGGTCTTAGTTGTGGCATGCAGACTACTTAGTTGTGGCATGCGGAATCTTAGTTGCAGCATGTGGACTCTTAGTTGCAGCATGCATGCAGGATCTAGTTCCCTGACCAGGTATTGAACCCGGGCCCCCTGCATGGGGAGCACAGAGTGTTACCCACTGGACCAGCAGGGAAGTCCCTGGTCTCAGTAACTTTTGATATAAGTATTTACTGATTGACTAAGTCATTTTGAAAACCAGTAGATTGTAGAAAGAGCAGGCATTTTAATAATGCATCTATTATATTCCTGTCTCCAATGAGGTTATTGTAAGACAAGAAAGTTACATTTGAAAATATTATCTAGCACAGAGAATTTATATCTATTTTAGTAAATTAATTTAGATAAAAGGAATAAACATTTTTAATAATAAATGAGGGGTAAGTTTGAATTAGAAATCATATTTAAGGAATCAAAGTATTGTGTTATGATGGTTGTCATATATAGAATAGATTATTTGCCCTTTGAGCATTTGGAGATGACTTAAAACATTATTTGTTTCTGAAGTAAGCCTATAAGATGTAAAAACCATTTTCTAAATGATAATATTGATATTAACAATACTTATCCTTTTACTTTCAACTCTGTAAGCTTAGTAAAACTTCAGACTTTATTGATATCCCCATATCTAAAAGATATTTATCTCTACTGCTTAACTGGAAATTTTTGAGAAAAAAATTAATTGATGTTATTAAAAGAAAGGTGTCATCTAAAATTATACTGTCTTATTCTTACAAAGAATTTCCGGAGTAATCCAATGAACATGTGACTAAGAGTCATGTACCCTTAAAGGGGTTGAGGACACGTTGTTCATGAGATATTTTAGTCCCTTCATTTTACAAATGAGAAAACTATGAGCCTGCTTAGCTAAGCAATTTACCAAAGATAGATGATTGCATATTAAATATTAAGAAGTATTAAAATCTCTGTTCTCAATCCAATACTCTTTCCACCATTTGGAAAATTAATCATACAGTCTCAAACATCAAAATATTTTTCCTGTATCCAAAAGAGAACAGAATGTCATGTTTTAGAACCCAGATGTCATATCAACTTAAAAAGCAACATAAAAAACAATTTTAAAATAAAACTTTGGATTAAGCAGATGATGACTGCTTGATTGGTAGTGGCTTATAGTGGAATATAAAGTAAATCAATAAGCAGAAATACTGCAGTTATCTGTTTTTCTGAATGTCAATAAACAGAGCTGTTCTAAGAAGGATTGAGAAATAGCAAAAGGCTGGTCTTTCTCCAATCTGTGGTTGTCTTTATTGAACTCCTTTTCTTTTTTCTTTGCCCTTTTAGGTGCCTCTTATCTCTGTTCTCTCCTCTTCCTACCAAAACTTCTTCTAGGAAACTTATATCAAACTTGTACTGAAATGTAAATGGCTTACAAGCCTTAAGGTGCTGCCTCTCCCAGGGAAGTGTGAGGAGTGAGATTTAAGAGGGGCAAAGAAAGGTAAAGTTATAGAATATATATCTAAATATGAAATTTTAAGCATCAATGAGGAAGAGAGTAGCAGTATTAAATTGTAGGAGAACACACTTCCCAGTGATTTTAAAACCATTGTTAATCTCCACAAAGAAACAAAAGCCAAACAAACAAATATGCAACAAATATAACAGCCAAACACAAAAACAAAAATAAAAAACCCCAAATTAATGGGACTTGACTATGTTGAAACTGAGATTAATATGTGAAGTATTGATTTCTCTAATAAGTTGATTCCCTCAGTCCATGAACATGCTACATCCCTTTATTTAGGTATTCTTTAATTTTTCTCAGTAGTGTTTCATAATTTTGCATATAGAAATCTCCATATCTCTCATTAGATTTATTTTTATGTGTTTCGCTTTTTAGATATTACCATCAAGAGCATCGTTTTCTGAATATCCTATTTGTTGTTGGTCTGTACAAATACAATTGATTTTTAAAAATACTGACCTTGGATTCAGCAACCTTGTTAAATTATCTTATTCAAATGGCTTACCTGTAGAATTTGTTTCAAATACCATAATGATTAAAAGATCAATTCTCTAAAACAATGTAATAAATCGAAGATCTCATACAAACAATAATGTTTTTAAAAATTCATACAGCAAAAATTGACAGGAAAAGAAGAATAAATATGTAAATCCACAATCATCGTGGGAGATTTTAACACAACTCTCTCAGTAGTAGGTAGAACAACCAGCCAAAAGTCCATGGAAGATTTTTAACACAAATACCAAACTTGATCAATTTGAAATATATAAAACGCTCTACGCAACAATAATGGAAACCACACTTTTAACAAGTATATATAGACTATATTACAAAATTAATTATATGGTTGTACATAAAGCAAGTCTCAACATATTTCAAAGACTGAAATACAATAAAATATGCTTTCTGACCATTGAGATGTTGAGTTAGAAATCAGTAACCAAAATTATTTAAAAATAGATCCAAATGTTCAGGAATTAAGCATTTTACTTAAATAATCCACAAAGTAGAAATCACAATTAGCATAAGAAAAGCAAAATTTTAGGTATACTCCCATGGTTTATTATATATGTGTGTACTCTAACACCATCACAGTTTCCCCCACAAGCATATGCACTAACAGAGTTTGTATCCTATTTATCTAGTTTCCTTTAGGGTCTGATAAGGCCAGTTGAAGATGCTTACTAAATGCTAATTGGTGTATCAGCAGAACTCTTGGTTTTAAGCAACATGATATAACTTAGATAACTTTAAGAAAATGAATTTATTACAATGATATAGAGAAGCTCACAGAATGGTTTGGAGAGTCAGAGAACCGTGGGTGTAAACTATCAGCCAGGAGAAATGTCTAAACTTATTTCATGGTCTGATGTGGTGAAGATGAGATTGCCACTACTGCTGGATTACTTGATTACCCTGCAGATTGTAATGCTGAGCTCACAAACACAGAACGTTAGATGCTGCTGGAAAGAGGATATTGCTTCCACTAGGGTTCTTTTGTGTGACCAGTATAGACTCTACAATTGCTGTTTTCCACTCACTCACTGGCAGCTTTTAATTGCAAATCTGGGGCATATGCATCCAACTGATAGAATTCCGTTTTTGTGCTAATGCCCTAGTTTCAAAGGAGGCTGAGAAAACAAGTACTTGAGATGTTTAGCTTCTATGGTGAAAGGTGGATTTGCCTCATAAAGAGGGAGATTCCTAAAACATAGGGAATGGACAAGGTTCATGCAATTTATCTCTGACTTTCAGGCAGACATGGGTCTTGCCAAGACACTTTGGATAGTCTATTTACTGATCTGTAGGTTCTCTGAGCATGATGTCAATAAAATAGAGGATAAGTGTGATGCCAGAAGGTCAAGGTCCCTATGAGCTAAGCTGTGATATAGAATGAAAAAGTTGAGACAATACAGTGAAATTAATACTGCTGCCTTGTGATTTGCAAGCAAATTGTTCTGATGTTCTCAGCTTTTTAGAGTAAAGGAATAAAAGCATGTGCCTAATCAATAGCTATCGATTACTTAGAAAGCAAAGCAGGTTCCTTAGAACCTTATTGATTTGTTCTAGTGAAGAGACCACATATAGAATAACGGCCTCAATTTGCTGTCTCTAGCTGATCAAATTTATAACAGTCTTCTGTTTTACTCCTGAATACTCTGACTTCTACACTAGACAAATTGAAATTTTAAAAGGGAATATGATAGAAATCACCAACCCTGAATTTGTAAAATCTTTAGTAGTGAAACTAATCACTGTGATTCTCTTAGGGATTTAATCATGCTTTTGATACATTATTATAATAAATAGAGGAAGCTCTTGGGGCTTTTATTGGGCTTCCTAATAAAAATATTATTCCCTGAGACATGCAGCCAAGATGGTGATTCTGCTTGTGGCTGAGTGTACTACTTTAATGATATACTAAGAAACTAATGAAATATTTATGGACATTTGGGGCATCCTACTAGTCCTACTAGGAGGCAGACTTAAGTCTAACTTGCATTTATCATTTCATCTTCATGTCTCCACCCTGACTAGTGGAGAATAGTGGTATTGCAAGTACCAAGAATCAATACAGTGAAGGCTAAAGAGGTTGGGATGGGAAAAATTGACTTCCATTTTCTAGGTAACTCTTCTTGGCTAAGTCATTACATGTCTCCAATCATGGCGAAAAAAATGTTACTATATATTGTAAAATTGACTTCTCCTTAGAACTATGGCAAGTGAGGGTTGGAGAGTCCTTTCTTTATTGGAATCTACCATTATATCCTCATCCCACTACAAAGAAGTCCAGTTCTTTTTCAGTCAATGCCCCATTCCAAGATGCCAATTAAACTCTCATAATAAAGCAGTCATCAGAATTAAATTTTTACTGTTATTCTATCTCAACCTGTGGATGCAAGAAGTAAGACTTTTATCACATTCACAGAAAGCTAATGATATTTTGGCATTACCTTGAGCTGGGAATTTAAGACTGGAACATTACATTCTTATAACATTGGTGTATCCTGTTGTCTTTATTTTTAAGTTATTTTATTAATTTATGAAAAACTTTATTGTGGTAAGAAAACAATATGCGATCTACTCTCAAATTTTTAAGTGTATAATACAGCCTCTGGCAACTATCATTCTATTCTTTGTTTCTATAAGTTTGACTATTTTAGATATCTCATGTAAGTGGAATCATGCAGTATTTGTTCTTCTGTGACTGGCATATTTCACTTAGCGTAACGTCTTCAGATATATCTACATTACTGCACATGGCAGATTTTCCTTCTTTTTTAAGGCTGGACAATATTCTATTGTATGTATATATTACATTTTTAAAATGTATTCATCCATCAATGGAAATTTAGGTTTTGTCCATATCTTGGCTATCATGAATAATGCTGCAGTGAGCATGGTAGGGCAGAAATATCTTCTAGATCTTGGTTTCAAATCTTTAGACTATCTACACAGAAGTGGCATTGCTGGGTCATGTGATAATTCTATTTTTAAGGTTTTGAAGACCCTCCATACTATTTTCTGTAGCAACTGTACCATGTTACGTTCTTACCAACAGTATACTGTAGTTCCAATTTCTCCACATCCTTACCAATACTTTATTTATTTTTATTTTTATAATATCCATCCTAACAGGTTCAGGATGATATCTCACTGTGTGGGGTTTTTTTGTTTGTTTGTTTTTTGGGGGATTTTTTGGTCTGCACTGTGCGGTATGTGGGATCTTAGTTCCCTGACCAGAGCTTGAACCTGCACCCTCAGCAGTGAAAGCACAGAGTCTTAACCACTGGACCACCAGGGAATTCCCTCATTGTGTTTTTGATTTACATTTTTCTGATGATTAGTGATGTCGAGCACAGGGTTTGCAAATGTTTTCTTCTATTCCATAGGCTGCCTTTTCATTTTGTTGATTGTTTCCTTTGCTGTTCAGAAGGTTTTTAGTTTGATGTAGTTCTACTTGCCCATTTTTGCTTTGTTGCCTGTGCTTCTGGTGTCATATAGATAGGACATCATTGCCAAAATTAGTGTCAAGGATCTTTTCCCCTATGTTTTCTTCTAGGAGTTTTACAGTTTCAGATCTTATGTTTAAGTCTTTAATCCATTTAGAGTTGATTTTTGTGTATGATACAAGAGTCCAGTTTCATTCTTTTGCATGTGGATATCCAATTTCACCAGCACCATTTGTCAGTTCTGAGAAAGTGCAAATTTGGAGGCATAACAGTTTGTGATTTCAAAAAATAAATTACAAACCTACAGTACTCAAAAGAGCATGGTACTGGCAAAAAGACAGACTAATGGAACAGAATAAAGAGACTAGAAATAAACATATGCATATACAGCCAACTGATCATTGACAAGGGAGCTAAGAATACACAATTGGGAAAGGATGCTCTCCCAGTGCCCTTAGAAGTAACCATGACACCCTACAGATTTGGAATACTCAGGGCCTTCATACTTTTTGAAAAGATAAATTTATGTATTTATTTTTGGCTCCATTGGGTCTTCATTGCTGTGCACAGGGTTTCTCTAGTTGTGGCGAGTGAGGGCTACTCTTCATTGCAGTGTGTGGGCTTCTCATTGCCGTGGCTTCTCTTGTTGCAGAGCACAGGCTCTAGGCTCATAGGCTTCAGTAGTTGTGGCACACGGGCTCAGTAGTTGTGGCTCGTGGGCTTAGTTGCTTCCCAGACCAGGGCTCGAACCCATGTCCCTTGCACTGTCAGGTGGATTCCTAACCACTGCACCACCAGGGAAGTCCCAGGACCTTCATACTTTTACATGTGAGTTACTACTTGATTTTCCCTAGTCAGGTCACTAGTAGGCTTTAAGTTGCAGGAGACTCGAAGGATAATTTTTTCTCAACTTGTTTCTTATTGCCAACTAGAGATTTACTGTCTCCAGTGCCAACCAAGCTAGATAACAGATGGCAATTTCCCCTATATCCTCAATGATCTGTTGTCTCTGATCTCTCCTGGTATCAATTTTTATGTTAGAGCAATCGGTGACTTACTCTGGGTTAATTACGTAGAAAATAAACTATTAAAAAGATATTGGACAGTTTATGGAATCTCTAAATAAAAGATTCAACAACCAGGTTTGGTGTTTGGAAGTTTAAACTTATGCCTAGGAATCATGCTGTAGAATTGGTCCAGGGAACAACCTAGTGCAAGAGTCACTGGGCAGAGACACTTCAGCTAGAACTACAAATATCAATGATAGGGGATGCTAAATACAGTAATATGAATCACTGATACATTTGTTCTGGATACTGAAAACAGTGTGTGCTTTCCACTTCCAGAATATATTCTAAGCAGTCTTTTCTTCTTGTCAGTAGCTTCTAGTCCAGTCTCCAGAATGGACATAACTGACTGTCAGAGCTAAGGTCATATGCTAGCCTATGGCTTTAAAGGATACTCAGAGATTAAGTAGGTGGCATTTTCAGTCTGTATAACGAGAGACAGATTCTTCCTCATAAGATGGGGATTTCCATAACTTATATATGGGTTCACACACTGGACAAAAACGAGGAGTAGAACTCTCCATTAGAGTTTATTCATGAATAAATACCACAGAAGTCATAATTTTCTTTACAATAATATTTTGGAAACAAGAATAAGGAAGTTTTATACACACACACACACACACATCCATTATGTATATATGGGTGTGTGTGTCTTCATAAATTCTGACTTTATATAAAGTAGGCCTTGGTTTTTTACTGTTACTGTTCTGAATGCAGAATGGGGATCCTTTTAGTTACAGAGAGGAAAATGAAAACTTTTTTCTGAACTAAACTACATGAAATGTGAACATGAAGATTAACATCATCTCTGAGGCAGGAACCTCAAAATTATACTCCTTCTCAATCAATGCTATTGTCAGTTCTTAGTTTTATTACTTATTAAAGGAAAATATATATCCAAGACATTACTGCAAATAAATATTTTAGAATATGTCTGGCTTTTCCTGTACAGTGAAAACATTTTTATAATATGAAATGTAAGAATAGATATTTTTCCAACGTAAGTTCTCATTGCATATTCTCACATATTATAACCATATATAATTACTGTTAATTGAAAAACCTGAATTAGATGAGTAAATTGTTAGAGCCAGTGGTAAGAAAATAATTATATATTGTTTTTAGCACAGTATGTAAATTTGATATTTAAGAAACTTTTGAGGGACTTTTCATCTAGCTAATAAGTGAGTTAATTAAAAACAGAGGAACGTTGTGAAGAGTGGCACCATGGTGTTTTTAGAATCCGAGGGATATGAATTCAAATTATTCAGTGATAATTTTTGAGATCCTACCACAGCCAGGTACATGGCTTTTACATTTTCTCTAGGAATTTCATTTTCATCATCTAAACAATAGATCTAAAACATTGAACTAATGAAGTTTTTGAGAGCAGAACAAATCTTAAAGGCAAGACACAAAAAGGTGAAAACCTTTCCAAGTAACTTGACTATGTTCCAGAGCAAAACTCAATAATATTTATAGAAATACAAAAATATTCATCACTACTACAAGGCAAAATTAATAAGTATGGCATCCAACCAAAGATTACCAGGCATACAAAGGGACAGGAAAAGATGAACTATAATAAGAATAATCACTTGAAAGTGACCCAAAACTGGCACAGATGTTAGAATGAGAAGATAAGAAAGTCAAAATAGCTTTTATAATTGTACCACACATGTTAAAAAAAATTATGTCGAAATATAGAAGATATCTAAAAGAACCAAATTTAACATCTAGAGATGAAAGGTGCAGTTATTGAGATTAAAACAAAGCAACAAACAAATCATTTGATAGGTTTTGTGAGTTTGAAACTTTGTTGTTTGAAAATTTGTTTCATTTGTTCTACCAGTCAGACCTGGTAGAAGAAACAGTGTTTCTGGGTAAGAGATGGTGAGAATACCAGTCCTCCAGTTAGTTCACTGTCACTCTCAGAGAGCTTAAAAGAGAACTCAGTGTGGTCAAACAGTAGCCCAGAGAATAAGTTGGAGGGGGTTATTGCTGGAAGTGACAAAAATAAGACATGGCTTCCACTTTGGGGTGTCTTCCGTTGTAAAAGAGGCAAGAATGAGGATGAACCATAAACTCTTCCCATGCTGAAGCCACAGAGTGAACCCATCCCATGTTATTAGAGGCCACTGATATCAGAGGCAGAAGACCAGGATCGTAATTGCTAATGGGCAGCTAATTGTGCTTGTAGTCAGAGGAGGGTCTCCCTCTTTTCCCCTTTTTCTTTTTAATTCTAAACTCAGGGTTATAATTAAACAAAACAGGAATTTAGAGAAGAGCATGTGGGAAGCTTTTTGGCTATTTGGAGTTGTTGCTTTGAACAAATATCCCCCCAATAAAAATAATAACATAATAATAGTAGTACATGAAATGTCCATATATTTACTTAAATGAATTCTTTAAAATTAGATGTAATTTTTGGTCTAGACTGCAAAAGCATTAAATTTCCCTTGTAGTAGTTACTGAAAAAAAATTAAACATTTAAATTTTTTTTACTTCATCAAGATTGAATTTCTCAATCAAACCACATATGATTAACCTGGTTTTCCAATGTATCTTTTATAACAGACACATAATCTGATAATAAACATGGCATTGTTTTCTAAATTTTTTTTAAATTAATTTATTTATTTTTGGCTGCGTTGGGTCTTCGTTGCTGCACGCGGGCTTTCTCTGGTTGCGGCGAGCGGGGGCTACTCTTAATTGCAGTGCACGGGTTTATCATTGTGGTGGCTTCTCTTGCTGCAGAGCACGGGCTCTAGGAGCGCGGGCTTCAGTAGTTGTGGCTTTCGGGATCTAGAGCGCAGGATCAGTAGTTGTGGCACACAGGCCTAGTTGCTCCATGGCATATGGGATCTTCCCGGACCAGGGCTCGAACCCGTGTTCACTGCATTGGCAGGCGGATTCTTAACCACTGCACCACCAGGGAAGCCCTTCTAAATTATTTTTAATGACATACATGATAGAACACGAGAGGACCTTGGCCCATTTAGCAACCCCCATACTTTTATTTTAATGGAACATATAGTTTAGGTAGAAAATATAGCCTAGTGGATTTAAAAAAAATGATCTTTGGAAATGAAAAATAATGGAACTGAAAGATTATGTATAAATTAGAGACTATAAGGATTTGATTTATTTGAAGTACAGAGTCCTTAAATTGTGCTTCTGGTTAATAAACTGGCTTTAGACATTGGACAAAGGTCTGTAATTTCTTCTACTACAGTCTGGTATTTCAAGAGCTACCAAGAAAACACTGCTGAATGGCTTTAGGTCTCAGAAGTTAAGACACAAGAGAAGTCAGATATCACCACTATGGTGGTAAATTCCCTCTATGCAAAACAATTTTAAAAATTTCCACTTCTCTCATTAGAATACCACAGTGCAGAACTTCCGTGGTGGCGCAGTGGTTAAGAATCCGCCTGCCAAGGCAGGGGACATGGGTTCGAGCCCTGGTCCAGGAAGATCCCACATGCCCAGAGCAACTAAGCCCGTGTGCCATAACTACTGAGCCTGCATGGCACAACTACTGAAGCCCACGTGCCTAGAGCCCGTGCTCCGCAGCAAGCGAAGACACCGCAGTGAGAAACCCACACACCGCAATGAAGAGTAACCCCGACTCGCCGCAACTGGAGAAAGCCCACGTGCAGCAATGAAGATCCAACGCAGCCAAAAATAAATAAAAATTAATTAATTAAAGAAGAAAAAAAGAATACCACAGTGCAATGTCATCATCTCCTCAAGAAAAAGTGCCATATAATTCTGTTCTCTGTCTTCAGTGTTACGCAGTAAGACAAGATCTGTTTTCTCCAAGTCCCCCCTCCCTTTTTTTGGTCATTTCCCCCTACTAGAAGAGAGCCTTAGCTTAGATGAGAAAAGAAAGTTTCTATTATCATAACACCAAATAAAGGCTATCAACATTTGCAAGAGAAATTTTGATTGTAGATGTTTAACTGAAAGATTAGAACATATTTCCGTAGGACCTTCAAGGTACCTGACCTCTCCCACAGCCTATCTTGCTGAGAAGATGAAAGGAGCCTATTGACTGCTAATCAAGCCTTGCAGAGTAAGAAGAAAGCTAAAAAAAACCAAGGTCATGGTGAAGAGGAGAAAAGTTAGGGAGAACCTACAGAGATGCAGCTTTAAGCTGAAACCTGTATAGACTTTAAATGGAAAAGAGGAAAACACTATCCATGCTCTCCACTGTTCTCTATGTGTTTTGTATTGTAAAGTAGGCTTTTCTTCTAGTAACAGACCCACTTTCATGCTCTTCCAGATATTCAAGTCTACATAAATAAGGATTTATATACTTGTGGTCTTGTCTGAGATTACTGTACTGTGACATAACATATGGCTGTGCCTCCATCTAAGACTACCATAGAAATTAGCCAAGAAATACTCCACCGTTTATCTAAACTACCAGATTGTTGCTGAGGAAGGGGAGTGCTCACAGCTTTTGTATATTGATGTAATGAATGCTCTTTCAGCAGGGGAGTAACTTGAGAAAAGTAGTAATCTTGGCCTGGAAGCACTGGCTGAGTGTCAAGTTTGAGAATGCATGGTTTAACATGAATGCCTAGGTTAATACTTTCTAGTGAGTTTATTAGTTTCCCATAGGAAAAATTCACAAGCTGTTATCAGGCTCTGAAGAGAGGGAAGAAGTCTGGGGAAGGTCATTTGTGTATCTGCATCATCCAAAATGGATGATAGAAGGGAAATTAGATCGTTTCTGAAGACAGAGGAAAAGTCCCTGAATGATATGGCAATATTGATGGGGGCAATGCAGTTGATACAGTATTTGGCTCCAGCTACATTTGAAACAGGGCTTGAAACTAGTGAAAAGACAGCCAGTAGGTAGGTACGTGAGAAGAAGAATGCATTATTTAGGAATTCATGATTCTCTGCCATAATCAAATAATTCATTGAATAGTTAATTGAGAGGATGGGTAAGGGAAATTGATTAAATAAGCTTTAGAGGAACTGATATAAATTATTTAGTGGTCAGTGTATATTATGATGGACTTAAGAGATTTTCAAGGGTAATTTTGACTTTACTCCCTTAAACAATATTTTCCACTGATTTTAGCACCTAATCAAATATCAGAGTAATATTTGACTCCAATTTATGGACAGATTTGAATATACAAAATCTTAAGTAACCTAAGAATGGAAGGCAAGTTTAAAGAGAAGTTATAAGGTATGAATACAAATTTTTCCTCTCAATAAGCAGTGCAAAAGGAGAACTACAGCTGTAGAACCCTAGAGTTTGTAGAGCTTTTCAGTGTGATTGAGCCATCAGAGATCAATGTTTTATGGTACCATAGTAGGAAATCCTATATTATGATATCTTAGTATCGAAGTTAGTAATCTTATTCAATTGTGATGGTATTGTAAAAGACTAAGAAAGTTAGGATGTGTGTGTGTTTGTACTAAAGGAAGTTGAAGAAGAAACTAGTAATCATTAATTTACTATATCCCAAATTCAGAATTCAGAAGTTGGCATGGTATAGATTCAGGAATTTTTTTGTCTGTGTTAGATTTAAGGAAGGAGTGAATATTATTTGATACCCATAGGAAGACTAAACCTAAAGAGAATATAAATACTTTTTTCTAGGGAGATTTTTTTTCCTTTGAAAAAATGCTTCAGGGCAACACTAGAGTCTAAACTCTTTGGGGACAGTGGCTACTGGTGAGAGTATTTGGAAGTGTAGGTATAGTTAAATAATAAACTTGATTCTTGGAGTTAAGGACTCTGAGAAAGCAAGAAAAGTTACTTCTCTAAGGGCAAGATCACCTTAAGGAAGTTAATTTGAAAATGTCATTTAACAGGTGTGAGTTTTGACACACTTCAGTGAATATGTGCACCATGTTGTATATTGACAAGGGGAAAAAGAATTACTTATGTCATTAACAAGACCACTTCTTACCAATCTGAAAGAACTAAAGATATTTGGAGAGTTCAGATGGTATTATAATTGGTTCATCCAAGATTACTCCTAGAGTGAAATAAGTGGATTGGCATTCAGCATCTATTTGATCTATAGTCATTTCCCTTTATTCGAGGTTTCATTTTCTGCTGTTTCAGTTACCCACGGTCAACCGAAGTCCAAAAATATTAAATGGAAACTCCCAGAAATAAACAATTCATAAATTTCTGAGTAGTGTGATGAAATCTTGTATCATCCATCCACCCACCGGGGTATGGACCATCCCTTTGTCTGGTGTATCTCACCCCTTAGTCACCTAGTAGCCATCTTGGTTATAGAACTGACTGTCTCCGTATCACAGTGCTTGTGTCCAAGTCACCCTTATTTTATTTAATAATGGCCCCAAAGCAAAAGAGGAGTGATGCTGGCAATTTGGATATGCCAAAGAGAAGCTGTAAAGTACTTTCTTTAGGTGAAAAGATGAAAGTTCTTGGTTTAATAAGGAAAGAAAAAATCACATGCTGAGGTTGCTAAGATCTATGGTAAGAATGAATCTTCTGTATGTGAAATTGTGAAGAAGGAAAAATAAATTCATGCTAGGTTTGCGGTCACACCTCAAATTGCAAAAGTTATGGCCACAGTGCATGATAAGTGCTTACTTAAGATGGAAGAGGCATTGAATTTGTACAATAAGATATTTTGAGAGAGGAAGGGACCACATTCACATAACTTTTATTATAGTATATTTCTATAATTTTTACATTTTATTATTAGTTGTTGTTAACCTCTTACTGTGCCTATCTTATAAATTTTATCATAGGTATGTAAGTATAGGAAAAAAACACAGTACATATAGGATTCGATGCTTTCTGCTGTTTCATGCAACCACTGGGGTCTTGGAACGTATACCCTGAGGATAAGGGGGCTACTGCATTTTCTAGTGTACCTTCCTAAGGCAGAGGTTAGAAGTTAAGAAAAAAATATCCGAGACCCTCTTTCAGCTTGGGATCTTTATGTAAAAGAAATTCCACAAACTCAGTGCATTTATGTGAGACTTGGAATTTGAAAATAAGGAAAGGCAGTTATCCTGGTGCTTTAACTTTTGTGGCCAGCAAGCATCTCTATGGAGACATAAGTATTCATCTGTAGCATCATTCCTGTGTACTTAACTCCGTAGGTGGTAAGCACAATAGCTGCTTTTCTTTGTGAGTTTAGATGGAAAATGTATAGACTCTATGTACATTTAATGACAATTATGAAGCAATAACAATTGTTACAATCACACAGGTCAAGAAATGGAACATTGGCAACAACCAAGAATCCCCTCTATGCCTTGCATCATCACAAAACCCTCCTCCCATAGCACAAACAATAACCACTTACCTAACTTTTATGTTAACCCATTCATTGTTTTTCTTTGTAGATTTATTACTTATGTGCACATTCCTATAATACTGTTGATAGATATTTGTGTTGTTTTCTATTTATGGCTGTCATGAACAGTGCTGAACAAGATACATGTTTATATATGTATCCTAGTACACAGGAGAACACATTTCTCTAGGGAGTGAAATACTGGGTTACAGGGAAGTTTCAGGAATGAGATGCTGAGTCACAGAGAAAATATGTCCTTAAACCAGAAGATAATGACAAGTGGTCAAATCAACTTACACTTCCAGCAGTGGTGGTGATTCATATTTAAATTCCTTGACATTAGTTGTTATCATTTATTTTAATATTTCCTATCTAATCTGTGTGTAGTGGTACCTCATTATGGTGTGAATTTTAGTTTTTATGATTACTAGTGAAAATATAAATATTTTACAATTTTAAATATAGTTATTGGCTTTTGGGATTTGCTGTTTTTTGAAGGGTCTATTGAATTTTTGGCCTATTTTTCTATTGGGTTATTTTCCTTTGTATTCTTGCTTTTAAGAGTTTATTTCCTTTTTGTAATTGAAGTATAGTTGATTTACAATATTATATTATGTTCAGGTGTAGAACATAGTGATTCAATATTTGTATAGATTATACTCTATTTAAAGTTATTATAAAATATTGGCCATATTTCCTGAACTGTAAATATATCTTTGTAGCTGATTTATTTTACACATTTTATACCTCTTTATCCCCTACCCCTATCGTGCCCCTTCCTCCTTCTCTTTCCCCACTGGTAAGCACGAGTCTGTTCTCTATAACTGTGAGTCTATTTCAGTTTTGTTATATTCATTCATTTTATTTTTTAGATTCCACATATAAATGATAACATACAGTATTTGTCTTTCTCTGTCTGACTTATTTCACTAATCATAATACCCTCCATGTCCATCCATATTGTTGCAAATGGCAGGATTTCTTTCTTTTTCATGGCTGAGTAATATTTGTGTGTGTGTGTGTGTGTGTGTGTGTGTGTGTATCATACCACATGTTATTTATTCATTTGGCTGTTAGCAGGCACTTAGGTTTCTTCCATATCTTGGCTATTGTAAGTAATGTACATAATGCTGCTGTGAACATTGGGTGCATTCATCTTTTTGGATTAGTATTTTCGTTTTCTTTGTATATATACCCGGGAGTGGAATTGCTGGATCTTATGGTAGTTCTAATTTTAGTTTTTGAGAAACCTTCATACTGTTTTCCATAGTGGCTGCACCAATTCATATTCCTACCAGCAGTGTACTAGGGTTCCCTCTTCTCCACATCCTTGCCAACATTTGTTATTTGTAGTCTTTTTGATGATAGCCATTCTGACAGGTATGAAGTGATGTCTCATTGTGGTTTTGATTTGCATTTCTTTGTTGATTAGTGATGTGCATCTTTTCATGTGCCTATTGGCCACCTGTATGTATTCTTTGGAAACATGTCTATTCAGGTCTTCTGCCCATTTTTAATTGTTTTTTTTTAATATTGAGTTTTATGAGCTGTTTATATATTTTAGATATTAACCCCTTATAGGTCATATCATTTGCAAATATTTTCTGCCATTTAGTAGGTTGTCTTTTCATTTTGTCAATGGTTTCCTTTTCAGTGCGAAAGCTTTTAAGTTTATTTAGGTCCCATTTGTTTACTTTTGTTTTGGTTTCCTTTGTCTTAGGAGACAGATCCAAAATAATATTGCTATTATTTATGTCAGAGTGTTTTGCCTATGTTTTCTTCAAGGAGTTTTATGGTTTCTGATCTTGTATTTAGGTCTTTAATCCACTTTGAATTTATTTTTGTATATGATGTGAGAAAGTGTTCTAATTTAATTGTTTCACAAGTAGCTGTCCAGTTTTCCCATCACCACTTATTGAAGAGACCTTTTTCCTATTGAACATTCTTGCCTCCTTTGTCTTAGATTAATGGACCATAAGTGTATAGGTTTATTTCTGGTCTCTCTGTTCTGTTCCATATGTCTGTTTTGGTGTCAGTACCATACTGTTTTGATTACTGTAGGTTTGTACTATAGTCTGAAGTCAGGGTGTGAGATACCTCCAGCTTTATTCTTTTTAAGTTCTTTTCACGTTTGGAATAGTAGTCTCTCTATTGGTTTTATATGTTGCAGTGATCTTTTCAAACTCTGTGGCATAACCTTTCTTTTAACTATCTTTGTGTTTTCTTTTGTTGGAAAATATTTCTTAATTTAATGTGGGTAAATACATCAATCTTTTCCTTTAAAGCTTATACTTTTTTCCATCTTTCTACTTTGTGGCTTAAAGATAGCCTCCTATATTGTCTTTTAAAATATATTTGGTACCGTTTCACATTTAGGTCATTAATCCATCTGGAAATAATTTTGTTTACAATATGAAACAATTTTAATTATTTTTTCTTCATGGATACCCTAGTGCTCAGCATTTTTTAATCGAAAAGTTTGTTATGTCTTTGTTGAGGTGCTGTGATACCTCTGTTATGCAGAGTTGCCATGTGTGTGTGTGTGTGTGTGTGTGTGTGTACATATACATATATATATGATTTTGTTTTAATAATACATGTTTTGGTTTGTTTTTCTGTGTCTCTATTAAGTCTTCTTTTGGTTCATTTGTTTGTCTCTATATCAAAACTGCACTCTCTTTGTTACTATAGCTTTATAAGAACACTAAATATTCAGTAGAACAAGTTTTCCCACATTTATATTATTCTTCAAGTGTGTGGTGGGCTTTTGTAATCCGTATAAATTTTTAAAGAAGTTTTTCAGGTCCAAAACAAAATCTTTGGCATTTTCACTTAGATTTTGCTTACTCTATAACTTAATCTTTAGAGACTTAACATCTTTTCACTATTAAGATATCCAACTTATAAACACAAAATGTATCTCTATTCATTTCTGATTTCTTCAAGGTCTTTGAAAAAGTATTATAATGTTGTCTGTAAAGGTTTTGTATATCTTATTGGATTTATTGCTACTTCAGCTTTTTGGTGCTATCTAAAAGGATTTTTTAATATCACTTTCTGTTTGATGCTATTATATAAAAATACAATTTATTTTTATTGATTTTTATCTAGAAATCTTATGAAACTCTCTTACAAATCCTAGCAATTTCCTGTACATTATTTTGTGTTTTCTCTGTACACAACAATATCATATATAAATAGAACAAGTTGTGTGTTTTCTTTTCTAATCCTTAGACATCTTAGTTCTTTTTCTTGACTTTCTCCACTGGCTAAACTCTCAAGTACAATACTGAATAGAGTGGTGACAGGGGGCATTCTTGTCTTGTTCCTGATCTTTAAATCTTTCATCATCTCACCTGTATCTATAATGTTACTCTATGGTAGATAGCTAATTTTCATTTAAGAAAGTTTCTGTTTCTACTTTGATAAGATTAGCTGCGGGTTTTTGTAAAATCACACACGACTGCTGAAATTATAAGAAACTTTTGATTTAATTTTTTTGTATGTTTAATTTTATTATTAATTTTGTTGTCTCAAATAATTTTGGTTGTCTGTCATGAAATTAGCCTTTTATGTAGGACTCAGTTTGCTTATATTATATTTATCATCTGTTTTCCTGGGTAAGGTTACCTCTAATTATCCTTTCTTATCCTGTCCTTTCCTGTCTTGAAATGAAGAAAATATTAAAAAGTAGTTGAATAGTGTTCCCTCTTTCTATTCTCAAAGAGCTTGTGTACTACTGGAATTCTTCCTTTCTTTAGAACACACTAGTGAAAAATCTTGGATTTCAGCTCTCTTCATGGTGAGAGTAGTGAGTGCTGATTCAATGTCTGTAATGTATAAACATATGTATAAATTTCTATTTGTGTTTGAATCTATTTTGATGTTATATTTTTCTAGAGGACTGTGATTTTTATAAAATTTAAAATTTATTTGAAAACTCTTTGTTCACTTTTTCCTTTGTAAAGTCTGTAACATGTATGTGATATATGACCCTTTTACCTTTCTGATATTGGTTTCTTGTGCTTTCTATCTTTTTTTTTTTTCTTTTTTGGTCTTGAGAAGTCCCTCAAGTAGATAGCCATTTTCATTAGTATTTTCAACAGCCAAATGTTAGCTTTTGAATTTGTATTGTTTATTTTCTATGTCATTAATTTCTGCTCTTGCATTTATTATTTACTTCTTCCACTTTCTTTGGGTATGTCTCTTGAAGATAGCACATAGTTACATGTAATTTTATACAATCTGACACTTATTTTCTTTTCATTTGGAGCAGCCAATCCATTTGCATTAAATGTAGTTACTAATTTGGTTTAAATCTTCCTTTTTTTCCTACTTGTCTAAATTCTTTCATATTTTTCTTTTTCTTCTGGAATCATGAAATATTTATAGCAGTCTACTTTTACTCTATTAAGTTTGAAACTGTAAGCTCTATTTTATTATTTAATGACAATTTCTGTCAGAATTTACTAAATATTTAGAACTGAAAAAAAAAAACCCTTGCTGGGAACCTGTAAATCAATACTTGTAATCTGTGTCACACACACACACACACACACATATTTGAAAGGAAACTTATTAGAAATTAATTAGCTAAGTTTGCAACATAAGAATTAAATAGATTGTGCCATAATAGAAGAAGAGATAATTAATAAAACAAGTAGGACAAACAGAAAACAAACTATAGAGGGTATCAATAATCACCAACTTGTAGGAGGACTCACACTTCACACTATTTAAAAAAATAGTGGTAGGACAGCAAAATGGCATCACTCAATTGAAAACCATCTAAGCAGTTCCTCCAACAATTAAACATGAACTTACCATATGACCCAGCAATTCTACTCCTAGATGTATACCCAAGAGAAATGAAAACATATGTTCACACCAATTGAAGAAGAATGTTTATAGCAACATTTTTCATAGTAGCAAACAAGTGGAAACAGTCAAAATGTCCATCCACTGAGGAATGGATGAACAGAATTGGTATGTCCATACAATGAAATATTACTTGGCTATAAAAAGGAATGAAATACTGATGCATGCTATCACCTAGATGAACCTTCAAAATATTATGCTAAGTAAAAAAGTCAGTCACAAAAGACCTTATATTGTATGATTCTCTTTCTATGCAATGTCCAGAATAGTGAAATCTACAGAGACAGAAAATAGATTAGTGGTTGCTTAGAGCTTGTGGGAAGTAGGGTGGGAATATAGGGAGGTGATGCCTAAAGAATATTAGATTTGTTTTTTGAAGTGATAAAAATGTTCAAAATTGACTGTAATGATGGTTGCACTTATATGAGAATATACTCAAAATCACTGAAATCTATAAATAGGTGAATTCTATGGTATGTGAATTATATGTCAGTAAAAAATGGGATCTAAATAGACAGTAGAGAGGATCAGTAAACTTCAATTTTGTTTCTTTGAAAATATAAAGAATGGTATTTTTTTATGTTCATAGAAGAGGAAGGCACAAACAAAACTCTGAAAGAAAAGGGGTTTTATTTACATATATTTGGAGTTTTACTAATTATAGGAATAAAGTAAAGAGTATTATGCCATTAATATGAAAATTTATAAAAAATTGAATTAAAAAATAAAATTAGCACAATTGTCTTAAGAGGAAATAGAGAAACATAGTATACTAACAACTTTTACATGAATAGGATAGTCTGGTCAAATGTCTACAAATCAGCAAACAAAAACACCAGGACCAGACATTTTAAAAGTGACTTTGCAAATCCTTCAGGAGTCAAATTAACCTTTATCTTATATAAAATTTTTCAGAGAGTGAAACAAGAGGGTATACTCACTTTTTCAGTATACAATAGCCAAACCAAAATAAATAAATTAAATATACAACACATCCGTTTATAGAGATCAATAAAACTATTCTAAATAAAATATTAACACAAGATTAATTTATATGTACAGAAGCAAAAGCCAGTGGAAAATACATTTGAAAACAAAAAAAGAAGTGGAAAATGTCTGCGTACAAAATACAAGAAAATCTGTAATCTCTGAACTTGCTGGATACAAGACTGATGTACAAAAACCAATAAGAATTTAAAATATTAGCAACAACCAGTAAGAAAATGTACTACTATTACTAAATACTATTCCATTAATACGTTTACTATTAAGTAAAAATATCATTCACAATAAAATAATAAATATCAGGTATTTGAGAATAAATATAATAATGTGAGTCAAATATTCATGGAGAAAATGATGCTTTCTTAAAGGATGTAAAAAATTAAATGGAACACTTTATAATATTCTTTGAAAAAATGAATCAATATCTTATAATTGACCATGCCACTAACTTGTGTATGCATTGCTATTACAATGAAAATTGCAGTAGATATTTTCATAAGCCATGACAAGCTAAATCTAAAGTTTATATGGGAGAGAAGTGTATTAGGCAGAGTTCTCCAGAGAAACGGAAGCAGAGCCAATAGGACATGTGTATGTGCAAAAACTCTGCAGGGCAGGGCTACAGGCTGGAGACCCAGGGAAGAGCTGATATTGCGGTGTGAGTCCAAAGGCAGTCTGCTGGCAGAATTCCCTCTTTTTGAGGGGCCGTCAGTCTTTTTTCTATTAAGACTTTCAACTGATTGGGTTAAATGTTAATCTCATCTAAAAAAAATTCTTCACACAAATATCATGAATACTGTTCGACCAAATGTCTGGTTACCGTGTCTTAGCCAAGGTGACCATTACGTATAAGTAGAGAGTTGAAAGTAGCCAAAAATTTTTGAAGAAGATATGAAAACATTAAGAAACATGAAGAAAGGGCAACCTATGCTACCTGATATAAACACTTAAAGTCATATTAATTAAAAGAGTGTGGTACCGGCACAGCAAAGGTATAGACAAACAAAATTGAACAGAATATAGGGCCCAGGAACATAGATAGATTAAAAAAAAGACTAATGTGGTAACATTACAGATTTGTGGAGAAAGGATGAACCTTTTAATAAATGGTGTTGAGATTATTGGAAATTCATATGGACAAAGGGTTAGACCCCTATCTTAAAGAAATGAGAAAATAAATTCCAGTTCAAATCAAACATTAAATATGAAAGAAAAAACATTAATACTTTAAAAGCAAAATATGGATATAGCTTTATGAAATCAGGTTAGGGAAAGGTGTCTTAAACACAATATTTAAACAATCACAAAGTATGAAGAAAAGCTGAACAGATTATATGACATTAATATTGAAACATTTCCACAGCAGTATAGACAAATGGACAAATAAAAACACAAAAGAATAAATCTGGGTGGCCACGAAACTTATAAAAGAAAGGTCAGCCTCTCTATCATTAAGGAAATTCTTATTTATCTACATTAGAAGCTATGTGCATTGGAATCTTAATGTAGTGCTGTTTATAATAAGGTGGATGTTACCTAAATTCCCTTCTTAAAGGTAATTGATAAATTATGGTTTGTTCTCAAAAGTAATATTATACAGTAGGTAAATTGAATGAAATGTTTTTGTGTGTATTAACATGGGTGGATCATAATAACATAATGTGGATTTAAAAAATAAATTGCAGTTACAAAAAGAGTATGTAGGTTTACAAATATATGAACTCTGAAGGGATGGGTGTGTGTGTGTTTGTGTATGTATGTGAGAGAGAGAGCGAGAGACAGTGTGTGCATGAGTTTTTGTGTGTGTTAAATAAGAATATATATATGTAGTCAGATATGGCAACATGAACATAGAAGATTCACATAGCTTTTGGATAGAGATCTCTCTAATGATTGGGGATAATCTGAAGTGAAATGCAGGAATCAGATCTTAGGAAATACGGTCAGGCTCCATATGAAGTTTTGAAAAATTTACCACTTTAAATAAACATTTTCTTCTCTGAGTCTGTTAAGATTTATTGCAAGTTCTATCTAATGAGCTGTATAGTAGAATGAACTTTTCAAAGTATGCTTGGTAAGGGATAGATTTCAGATCATTGATTGTTCCCCTAAGGACTAAGGTGAGGAGGCTCCAAAGCAAGGATTTTGTCGATATATAAATCTGCTTTCTTGAAGAGCTAATTATTTGTAGTTATGGCAGTATAATTTATTGAAACTTTAATTTGTGTTTGTTTTCCCCAACAACTCTATTACCACCACTTCAAGATGGTAGTCAACATTTGCTGTTAATTACTTCAGGGGAGATTTGTGTTAGGGTGGAAAGCTGGTGATTCCTGGAATTGACAGATTTTCCTTTGTTCTTTGAAAAGCACAAATACTTTGAAAGAATAATGTTAGGTGAGAGAGAGAGAGAGAGGAAAAAGAGGAGAGCCATTGAGACTCCAAAGGAAGAGGGATAGATGTCCCTGAGGCTGGAGAGAGGGACATATCTTCATGTAGCAGGAGACTTAAACATTCACTATGGCAGTGTGAAAATAGGGCATGTCTCCAGAGATAGAGAAAGATTTCAGAAACAGTGGTTATGCACTTCATGCAAGTAATATGGGTTCAGGCACCAACTTTCCTGTTATTCCAGTTTATCAGTGAAGCAGTAGAGTCAGCAGATTTAAAGCCACCATGAAAGTTCAACAAGATATATCTTTTGTTTAAGGCCCAAATACAGAGCCTCTACCACACTTTCTAGGGATATTTTAAGCCTCTAGAATGTTCATGTGATCTAACGAAAGAAATGGATTCTTGAATGATGACAAACTGGTAGAATTTCTTCTTTGCCTGATGGGATGAGGGCTTACATTATTATTAAATTTGAAATAAAAGAAGTAAATGAGCCTCTTCTTGACCAAACACTTGAAATTCACTTTAAGGAGAATACCAATATGGTGTTGTAGAATAACAAAATCTCATGCAAGAAGGGAGCCTAGTGATCACTCGATCCAGCCAACCATTTTGTAAATAAGGAACCTGAAATTGATCAAATGTGGACAACTTGCCCGAACTTAATATTCTGGTAATTAATCAAGCTGCGATTCAAACTCAGGTCTTGTGATTCCAGGTCTAGTTTATTTTTCCCATTATATTAGGCTTTGTTTAAATAGATATAATTTTAAAAGTACATGATACCTTTACTCACTGTGGGACAGTATTCCAACATGAAGGTTTTATTTCTATTTGCCTTTCCTTGAACCTAGGACAGTTGAGGACGACACACACACACACACACACACACACACACACACTCAGTAAATCTTCATTGCTTGGACTATCAATCCATTGGTATTTTAGCATTTCCTTCAGAGATATGATGCATCCTAAGAAGGTATATTTTCAAATAGCGTATTTCAGATGAATTATCTAAATGTGTGGGGGTTAGTTCCTGAAAATCTATTTCTCAGTTAATTGCTAGTTAATGTTTTTCTATTTTTACCACCTTAATCTGCTATCCTTTACCTGGACTCTTAAAAAGGGCCTTCTAAAGTTTCTTCTTGAATCCTTGTTTATTTGTCTATAGGAAACTCCCCATAGATAATCTTTTTTTTTTTTTTTTTTTTTTTTTTTTTTTTGTGGTACGCGGGCCTCTCACTGCTGTGGCCTCTCCCATTGCTGAGCACAGGCTCCAGACCCGCAGGCTCAGCAGCCATGGCTCGCGGGCCCAGCCGCTGCGCAGCATGTGGGATCTTCCCGGACCGGGGCACGAAGCTGTGAACCCTGCATCGGCAGGCAGACTCTCAACCACTGTGCCACCAGGGAAGCCCCCCCCCCAATAGATAATCTTAAAAAAATAAATTAGGTCATTTTTCTCCCATGTTTAAGCCTCCAAACCCAACTCTGCATTGCACTATCCTATTGTAATTGAATAAAATCAATATTTCTCACCATTGACTAAAAAGCTTACATGATATGGCATCTCCCAAATACTCCTTTGTTTGGTCTGCTATGACAAAAATACCATAGACTGTCTTTTTCTGTCTTATATCACTTATATATGGAATCTAAAAAAGCCAAAGTCATAAAAGCAAAGAGTAGAATGGTGGTTTCCAGGACTGGGGGTGGGGAAATTGGAAAAATGTTGGTCAAATGATATAAACTTGCAACTGGTATTGATAGGTAAGTAAGCCCTGGAGATTTAATGCACAGCATGGTGATTACAGTCAACAGTACTGTACTATAAACTTCAAAGTTGCTAAGAGACTAGATCATAATTATTCTCACCACAAAAAAATGATAATTACGGGACATGATAGAGGTGTTAGCTAATGCTACTGGTGGTAATCATACTGCAATATACAAATGTACCAAACCAACAAGTGTACACCTTGCACTTACATAATGTTATATTTCAACTATATCTCAAGAAAAAATACTATAGGCTGGGTGGCTTAAACACAAATATTTGTTTCTTATAATTCTGAAGTCGTATTTCCCCCAAATACTACTTCACTATTGAGTTGTAAGATCATCTTACATATCCTGGTTGCCAGTCTATGTTATGTATATATCTATATCTATATCTATATCTATATCTATATCTCATGAATATTTTCTCCAATCTTTGGCTTTCCCTTTCATTTTCTAATGGTGTCTTTAAAAGTGCAGAAATTTACAATTTTGATGTAGTTATAATTTTTTCTTTTATAATGATCAAAATGCTATTTTTAAAATTCTGCAGTAACATGGTTTTAATTATAAATTGGAAAGCAGATAGTATGGGTATGTGATTTTGTATCTCACGCAGAATTTGGCAGTCTGGTAGCTTGTGAATATTTTCTATTTGTGCTATTATTGCATGTATGAATTTATTTACGATAAATATACTTCTGTGATACATAGAGAATATTTAAATTGTCAGGATTTGCTATTTCCCCATAACTTTTTCCTCTCAATACTCTGAGGACTTGAAATGTTTCCTTTCTTAGTTGGTACAAGGCCTTTGTTGAGGTGGGGGGTGGACGGGAGAGAGATATAAAGAATGTAAAGAATACAAATAATAGCCCAGGTTATTCTCTATGAGGAAGAATGAAAGAGGGCAGAGGGGCAGAAGGATAGGGAACAATAAAGGAAGGGTGAGGACAGGAGAGAAGGGGTAAAAGGAAAGAGCAGTCACTATCAGGAATGGGATTTAGGAAAGGGAGTGTGTAACAAATCGTTCGGAATCCTAGCTGTGTGCTGCCTCCATCTTTAAAACAAATCAACACGATGTTCAGTGCTTTCTGGAGGTTGGTTTCCGTTTGTGTGCATTATCATACCTAGGCTGTGATATATTTGACATCCTAAATTTTCATGGAGTTTATTTCCCACTCTTTGACATCTGTGTATCTTACTGACACAACTTGAGCACTTCCTACTTTTTCTCATGTCCAATCACCATAAACTCATCAATACAAGGGACTATCATAATGCTTTTGTGATATCCAGATGACTAATCTCCCTATGGGCTATAATATTATAGACATCGGGAGACTTGGCATAGCACTCAAGTAAGACAGAGTTTGAGTGTACTTCTGTCTCTGTCAGATAGAAGTAAACTGCTCCATTATCTTTGCTGTTTGATGTGGAGACAACTATTCGCCAGATCAATAGCTGTATATCAGGAGTTAGAGATGTTTTGATTTGTTCCAGGAAAAAAAGGCCCATTGGGGGCTTCCCTGGTGGCGCAGTGGTTGAGAGTCCACCTGCCGATGCAGGGGACACGGGTTCATGCCCCAGTCCGGGAAGATCCCACATGCCGCAGAGCGGCTGGGCCCGTGAGCCATGGCCGCTGAGCCTGCACGTCCAGAGCCTGTGCTCCGCAATGGGAGAGGTCACAACAGTGAGAGGCCCGCGTACTGCAAAAAAAAAAAAAAAAAAAAAAAAAAAAAAAAGGCCCATAAAATCCAGCAGCTTTGATTAGAATTAGTACCTCATTATCTTATGATAATCAACAATCATTGTCCATGACTTATTTGCCTTTTTTCCAGGCCAAACAGATTATTTAAATGGGGCAGGTGATGGAGATTACCATCTGCATGGTTATTTTAGTCTCTGCAAATTCCCCAGATATGTGCTGTTGCTATTTTTTTGGTATTGTTTGCATGTAGGGACAGTTCCAGGAGCTTCCACTTGGCCCTTCCGATGTATTTTTTTCCAGTTGTGGCAAAATATGCATGACATAAAAGTTACCATCTTAACCATGTTTAGGTGTACCATTTAGTGGCATCAAGTACATTCACGTTGTTGTGCAACCATCATTACCATTCATCTCCAGGACTTTGTTCATCTTCCCAAACTGAAACTCTCTACCCATTAAACAACACCTCTCCATTCATCACTGCACCCAGACCCTGGCAATCACCATTCTATTATCTGTCTATATAAATTTGACTACTCTAGTACCTCATAGGACTGGAATCACAGTATTTGTGTTTTCGGTTCTGGCTTATTTCATTTAGCATAATGTCTTCAAAGTTCATCCGTATCGTAGTGTGTGTCAGAATTTTTACCTTTTAAAGGTCATTTAATATTCCATTGTATGTATAGACTACATTTTGTTTATCCATTCCTCTGTTGATGGACATTTAGGTTGTTTCCATCTTTTGGCTATTGTGAATAATGCTGCTAAGAACATGAAATTACAAACATCTGTTCAAGTCCCTGCTTTTAATTCCTTTGGATATATACTCTGAAGTAGAATAGCTAGATCGTATGGTAATTCTGTTTAATTTTTTGAGGAACTGCAATGGAGAAGGGTTCAGATTTCTACACATCCATGCCAATACTTGTTCTTTATTATTGTTTTTAATAATAGCTATCCTAATGGATGTCAGGCAGTAGCCGTTCTTAATAGCACTTACGTTGTTTGAGAGTTCTGTCATTTTCCAAGTATGTGTACTCCAAAAATATATTCAGATATGGGGAAATATAGTGTAGGTCACTGCACAGGATTTCTAGTGAGGTGAACTTGTGTCAAAATTCCAATTATCACATGGCTTCCATAAGCCCTATTATGACCTGAAGACCACAGTGATGTTTTGGAACCTCAGGTGTGTAAATTTATTTTAATAATCTCTGAAAAATTCTGAGTTTTCCACTTTTCTTTCTAAACATTCCCCCTGGAAAATTGTAAACCCCTTTGAGGTAGACCTGGAGAAAAAAAAATCACACTCTATACTTTTGACAGTGTTGCAGCAAAGTTTCTGAAGCTATTGTAGCCACCTGATCTCTGGTTTAGGTCTGGGCGAGGCTGTAATTTTCACTCCTGGAAAATCAATGCAGGTTTCTGCTCATTGTGCTTGAATTTTATTTTCATTTATACCGTTCAAGCCTGCTCATCAATGTACTTCCCAGTGTAAATGTGATTAATCTGTTACTGCTGGAAGTCACTTTGGGTCAAAATACTGCCACTCTGCCCTGCTGACCTTTATGATAATTGCACTCACCTTGTTTCTCATATTAAATGCTACCACTTAACCTCTGCTACTCTGTAACCCCATATTCCTGTTAAAAGCACAGGGGCCATTTCATTGGTGCTATCCCGCATTGTCATCTTTAGCCCACAGAAGACAGATGCCACAGAGGTTTTCAAGGATGCTTGTATTTCTCTCATCAATGAATGTCTTAATGTCTTGAAGAAGAATGTTATCGATGACCTCTGTGGGGGCATAACTGTGGGATAGTTGAGTGGGTTTCACATACTTAATCCAATCCAACATTCCCATTTTAAGTACATGGATTCTGTCAGATAAATTATGGCATCTTGCCCTCTTTGAATGTTGCTGACTATTGAATCTATGTTTCAGTCAGCCAAACAAGCCAACGATTAGAGCCAATTCCATCAGCTAGAGCTAATACTTTGAATCTCAGGTAAGTTCTTTATAATAAATTCAACCCCTTCCAACTTTATATTCCATCTTTCTCAGTCTAGCACTTATAAAACATAAGCCAGGGCTTCCCTGGTGGCACAGTGGTTGAGAGTCCACCTGCCGATGCAGGGGACACGGGTTCGTGCCCCGGTCCAGGAGGATCCCACATGCCACGGAGTGGCTGGGCCCATGAGCCATGGCCACTGAGCCTGCGTGTCCGGAGCCTGTGCTCCGCAATGGGAGAGGCCACAACAGTGAGAGCCCCGCGTACTGCAAAACAACAAACAAAAAAACCCAAAAAACCATATGCCACACACACATTCTACAGGTTTCTGCTGATACACATTAGCAGGATATAGCATTTCTTTTGATGTATATGCTAACTCCTACCAGGGTGGACATTATACTTGCCTCCTGGGGCCTGGTGGAATCTGACTGTAGTTATTAGGATGCAGTAAGTGCTGATGTGGGTGGGTCTTGAGAAAAGTAGAAATTTCCTTGAAAACTAACCTATTTAGATGAGGTCTTTAGAGATATGTTAAGTAAGGGAAGGTTAGTTTCCTCAAATGGGGAGGAAGAAGGGTGGCTTCCTTTGGCGAGGAAACCACAGGAAGATTTGGGTTAAAAATTTTCATATTAATCTGAGTCTGCCTACCTGCACTTATCCTGAATACTCAATATATCCTTATCTTAATACCCAGCTCTTCCTGATCAATGTCCTGATATTCATCTGTGAGACTTAGCACAGATGTACGTTGAACTTGGATTTTAATTCTGCAACTCACACTTTTAGATTTGAAACTTGATCCTCAGCCATGTCTGCTGTGTGGCTATAAGACATGAGAAAATTTTAAGGCCCTCAGTGTGGCTCTCTGTGTCTTCCCATGCCTGGATCTGAGAGTTTAAACACCTAACACCTTTTAACATTAAGTGTAAACATTTTCATTTTGTAAGCTCTCTGGTGCTATAAGAAGCAGCTAATGGTCCCCGTGGAGCTTGTAGTTACTACTGCTGTAATAGACAAAATCAGCTGCCGCTTGACATGTAAAAGTATTGTCTTCAACTGGCAATATGTTCAAAGCAAATATTGCTGGTAATTTATTTATTGCTTCCACTACTCGGAAGAAACACTTGTCTTTGCATTGGCAGTGGAGTCACTACTACATTCAAGCTCAAAACCTTATTCCAGAGTCCCATCTTGAGCATCTTTTTCCTGGGATTACTCATGCAGGACAGGAAATCTGCTTCAGGAAGTTTAGAAAGTAGATTTTAATAAAAGGAGCTTGTTTCAAAAGTTATAAAAGCTGGAGTCAAATGAAATAGGAAGGCAACCTAGAGTTTGGAAAGACTGAATCCCCTAAGCAGAACGGTAATGAATGTAGAGACTGCTGGTGGGTGCTGGGAACATGGAGGGAGAAGCCCTTGAGCAGGAATTGGACGCATGAGGGAGACGAAGCCTCAGTTGTACGTACAACTCAAAGAAAGAGGGCCTTCTGGGTTCTCCCCTATCCCCTTCTTCCAAACTCTCACCAGTCCTTCCTTTACTCAAAATTAATTGGAAGCTAGTTGCCAGTGAATCCTGGGAAACCGAGTTTTCAGGAGTCAGTCCTCTAAAATAAAAATCAGAGCTGGAAAAAGAGAAATAGTCTTTAAAAATTATTCACACAAATATGCCATCCCTTTACAATAACTTCTCACATTCCAGTTCACTTGTTCAAATACCCCACCACTATGATAGTACTTTGACGCAAAGTCTGTTTACTCCCTTGCTTTCTCCTGATACTGCCTTTGTATCTCTCCTTACTCTCTTACATTCCAGTGTCCATTATCTAATAGTGTGTTTGTCCCTAGCCCTGTTCCAGTGTCTTTTAGTTATGCTGGATCAACCCAAACCATTGCTTTCTCTTTTCTTGATCTCCAGCTTTCAAAGTCTTCCCAAGTAAAGTGTATAATAGTTTAGATGGTTTCCTTTATAAATTCATGATCACTAACCTCAAAGGTCCTTTAATATTGCCCTTTAATTCTGCTACATTAATCTGGACCCATCATTTCCCACTCTTTACAGTTTGTTCTCTCTTTCTGCACTGTTCTTTGTTTTTTTAAAAAAATCTTTATTGGAGTATAATTGCTTTACAATGTTGTGTTAGTTTCTGCTGTATAACAAAGTGATTCAGCTAGTGCACTCTTCTTAAATGGCATGTCCCCACCATTTGCTATAATATCAGGAGATAATCTCTTTTAATTCACAGAAAAGAAAAGAAAAAACATTAGGAGAACTTTCCTGTTCATTAACATAATAGAGTTACTACATCTGCTGCCATCTTTATCTCCTTTGGTAATTTAACAGAACAGAAGCTCTATTCCTACTAAACCCAATTCCCTTACTCCTGATTTGGATTGCATCACCTTGCACTCTCTAAGGATCCTTATTTTGTTCAATACCTTCTCTAATCTGGATCTTTTCCACTATCGTTTTTAAACATTCTAAAATCTTCCAAATTGGGAAAAATAATAAAGAAGAGTAAAGCAAAAAAGAAAAGCAAAACCAAACTCACCTTTCTCCACCTGACTTCTATTACTAATTACCACACTATCTCTTCTTCAAAGGCACAGTTTTTAAAATAATTCTTGAAAATGTTTTTCTATATCTTGGCAATTGTGAATAATGCTTCAATGAACATGAGAGTGCAATCTTTTTGAGATCCTGATTTCAGTTCTCTTATACATATACACACACACACACACACACATATATATATACATATATATATATACATATATCCATTCAGAAGTGGGATTGCTAAATCATATGATAGTTCTATTTTTAATTTTTCGAGAAGCCTCCATACTGTTTTCCATAGTGACTATATACCATTTTGTATTCCCACCAACAGTGTACAAGAGATCCAATTTCTCCATATTCTCTCTGGTGCTTGTTACCTTTGTATTTTTGAAACTAAGCATCCTAACAGGTGTGAGGTGATATCTCTTTGTGATTTTGATTTGCATTGCCCTGATGATTAGCGATGCTGAGTACCTTTTCATATACATTTTGGCCATTCATATGTGTTCTTTGGAAAATGTATATTCAAGTTCTTGGCCCATTTCTTAATTGAGTTATTTGGTTTATTTGCTACTTAGTTGTGGGAATTCCTTATAAATTTTGGATATTTACCTCTTACCAGATATATGATTTTCAAATATTTTCTCCCATTCCATTGGTTACCTTTCCATTCTGTTGGTTGTTTCCTTTGCTGTGCAGGAGCTTTTTATTTTGATGTAGTTCTACTTGTCTATTTTTGCTTCTGTGGTCTGTGCTTTTAGTGTCATAGCCAATAAATCATTGCCAAGATCAATGTCAAGAAGCTTTTCCCAAACTGTCCATCGACAGATGAATGGTTCAAAACATGTAGTATATATTTACAATGGAATATTTTCAACTTTAAAAGAAGAAGGAGGTTCTACCATTGTGGCAACAGGGATGAACCTGGAGGACAATAAGCTAAGTAAACAAGCCAGTCACAGAAGGACACATACTGCATAATTCCATTTATATGAGGTACCTAAAATAATCAGACTTCATGGAAGCAGAGAATAGAATGTTGGTTGCCAGGGGCTGGGGAAAGGGAGAAATGGGGAGCTGTTGTTCAGCAGGTATGAATTTTCAGTTATACAAGATGAATAAATTCGAGAAATCTGCTGTACAAGTAGTGTCTGTAGTTAACAATAGTGTTAAGCACTTAAAATTAGTTAAGAGGGTCAATTTCATGTTAAGTGTTCTTACCACACACAGAAAAAATGGGACACAAGCTTTTGGAGGGGACAGATACGTCTATTACCTTGATTGTGTTAATTGTCTCATGGGTTTATGCATATGTCCAAACTCATCAAATAGTATACATTAAACATGTGCCATTTTTTGTGCATCAGTTGTGCCTCCATAAAGCTGTTTAAAAATGTTTATCTATATTTGATACCTTCACTTTATTACTTCCTTCTCATGCTTCAACCCACTCCCAATAGAATCCATCTTTTATTACTCCAATAAAAAGGTACTTCATAAGTTATTTCCAAATCCATGGATGTGATGTGAAAATTTTATCTCCTACTTACTTGATCTGTAAGTAGGATTTGCTTCTGTCTTTGAGACTTGATTTTCCTTGACCCAAAAACTCCTCTGGTTTTCCTCTAATCTCTGCGGCAGTTCATTCTCTATCTTCTTTGCAGGTGCGTATCCTTCTCCTCAGACATGAAATGTTGAAATTCTTCAAAATTCAGTTCTAGGCCATTATGTCCCCTCACTCTAGAACTCATAATATGATTTCACAGAAACACACAGCTTCAGTTACCAACTCCATAAAGTTTGGACATTTGTGTACCTGAGACCTCTAATCTGAATTCTGTAAATCCAGTTGCCTATTTAACATCTAAATCTGTTCATTTAAAATATACATAAAGCTAAATACTCATGGTCTCCCTAAACTACCGAATCTCTCCTCCTTCATTTTCATTTGTCTTAGTGTGTAGTGACACCATTCACCCAGTTGTATAAACCAGGCACCTAACAATAATCCTTGAGTTCAACCTCTCACATCAGCCACTATATCCTATCCATTATCAATCTTATCCATTTTACCTCCTAGATACTTCCTTAATCTACCTAATGTTCTCTATCTACTCATCGTTGTAAGTGGTCAATTAATGCATGAATATAAATTTCCCTGATTGCTTTGCTTGGTACCTATAGTTTTTATGGCAGAAAAATTTATATAAAAATAATCCGTTCATCTTCCCTATATCTTCCCTTCTGTTCCTCCATCCTCCTGTCCCCATTTCAAGCAAGTATCCAGGACTCCGTAGAAACCTCTTCCTCAGGAAATATGCCATTTCTAAGCATCAAGGTGTGAAGGAGGAGATTACAAGGCAGTTGGAGGATTAAAAGCCAGTGAGTACAACAAGCACTGCCTGACACTACCTTGTTACTGGATAGAGCCTTGGAGCTGCACCAACTCATTAGAGGGATGTAGTTGAGAGAGATATAGGGAAGGCATGTAATAGGCATGGCGTATCTATCTCATCGAATATTTCAGCATCGCAAACATTATACAGGAACATTTATAAATGGGACATAAAGGTACAGGTGTCCCGGTCTCAGAAGACCAGAAGGACCTCCACAACACTTTCATGTTACAGGGTTTTTATACCACTTTGGTTGTATAAGGTACCTCTAATAATGGCTGAGTCTAAATTCTCTACCTGCTCAGTTATTTAAAGAATTAAATTCATTTAAATCAAGTAAAGAAACAGTAGGTTTATAGCAGCTCATAACTGCTTACTTTTTAAAAAATTTTTATTTATTTATTATTTTTGGCTCTGTGTTGGGTCTTCGTTGCTGCGCGCGAGCTTCTTCTAGTTGCGGAGAGTGGGGGCTACTCTTTGTTGCAGTGTGCGGGCTTCTCATCGCGGTGGCTTCTCGTTGCGGAGCATGGGCTCTAGGTGCGCGACCTTCAGTAGTTGTGGCGCACAGGCTCTAGAGCGCAGGCTCAGTAGTTGCGGCACACGGGCTTAGTTGCTCCGTGGTATGTGGGATCTTCCGGAACCAATAGAACGTTATATTCCTTCCTTTTATCAATTTTAAAGGTTTAAAATGCTTTCGATTTTTTTCTTCTTTGACAAACTCAAAGAAGGACTTTTATCTATGAGGTCCACACTTGATATTCTCAGTCAGAAGTCATCTGCCCAAGGAGGGCCTAGCATCTGAGGCCAACAGTCACATCCATGTCCCTCAGATAGGACCGTGTATCCTGGAGCTCAGGCTCCAGGCTCTGCTCAGAGGCTCTCAGAGGCTCAGCATTGCTGCTCTGATCAGCCCAGCATAAAGGAAGGCTCTGTTGAGTGAGGCCTGACGTGAGAACGTGAGGCATGATCAAGCAATGGAGAACTCTCTTCTCCTGCAGAGATCCCAAACTCTCTAAATAACCCAACCCAGGGCCGCAAAGTTATGCTTGGGATTTTATCCTGCAATCTCCAAACGCTCAGATGGGCCATGGGCTTCAACTGGAAGCCTTAGTCCCCCCAGAACTACTGGCCTTGCCTGGCCTATGATGTTCTATCCTCTCCTTGAACTTCCTAACTTAGGTGTCTCTCTGACCCAACCAATCTCACTGAGAAATGTGAGCAGGGGAACAAGAAAATAAAGAATCATTCTTTGAGAGGCAACTTTTGGTTCCAGCTCCAACACTTAAAGAGCTTGAGAGTCATTACTCCAGTCTTTAGAAGAAGCAAAATCTGAACCAATTGAAAGTCAGTGACTTTTCTTGTAGCATTAGAGAATTAAGGTCACAGGGCAAATCACTCCAAAATCTTCATAGAGGGTGAATGTAGAGAATCATAGTTGAGGTCAGCTTACCTCAAGCAGAGGCCACTGGAGCTATAAATTGATAGGAACACTTAAAAGGACCCTTTGACAAATTGCTAGAGGATGCACATGGGCTAACATGAGAGCGAGAAACTCCTAGGGTCATTATCTTAGGGGGGCCTCCACCTATTCATGGGTTTCGCCTATGGGAACCCCACCAGGTTCTCACAGTGAAGAGCCATGAAAAATTCTGATGTTTCTGGTGGAGGAGTGTGGGAATGGGAAGAAAAGTAACAATTTTGAAAACATTCTGAAATATCCCCTGAATGTTCTCCATAACAGAAGCTTACTCCGCAGAGGAAAAGACTACCAGAGACTTATCCCACATGGGAGAAGGGAAGTTATCCAACTCCAGTTCCCTCTAGCTTTCTTATCTCTTCTAAAAAGTGAAAAGAAAGAAAGAGAGAAAAGAGTTAGAAACACCTGTGAAGAACGCAGGGACACAGGACCACTAAACGACAGATTTAATCATATCGCCTCCCCCCCAGCTCCTTACTACCACCTCAACAGGGCTCCAGTATGGTAACAGAGGATCATAGCCGAAAGAGCTGCAAGGCATAGGCTCTATATAAGGAGGAGACTTAGGGAAATCTGAAGACACCAAGGGAGATTAAAACAAGGACACTATAGGAAATTGAAGTCTCTGACATATACAGCTACAGTAAATATTAAACACAACCAACACCTACCTGGGTTAACATAAAACTTCACACTAAGGTCTGTTTACTTCAGTTCCTATTACCCAATACATTATGTCTGGCTTTTCAACAAGAAATTACAAGGTATGATAAAAAGGCAAGAAAAAACAGTCTGAATAGATAAAGCAAGCATCAGATCCACATTCAGATATGACAGAGATTTTTGAATTGTCATACATGGAATCCAAAATAACCATCGTTTCATGTTAAGGGCTCTAATGGAAAAAGCAGAAACATGCAAGAACAGATGAGCAATAAGCAGAGAGAGGGAAACTCTAAGAAAGAATCAAAAGGAAATGTTGGAAACCAAAAACACTATAACAGAAATGAAGAATGCTTTTAATTGGCTCATCTGTATATTGCCTATGGCCAGGGAAAGAGTAAGTGAGTTTGAAAATATGTCTGTCAGTAGAAACTTTGCAAACTGAAATGCAAAGAGAAAAAGAATTTTTAAAAAAACCTTTAACTCAGAATATCCAAGAACTGTGAGACAGTTTCAAAATGTGTAATATACATGTAATTGAAATACCAAAAGGAGAAGAAAGAGAGAAGAGAGAATAAGAAATATTTGAAGAAATAACAGCCCAGGATTTTCCAAAATTAATGACGGATTAACCATAGATTGTGGGAGCTCAGAGAACACCAAGCATATAAATACGAAGAACGTCTATACCTGGACATATTTTATTAAAACTGTAGGAAGCTGAAAGATAAAATCTTGAAAGAATACAGAAGAAAGTAATATCCTGCCTCTAAAGGAACAAGGATAAGAATTATGGGCTTATCATAAACCATGCAAGCAAGAAGAGAATTGAGTGAAATATTTAAAGTGTTGCAAGAAAAAAAATCACCCTAGAACTTTGTGTCTAGTGAAATTATCCTTCAAAAGTGAAGGAGAAATAAAAACTTTCTCAAACAAAAACTGAGATACTCATCAGCAGCAGATTTGCCCTGGAATAAATGTTTAAAAAGTTCTTCAAGGAGAAGGAAAAGGACAACTCAGCTCTACATAAAGGAAGGGAAAAGAAGGAATAAATGAAGGTAAAACAAAACTTTTATTTTTCTTATTCTCAGTTGACCTAATAATACTAATGATAGTGTATTGGGTGATTATAGTATATGGATAAGTGAAATAAATGACATCAGTGTTACAAGGGACAGGAGGGAGGAATTGGGAACTCTGTTATAATGGAACCTGCACTACCTATGAAGTGGTATAATGTTCTATATAAAAGTGGCCTTAGATTAGTTGTAAATGTATATTACAAATTCATGGGCAACCATGAAAATATTTTTTAAAGAAGAATACTTGACATGCTAAGAGAAGAGAGAAATGGAATCTTATAAACTGCTTGTTTAAAATCAGAAAAGGCAAAAAAAGAGAAGAAGAAAAAAAGAATACACATAATAAATACTAAACAGTTACAGATATGGCAGATATTAATCCAACTATATAAAAAAATCACTAAATGTAAGTGTTCTAAATTCACCAATTAAAAGACAGACTGTCAGTGGATAAACCAAGATCCAATTATTTGTTGTCTACAAAACACCCACTTTAAATATAAAGACACAGATGATTAAAAGTAAAGGGAAAGAGAAAACTGTTCCATGGTAACACAGATGAAAGAAAGCAGGAGGAACTATATTAATTTCAGACAAAGCAGGCTTCAGAACAAGGAAAGTTATGAGGGATAAAGCGGGGCAGTACATAACAACAAAGGGGTCAACTCTCCAAGAAGACACAACAATCCTTAACGTGTACAGTCTAACAACAGACTGTCAAAATATGTGAGGCAAAAACTGGTCCAACTGCAAGGAGAATTAGGTGAATCCACTGTTATTTTTGGAGACTTCAACACCCCTCTATGAGAAATGGACAGGTTCAGCAGGCGGAAAATCAGTAAGGATATAGTTGACCTAAACAGCACCATCAATCAACTTGATCTAATTGACATTTGTAGAATACTTCATCCAACAACAGAATATGCATTCTTCTCAAGCACACATGGAGCACTGACCAAAATAAACCACATCTTGGGCCACAAAACACACCTTAACAAATATAAAATAGAAATCATACAAAGTATATTTTCAGACCATAATGGACTTCAACTAGAAATCAATTACAGAAAAATAGCTGGAAATGCCAAAATGTTTGGAGAGTAAACAACATGCTACTAAAACATGGGTCAAGGAAGAAATATCAAGAGAAAAAATATTTTAAACTAAATGAAAATTAAAATACAACTTGTCAAAATTTGTGAGCTGCAGAAAAAGCAGTACTTAGAGGGAAACTGATACCATTGAATGCATCTATTTGAAAAGATTTAATATCTTTGAGGGACTCTGGTTTGCTGACCTGATCGATTTCTCCCTGTTTCCAAAATATTGGGAAACATGAATTCCTCCTTAGGTAGCACAGTGCCAGAAGAAGGAGCCCCACCCAATACACAAAGGCAAGGATGGGAAAACCTAGGAAGTTGAGCTGGAGCTCAGCCATGGTGCAGTAAGGCTCCTCAGACAAAGAAGATGGTCCAGATCATCAGAAGTGCGTTGCTGCCTCAAGCATCTGGGCATTGAAAGTGCACATTCTAGACTAGAGTTCTAGGCCCACATTACAGAGGTTAAGTGTAAACACCAAAGGTTCTTGAGGGTGAGGGAGGGGACAACACAAGAGAGAGAAACCCACAATCCTTCCCCCACCATCCAACCCAGCAGATCTATCCATCCCTCCAGGGCCCTTTAGATACCTCTAACCCACCTTCCAACCCACACATTTACATACCATATATTTACCTTAGTGAAAATTTCTATTTATTCCACACGTTACCCAGATATTACCTGAGACCCTTTTACTGCTTGGTGATCTACCTTTGGACCCCACATAATATTTAAAACTCTGCTATGCCAAGGGATTTTTACCTCCAAGCCTTCAACTACAGCTTCCCCTCATACATAATGTGTTCTCACCTGTATGAAGCCAGAAACGTAGTCAGAAGAAATATACGCCCCCATATCTCCTCAAAAGAATTCACATTCACCAAAAAGTGTAAGAGTGCAGAGTAGCCTGTACCAGTGAACAGGAAGCATGACAAAAAGGGAAACAAGGGCATGGCACACCCATGAACCTATGGCAAACAACTTAAAAAGCTTTAGTAGTTCTTTTTTTCCTAAAATCCCTCTTCGGCTATTTAGCCCCCTAAGGTTCTCAAATCTAGCCTCCTCCAGCCATACAGTGTCTCATCCTGCTGCTTGCTCCCTCTTCTGAAAAATCCCTCTCAAAACATTTAAAATTTTTTTTTTTTATTTTACAGAACACAACCCGAAGGCCCAAACACACCCTGATTTAAGGAGTGGGCTTCTCTTTAACATAACTTCTAATGAGCACAATATTTAGCAATACGTTTTAGCTTTTTGGAATCACACTCATGGTTACTTCTTCTATGAAAAGTTTTATGATTTTTTTCCCCATCTACTTTCTTACTTGCCACCAAAATTCCTGTTGGCATCTCCATACCTTTTTAAACAATGATGTCATTTTTGTTGATGTGTATATGTATTTATTTCATCTCCCCATGCTAGTCATTTAATAGTTGTAGCCCTTGTGCCTTCATTATTTAGATTATAAACTGCTGAAATTAAGCTGTGTCATTTCCTTACTTTGCTTGCCTGTATTCCCTCGTTGAGTCTGATGAATCAGTCTTGACCCCAGATACCTAATTCTCTCCCTCCCCTATGAGGAGGATACTAGTAAGGACAGCTCCTTTCTTTACCTGTCTTCTCCTGCAGCCACAGCTCCACTCTTGTCTGTACCCAAAAGGAGGGTCCATTTCAAGCCCACTCCATCTCACATACCTTCCTCCCTTGACTGCAGGAGGTGTATCTGTTCAGAAAAACCCCTCCACATATCTTTGTATCTCTGGTATTGTTTTTTTTTTTATAGAAAGTTTGGTCCTGACTGTCCCTGAGGTCCCTAGGATTCACAACTGTAAAAACATCCTCTAAAGTCTGAGCAATATAAGCTCCACCAAAAGAATTTCCAGGATAGAAGGGGTCATAAAAATGACACATCAAATATATTCTTCAAAAAGTGGCCTTGTCATAAAAAAAGAAAGACTGAGAAACACTGATCCAGATTAAAGGAGACTAAAAACACATGGCAACTAAATGCAGTCTGTGATTCTGAATCCTGTAATGGAGGTTTTGAAAAAAAGCCACAAAGGACATTACTCAATAAATTGACAAAAATGGAATATGAATGGGAGATTAGTTAAAAGTTTTATGTCATTGTTAAATTTACTGAAGGGGAAAACTAACTGTACTGTATGTAAGAGAATCTTCTTTTTCTTAAATACACAATGAAATATTCAAGGAGAAGGTGCATGGTGCATGAAATGTATTTTCAAATATTCAGAAATGTATGCATATTTTTCATATATGTGTGTGTGTGTGTGTGTATTCATATATAGAGAGAGTGGAGGCAGGAAGGGAAGGAGACAGAAACAGAGACAGAGAGAGGAGAGAGATCTCAAATGGGTCAAAATGTTAGTAGGTAAGTCTGGATAAAGGGTACATAGTTTTTACCATCCATGCATCTTTTCCACAAGTTTAGTTATTTTCAAATAAATACATTTAAAAAATGGACCATTGCCTGCTGTCCTGGATTTTAGCTAAACTTTGGGATTTCTGCCTTTGATTCTTGCAGCTACCACCATCACCATACCCAAACCCCAGAAATGTGTAATGCCAGCTTCAAAAGTTTTCTCACATTCTGTCCCAGGCAAGAAACCTGGGACCCTCTGCACATTTCAACAGGATTTTACAAAATGCTGAAGAAGAGCACCACACCCTCCCCACCAACAAATGTTTTTAAATTAAACACAATACAAAAAAAAAAGAAGGAAAAAAATCAACGTGTTTACAGCATGGAACCCCTAGCTTTTCTGATCTGGTGCCACCAGGTCATCCGTCTTCTGGCGTTTTGTGGTGTGAATTGGTTTGCCAGCACTTCGTCTGCTCTGCTCACCAGTTACCATTTCTCCACCAGATTTCCATCTTCCAAAAATGTGTTGACATCTTTTGTTGTATCCTCTCTCCTTCTAGTCATCCTTAAGCACTTATTCTTTTTAAATCCTTTGTTTGAATAGTTTTATTGAGATATAGTTCACATACCATGCAATTTACTCATTTAAAGTGTGTAATTCCAGGATTTTTAGTATACTCACAGATATGTGCATCACAATTTTAAAAACATTTTCATGACTTCAGAAAGAACCCCGTAACCTTTAGCTATTACCCGCCACCCTTCATCTCCCAGCTCTAAGCAACCATTAATCTACTTTCTGTCCTCTCTTGGCTTCCCTATTCTGAATATTTCACATGAATGGAATCATACGTGGTTATTTGTGACTGGCTTCTTTCACTTAGCGTGTTTTCAAGGTTCAGCCATGTTGTAGCATGTATCAGTGCTTTTTAACGCCAAAAGTATTACACTGCATGGATATACCATATTTTATTTACCCATTCATCAGTTGATGGACATTTGGGTTGTTTCTGCCTTTTAACTCTTATGAATAATACTGCTTTGAACATTTGTTTACAAGTTTTTGTGTGGACATATGTTTTCATTTCTCTTGAGTACATACCTAGAAGTGGAGTTGCTGGGTCACATAGTAATTCTATATTTAACACTTTGAAGCGCTGCCAGACTGTTTTCCAAAACAGCTGCACCATTTTTCATTCCCACAAGCAGTGTATCAGGGTTCCAGTTTCTCCGCATTCTCACCAACACTTGTTTTAATCTGACTTTGTTTTTCTCGTCATTCTTGTGTGTGTGAAGTGTTATATCATAGTGGCTTTGGTTTTCATTTCCCTGATGGCTAGAGATGTTGAACCTCTTTTCACCTACTCTTACTTTTTTTTTTCATCTACTCTTGCTTTTAATGGCATTTGGGGAAAGAGAGAAGATAAACAAGTGTGTTTTATCTACTGTGTTTAACTCGGAACACAATAGCTCATTTTAACTATGTGACAGGAAAAATATTTTCTTGTAAATATTTGAAAACACATATAGTAATGTCAAGTCTTTATCAACATGCACAGTTTACTACTTCTATGCTCTCTGCATGTTATAGTTACTGTGTGATTAAGGGAAAGCAATATTGTGCACTGAATTTGACCTGTAAGATTACTTCTTATATGGGGTTGAGGGAGGAATTCATTCAAATGACTCCTTAGGGTTGACTAAAAGGCAGAGCAGAACTGATTGCCAGAGCCTCTAAAGCACAATGCTTTTTTGTCACCAATGCTGTGTACATCTGTTGTGAATAACTGTGTACCACAGGTGATAAGTATCAAAGAAATGTGAGAGCTCTGACATGGGCACATAGCATATGTCTTAAGAGATAGATGACAAGGTGTTTAAATGGGCTTTTGCACTTTAATCATAGTGTAAAAGATGGGATGTAGCACACATGCCAAATGATAACTGTGAAAGCTGGGTGAGGGGTGTATGGGAGGTTACATTGTTCTGTCTGCTTTCGTGCATGTTTAAACATTTTTTACTAAAAAGCTTTAAAAATAATAAAAGATGTAGAGTGACTCATAAGGAGAGGGAGGGAGCAAAAGGATACCTGGCCAGGGTGATCAGTCCATCAAGACTAGAGTTTAGCTATCTCTCAATAAGGAAATTTCAGGAAGTGTAATTCCTTTGACGTTGGGAAAGAAACTTCTTTCCATATAACAGGAAGGAAGAAGGAAAGGAGGAATGGGAAATTTTTTTTTTTAAGGATTTTGATGAAAATTTCCCATCTCATGACTTCTAGTTCCTCTGTGAATGGTGGTTTGGCACATCTGCTGAGCAAGTGGAGATGGCCTAAATTTGAGAAAAGTGAAGGAGATTTGAAATAGATTTGAGTAGCACTGGAGAGAAAATGGACTAAGGAAACAGTGACCTAAGTTCCATTTGTTTTGTTCACATGTTAGTAAGCATGGAATAAGAATTTGTGGAATGGCTGCATTATTTCCAGGTAGCATGAGGGCTGAATTTATCATGGTATCAGTAGACTTGATTGTGAGATTTAATCCAATAGTCATCAGCTACTTATGGGAAGGTATTTCTGGAAAAGGCAGAGATAGGGGATTTTGCCAGACGGGAAGGATTAAAGGTGATTGGATGGGACCTATTTGTAGTGGAGCTTTTTAAATGTTGCTTACCTGATAGACCACCAAGCCTACCTTGGAGAGAGAGAAAAAGAAAACAAGAGCTTGGTGGATAGAGGAAGAGTAAGTGGAAAAACGACCTAAAGTTGAAAAATTAACAAGTAGTATATAAGCTGGGAGGATGGAGGATGAGGCCAAAGGGTGGAATGTCAGACTGTATTATTCCAGATGGCAGAAGTGTTCCTGGTAATAAGCTCTACAGTGTGGCAGTGACTGCACTGGAATGGAAGTAAAAATGAGATGATGTAGGAACAGGGAAGCTGGGTTACTGATAGGTCTATCCACATGGAGGTTAGAGCCCTCCACCACTCCTCACCTCTTCATGTTCCCCACCCTGGGCCCCCTCCCACCTTTTGTCCCTCTCCCGGGGGCTCCACGGAATCTGCCTTCTCTGTGTGACCATAAGCTTCAGATATTGTAGGATCAATGTCATAACTCTGGATAAGAAAATAAAAGTAGTGAGAGAAGGCTGTAGTGGACATCTATTTTTGTTTTTTTGTTTTAACACCCAGTATCCATAAGTCTTTCTGGAAAAACTACCTCAGGTGCTCTATAGGATACTCACCCTATTTTTGAGTCCCAGTCTGTACAAGTAGAGTTGCCTTCCTTCTAGACCTCACTGTAAGGGTGGGTATGTGTGCAGCCTTGGCCAAAAACAGGAGGTCCATGGTAAGCCCCCAAATGTCTGATAACCCCAGTGCATAGTCTAGGACTCACCTCTGGTTCCTGAGCTGCAGGTATCCTGGGGAGGTGTACCACGGCTCCACCAAGGCTATTAATATCAGTGGTGGCACCTTCATCTTGATTGGTGAACTGTACACACTAAGGGCAATATCTTGTATATTCCCATCAAGCATAGATGGAAGGAAAGCACCATGATCACCTTCCCCAAAGAGGGGGATGCCATCTTGATGACATCCTTGGAGATACTGTTTTAGTGCTCAAAGACACCCCCATGCCTTTTTGATATAAGGCATCAGTGTGCCGTGCAGTTCTCTGGTCAGCCTCAAGGACATGGTGCTTGGATCAGATTGAGGAATGGGGGAGCAGGACAGGGTCAGAATATGGGAATGATGAGGCATGAACTTTGTTCCACCAGTAAGGACATTCTTTCCCTTCACTTTTTCTTTCTTTCCCACTCACTTTAAGACATCTTTTGCTTACTCTCAGCTGTATTTTACCCTGGGAGGTAGGTGGCTGCCTGGTCAACATTCCTACCACTGACAGCTGAGTGGTGTTTTCCTCTGCAAAAAAAAAAAACCAGTCATCAACTGAGCAGCCTGAAAAAATACCCCGGGAGGGGAACCACTTCCCCAGGGTGCCTTTCTAGTAAGGAAACCTCCATGTCAAGTTTAAAGTATGCTCTCCCGATACATTAACATGACCCACATAACAGATTCTTAAGCAGCTGCTGTGCTGTTCCTGGACCCTACGGCAAGTAGCCCAGGGTCCAGTGGAGCAGCACCTCCGCCCAAATAGTGCCATTCAGGGTTCAGCCCCCTGTAGGAGCCTCTGGTAACTGAGTTCTAAATAATGATCAAGCTGTTGTTTCTTCTTCAGCATTATTTTCAGAAAGTATACCTGTACTTAACGCTCCTCAGGTATAAAAGACCTATCTCCCCTACTTCTCTAAAGGATATAAAACATTCAGTGAGGGGGGATATGTGGGCTGCTATACATTTTCATTAAGGCTAAGCTAAGCGGCAGAAGACAAAGCCCACCTCCTCAAATTTCATCAGGGAGGAAATGGGCTTTGGGGCGGGGCGGGGGTGGTGGCGGGGGTGGAAGGGGCACAATATCTATTTCTCAGCAAGAACTCCAGAGGACTGGTCACCTGTTAGCCAAAGCCAAAGGAAGCAATCAGTAAGAGCTGAACTATCTCCTTCCTTTCCCTTACACATAAGCCCTGAGTTACCCAAATCCCATGCCCCCAACACAGTACACAGTACACAGAAAAGATACACTATTATTAGATAAATATTTATTGGGGAGAATCAATAATCTCTACAAGGAAGGAGTTATTTCTGGATGGGAAGTCTTCATCCCTGGAAATTCTGGGGCAGTGTTTTCTGTCTAGACAGTAGAGACAGATGTCTGAACACAGGGCCTTCAGCAGTGCTGAGCGCAGTGGTGGGTGCCTGGCCAGCCTGACGCCTGCGGGTGGGGCTTGGATGGGGCACAGGCTCCCTGTGGGACACTGGTGGGGGATGTTTGTGACACAGTCGCTGGTCCTTGAATGCCACAACTTTCTGGGGGTGTCTCTTCTTATCTCTGATCTGTCTTGTACTACTTGGAAGATAACTCTGGCCAGCAAAGATAGCTTCTTGATGGCAGGACTTGATATTTGTCAGTTTACAGGAGGGAGCCCTGTGGTTGAAAGGATGCCCCTGGACAGGCTCTGTCCAGACCTGCACTTGCGCCTTTTGCTGAGTTTTCCTAAAGTGCACTGGGGAAGGAAGGGGCTCTTGAGGGTAGGTGACATCCATTGCATACTGACACCCCGGTTTCTCATCTAGGAACTTCCTGATGCCTGTCGCGATTTTCTGAGCTTCAGTTGTCCCAGTCAAGACAGCTCTACTTTTAACTAGGCCTCTGTTCTGCACAGTTGATATGGGGCTGTCCTTTTCCTGGGCATCTTCTTGCCTTTTGTATTTTATCCCAGAAAAAAGCCATTGCAAGAAGTGCTTCATTCTTTTTCTGATATGGCCTTCAGGAAGAGACTGTCCCTTCTGTGATAGGATCTGGGAAGACTTGCTCGCAAGTGTCTTCTCTAGTACCATCTCCTGAGTAGGGAAACGCTTCCTCCTAAGTTGGGATGTCCCGAACCCTTTATCCCCTCGATCAAGCTCTTCTGCCTTGGGCTCCAGAGGGCTCACTCTCTTTGCAGTTGGTGGGAAATTCTTATCCTGGCACCTCCTTAAGGCATGTTTAGGGACCCAAGGTTCCTGCTGCTGCTCCATCCTGATTCCTCTGTCCTCCAAATGGACATTCAGCACCTGGGAAGCTCCCATGTCCCCACCTGAGACACCCTGGGCATGAGTCAGTGAGGCCTCGTAAGTCAAGTTATCTGAAGTAAGGGATGTGTCAGTGGGTTGGCCTTGAGCCTGGCTACGCTCGCTGTTCTCCAGTTTAAAGTTCAACTCACTGAACAGTTGTTCTTTAAGGTCTAATGATTTAGGATCTTGGGGAACTGGTAATTTGGGTGGGGGGCTTCCAGTGGTCACGGTAGTTTCTACTTTATTCTCATTCACATTTATCATTTGGGAGCTCCCTGGCTTGCTAGTTGCCAACATGTCACTAGTTTTCAATTGAAGAGTATCAAGCTCCTCAGCCGTGAATACCTCCCTAGACCATCTGGGCATTGAAACAGGTTCTGACTTCTCCACCTTTTTGCCCCGTAGCATTTCTCCTTTATCACTGGAACGCACACTCTTATGCTTCGGCTCATATCTGGCCCCAGCTTGCTTTGCAAGCAGCTTTTGGGGATATCTGTTGGCTAGTTGAGTCTGTCTATGACCTGCTTTCCCTGTGATGCAGAGGGAGACAGGCAGACGAGTCTGTCTGGCATCCTTAATTCTCTGAACACCCTCTGCCAGCCCACGGTTGACATCAGAGCGTGGTTGTCTCAGGACCCTCTGTCCTCCTTTGCCCACAGGTGAGGTGGCAGGGAGAGAACGATCCAGGTCAGGGGCTGAATTTGTTGTTCCCACTTTGTCTCCATGGAGAGATGCAGAGCTTCCTCTCAAGGACTTGAAGCTCCCAGATTTGGAGTCTGCCTCAGAAATCACATTGGTTGAGGAGGGCAAGTTGGCATGAGACAAGGACTGGCATGAGGCATCTTTCAATTTAAAGATCTGGATGGATTCAAGGACCTTGCGGGGAAGGGCCCACAACATCCTCATATGAAACCTTTTAATATGGGCTTCCAGCATCTGTTGTTGACTGGAATCAACAAAAGTCAGGTCCTGGAAGGTATTCAGGGGGTAGGCCTCACCCACTGATGATGGCAAACTTCTCTGTTTTGTTTGGGTGTGGGATTTCACAGAAAGAAGCAATGTTTGCTTGATAGCATGCCATGAATTACGCACAGTCTCAGGGAGCCGACCCTCATGTATGTCCTCCAACTTCTTGCTCAAATGTCCTTTTAGGACATTTTCAAGTTGTCTCCGACTTAGACTCTTTGCTGACACCCTTGAATTTTTCTCTGAGAGACTCACCATCTGACTGTTTAGGTCTTTCTCAGAGTCATACCCCAGATCCTTACCTGAAGAGCTCTTTGGGTCATTCAACAGGTGATCTTTTGGGCCATTCTCTAGGCTGTGTCCCAGATCTTTCCCCACATCTTCCTCTAGCTGGAACATTACACCAGGGCTTTCTGGAAGTGAGTTCTCAGGAACAGGCTTCAGTAAGATGGCAATTGATTTAGATTGAGTGACAGATAAAGTGCAGTCTGGCTGTGGTGAAACAGACAGAGCTGGTGGTGCATGATGACAATCAAAAGAATCGGGGTGATTCATTGCCTGGGACAAATCTGATAAGGGGTTGATATCTTGGGAAAGGGTGGGGTCAAGAGAGAAAATGGTATCCGGAGACAAAGTGGCCTCTCGTGGGAGAACAGGACCTGCTGTCTGAGTGTCACGTGGTAGGAGACGGGGAAAGGCAAGGGGTTGGGGTGGGGAGTAGTCCACAGGGAATTTGGAATCCAAGGAAGGAAAAGGCTCTGGTGCCAGAGAATGACCCAATGGGGAGGGTGAAAAAGAGTCAGCTAAGGGGGTCATTGGGTTAGGGGAGAGAACGGAGGTGGGCAGTGTGGTAGGCTCAAGCAGAGAGGCTGGTGTTAGGTCCCTTGGAGGGACTGTTGAGAAGGCAGGGGACAGAGTAAACGATGACTCAGTCACAGAAGCTGTGGAAGCCAACCGGGACACAGAGGAAGTAGAATCTTCCAGGGCCTCTGGGAGTAGCAGCCGACTGACCTCAGCAGTTGCATTATTACACACCTCACAGAAGGGGTCTGGACATAAGAGTTGACGCAAGCGGGTGGTGTCATCGTGCCGGCCCAGGGTGCTGCAGAAGACAGGAAGTACAAAGGTGCAACCAGGACCAGAACAAGGAAAGGGGGACCTGCTGGCCTGGCAGGGGTGGGGTCACTGGAAGCCTGCTGCCCCTTCACATTGCTCCACATCCATGAGTTCACAACATGCTCAGTAGCCCTCACCTCAAGGCCTTCATCACATACTCATTCCTATGCTACCCCCTGCCATGACTACAGCAGGTTGCACTGAATCCCTGGAATTGCATAGAACATGCTAAGGGGGGATCAGGAAAGAAGGGGAAAGAGTCACCTTTTCAGAATAGAAATCAGCTGCGTTTTCTCCTCTGTTTCTGTCTGGTGACATCTCCAACCTGAGAAACCAGGAGAGTGGGTTATATGTAATGAAGGTAGAAGCATAGGGATAATAAAGGAGTCCCCTTATGGGAAACCCTTGGGATATTAGACTCTGAAAGACCCAAGAATTAGTAGATGAGGTCAAATGGTCAATGATATTAACATGTGTATGTTGCTTCTTGTAAAGTACTTTCACATGCATTTTATCTCATGTGATGCTCAAAACCACCATGTGAAGCCCAGAGATCAGTGTTGCCTTAGAGAGGGATCTGATCATCCAGGAAGTCAAAGGACTTTTACAAAGTCAGGACACAGAAGTTCTGACTCTTGACATCTCACCTGGCCACCTGTTGGGAAACACCCATTGCCCAGGTCCATCACTGCTTCATGCCCAGCGATGAGCAGAGCAGGGAATCTGAGAAGTGTCTCAGGCTCTGACTGCCTTCCCACAAGCCTCTCCTCTGAGAACTCTGGTCTCTGAGAGAAACTGTACCTAGCAGTTGACATCCTCAGAGATCAGGGACCTTGGATCTCCTGGAAAAGGCAGGAAGGGTCACCCTTGGAGAGTTCAGGTGGGATAGGCAGAACCTTACCTTTTGGTGTTCCACCTTTCCTTCTCCTCTTGGCTCTGCCCTGATGCTGAGAACAAAAGAAAAGAATGAAGGGCTGGGGCTCATTTCTCTCACTCTTCTCTAGGAAACTCAGATATTCATTATCCGTGAATAATATGACTCTCTTTTAATTAACAGAACTTTATGTTCCTTCTTTTTATCAATTTTAAAGGTTTAAAATGCTTTCCATTTTTTTCTTCTTTGACAAACTCAAAGAAGGACTTTCGACTATGAGGTCCACACTTGATATTCTCAGTCAGAAGTCATCTGCCCAAGGAGGGCCTAGCATCTGAGGCCAACAGTTACGTCCATGTCCCTCAGATAGGACCCTGTATCCTGGAGCTCAGGCTCCAGCCTATGGTCAGAGGCTCAGCATTGCTGCTCTGATCAGCCCAGCACAAAGGAAGGCTTTGTCGAGTGATGCCTGACATGAGAATGTGAGGCATGATCAAGCAATGGGGAACTCTGTTCTCCTGCAGAGATCCCAAACTCTCTAAATAACCCAACCCAGGGCCACAGAATTACTGTTTGGGATTTTATCCTGGAGTCCTCCAAACACTCAGATGGGACATGGGCTTCCACTGGAAGCAGCCACAGAGCACAGGGAGACCAGGTCGGTGCTTTGTGACCGCCTGGAGGGGTGGGATGGAGAGGGTGGGAGGGAGGGAGATGCTTGAGGGAAGGGATGTGGGAACAGATGTATATGTATGACTGATTCACTTTGTTATAAAGCAGAAACTAATAAAAACAATGCACACACACACACACAAAATGTGGGAATAGAAATGGAAACAACAATAAAGAATCTCCGTTGGGGGCTCACCCAGGGCTGCTTACCTTTCGGATGTCTTTGGTTTTACTAAAGATAGATGAAAATGGCAAGCGCACCAGGTACCACAGGAACAGAAGAAGCAACCCCAACCCGCACAGGACGACGAGGTTTTGGTCAGTATCCAAGGATGTTGAGTCACAGCTCGGACATGGGTCAGTAAGCTGTTCAAAAATGAGAGAGCGTTCCATTTTCTGAATTCCGTTTTCTGAATCACAAGGCTGCTTGAAGTTACTGAATTTATTGAGCAGTCCCAGGCCTGCATCACAGAGCACTGGAGAGTCACAAAGGGTTTCTGAGTGTGGGGGAGGGGACAACATGGAGAGGGTGTGTCCACGGCCCCTCCCCCACCCACCAGTCCAGCAACCCCTTCCGCCCCTGCTGGGCCTTCCAGGTCCCTCTGCCCTACCCTGCCGTCCTATTTTCCAACTCCATCCTTTCATGGTTTCATATATTTACAGTAATGAAATTTTCTGCTTGTCCCATCGGTAACCCAGATACTACCTGGGTCCCCTCTGCTGTTTGATAGAAACTTGACTTGGGTCTCACCAATTCCACTGCCTTAAGTGTCTGAAATACTGTCTGGAATTTTTGCTTGTACCCACACATTTATACTCAGGATCATATATGTCCTTAAATCCATCTTTCCTATAGAATCTTTTCACTATGCAAACCCAGTTCTAAAGAACTTAAAAGTTCTTTTATCCAGTTTTGTGAATGTTGAATAGGGAATTTTGCTTTTTGTTGCAGTCAGCCGTTACCATCTTCAGTCAGAGGGGCTGACTCAAATAATTAAAATGAAGAATTCATTGTTCAACATTCACAAAACTAAAGTTACTATAAAATAAATGTAAATAATTAAACTTTCACGAGATCTTGAGGATAAGTCTGTAGCACTTATTTTTCTGAAGTTAGTGAAGCTTAAACTGCATAAAGACTTTTAGGACATGCTACACACACACACACACACGCACCCTTTGACAAACCCATCTGGTATTTTCAAATCTAAGAATAAAGTGTTTTCTCATTTTATTCCAATCTTCCATCTTTTGTTTTGACCCTACTTCTTCCTACTCTACCTAAAACACAGACAGTCCCTGACTAGGGGACATCAATTTTCTAACATGTGCACAAATCCCTGTCCTAGTCAGTTTGGGCTGCCGTAACAAAACACCATAGACTGGGTGCTTAAACAACAAACACGTATTTCTCATAGTCCTGGAGGCTGGGAAGTCCGAAATGAAGGCAACAGCAGATTCTGTGTCTGGTGAGACCTACTTCCTGGTTCGTCAACAGCTGTCTTCTCCCAGCAACCCTGCAGAAAAAGTGGGTGAGAGAGCTCTGTGAGGTCTCTTCTATAAGAGCATTAATTCCATTCATGAAGGCTCCACTGTTGTGACCTAATCACCTCCCAAAGGCCCCATCTCCTAATACTATGATATCATATTGTTGGCCTTAGGGTTTCAACATATGAGTTTGGTAGGACACAAATATTCTGTCCATAACACTACCCAAAGGCTGTGCTAAGTCCTCTGGTGGCACGGTGGGACCCAGGAATGTCAGAGCCTTAGAGAAGAATCGAGTCTTGAGCAGCCTTACCTGATTATCCTTGTGGGCCCTGTAAATATCATCTTTTCTTAAGTGTGCCTTGCCACAAAGGTTGAGAAGCTCTGCTCTATATAATCATCCCCATAAATGTTTGAAAATCAACTACCTGCCATGCTTTTTTTCAGGCTCCTCTTGTCAGGTTTAAATAATCCCAGTATTTCCCTCCCCTCTTCCTACATCTTCCTTTCTAAACTCTTTATCTTCATGATAGCTGTTCTCTAAACTGTCTCCTAATTTCTCATGTCTTTCTTAAACTGTGATGCCCTTTATTTGACACCCATGGCCTAGCACAGTTACTTGATCTCCTGTGAAAGGGTTAGACAGCCTTCAAACCCACAGAGTCTTCTTTCAATTATGCAGGAACAGGTAACCTACCCTGAGGATAAAATCTGCCAAGAGGCACCACTTCCTCCTGACCTTGATATGCAGCCTCAGCCAAGTTTTCATTTAATAAATATTTCCTGCTGGAAACTAGGAGACACCAGTACCTGTAAGTCGCAGGCTCTGTCCTTAAGGACCTCATGGTGCAGTTTTAGGGGCAAGCCCTACACAGGTCAAGAGTTACATAACCGCACAGGAGAGGTCCCCCATGGCATTTGTGAATTGGCAAGTGATCTCTGGAATAGATCAGAGAAGGGACAGATGCTATGGGTGATAACTGCTCAGACATTTTATGCTCCTTAGGAAGGTATCCCTGCATGCCTCTCCAATTTTCTGATACAAATTAACGATCCTTGGAGAAGATGGTTATAGAAGAGCTTTTCTCTTTTAAAAGGGCACATGTTGGCTAGATATCCTTACATACATGTGTGTGCCTTGCGTGTAAAACTTACAAGAAGTTTCAATAAAAAGGCTTTTCCCCAAATGTTAATAAGATTCCTTTTCAGAACCTGGTAGAGCTCCTTCAAAATTGAAAGAAACAAAGGACTAAATGTACAGCACTTTTTTTTTCTTTCTTTTTTTTTTGTACCAACCACAAATAAACTCCATTGGTATTTAGTAGGAGAAGTTCACAGCACTTATCCTTCCTAGACTAACATCAATGATAAATTATAAATTTATTTGTCTAATTTATAGAACATTTTGCTTTCAGCAATCTCAGTGGATTTTCACAAACATCCTGTGATGTAAACAGTACAGGTATTATTGTGCCCATTTTATCAGTAAATAAAAATGAAGCTCAGAGACGGGAAGAAACTTCCTTAGATCGTTCAGCAAGTAAGTAGTAGAGCCCTGCCTACTAAATTCCTCACATTCTCAATGTTACTATTTTAAACAATATAAATAAGTGACTTCTTTAAAAGTATGCCCTGGTACTAAAATTAAAGTGGTTATGTGATTGAGAATATTCACTTTATCCATTAAATGAGGCCAAATTTGGGAAGTAAAGAAAAGCTATTTTTGGCATCCTATCACCTCTTAGGTACCTTTTCCTTTTCATTCTCAGCACCAGTATCTTGATAAGTTTTCTCTATTGCCCTCTTAAAACCTACTTTCAAGAACTCTATTACATATGATTCTCAGTAAGGTATAAATGAATAATAAAAGCTTAAAATGTCATCCCTCCCAGGAACACATGTCACACATTTTACATATATCTAACCCCAAAGCCTTGTAATAAAGCTCTCACCAGAGCATTTCAGGCAGCCATCCTGAGGTGGCAGTGGTGGCTTTCAGTAGAGTGAGATCTTCTCCTCTCCGCCCAATGACATCTTCCCAGTTGACCTTCGTCACTACACAGAAGTCTGGTCCCAGATTTCAGGCTGCACATGGTTAGATTATCCCCAAGAAAGAGTATTTCCGAAAAGCTCTACTAGAATAGTACACTGCCTATTGGAGGAGACTCAGTAGGGATAAGTCGTTCGTCTAGGATTGTCACATATCCTCAGTGCTCTCGCTCACACACTGGCCACGGTCCCAGGGATGAGCCACGTAGAGGGAGCTTTTTTTAGGTTACCAAAAAGCCTGAAGAACAACAGATTCTATTTAAAACTGAACTTAACACTGCCGCTTTAAGATGTTCTTCGTTCATACACACACCACACTTCCATTGAACTCTACCATGTAGTATTTCTAATAGAAATATCAAGAAAATAAGGCATTGCCTCTGCCCTCAGGCAGGTCATAGTTCAGTAAGTAAGGCCTGCAAACAAGTATAATAAAGTGATATGAACTATAAAAGAAGTAGGAATAAGAACACAATGAAAACACAGATGAAAGAGCAATTAATTCTTCCGCCAGGAGGGAAACGAGAGAGAGGCAGGGAAAATTTCAGACGTGGTGCCAACTGAGACGGGCCTTGTGAGGTCACCTCCTCCTCCTCTCCGTCCCTGCCCTGGCCATCTTCCTGTTCCTCACCACCTTCCTCCTCACCCTCCTTTGCTTCTTTCTTTAGACTTTAATTTTTAGAGCAGTTTAAGGTTCACAACAAAACTGAGCAGAAAACACAGAGCTCCCATATGCCATCTGACCCCCCCAACACCCCTCCACACACACATATAACCTCTCCCACTATCAACATCCAGCACCAGGGCTTCCCTGGTGGTGCAGTGGTTACGCCTGCCAATGCAGGGGACATGGGTTCGATCCCTGGTCCAGGAAGACCCTACATGCCACGGAGCAGCTAAGCCTGTGCACCACAACTACTGAGGCAGTGCTCTAGAGCCTGTGAGCCACAACTACTGAGCCCGCAAGCCATAACTACTGGAGCCCACACACCTAGAGCCCGTGCTCTGCAACAAGAGAAGCCACTGCAATGAGAAGCCCATGCACCGCAACCAAGGGTAGCCCCCGCTCACTGCAACTAGAGAAAGCCTGCGGGCAGCAAAGAAGACCCAACACAGCAGAAAGGAAGGAAAGGAAAGGAAAGGAAAGGAAAGGAAAGAAGGGAGGGAGGGAGGGAAGGAGGGAGGGAGGGAGGAAGGAAATTAAAAAAAAATGCAGCACCAGAGTGGGACATTTGTTACAATCATACCTACATGGACACATCATTATCACCCAGAGCCCATAGTTTACGTGAGTCAGACAAGTGTATAGTGACATGTCTCCACCATTGTAGTATCACACAGAGTAGTTTCGCTGCCCTGGAAATCCTCTGTGCTCTGCCTCTTCACTGCACGCTCCACCCTAACCCCTGGCAACCACCAATCTTTTTACTGTCTCCAGTGTTTTGCCTTTTCCAGAATGTCATATAGTTGAAATGATACAGTGTGTAGGTCGCCTTTTCAGATTGGCTTCTTTCACTTAATGATATGCATTTAAGGTTCCTGCATGTATTTTCATGGCTTAATAGCTCATTTTTTCAGTGCTGAATAAATACTATTCAGTTGTCTGGATGTACCACAGTTGATTTATCCATTCACCTTAGACATCTTGTTGCTTCCCAGTTTTGGCACCTATGAATAAAGCTCCTATAAACTCTTTTTCTTAACAAAGCACGTTGTTGAGGCATAATTCACATACCATATAATTCACCCATTAAAAGTGTACAGTTCAATGACTTTTAGTATATTCACAATGTTGTGCATCCATCACTACAATCAATTTGGGAACATTTTCATCACTCTAGAAAAGAAACTCTGTTCCCCCTAGCCTTCACCCTTCAATCTCATCACTCTCCCCAGCCCTAGGTTACCACGAATCGACTTTCTCTATAGATTTGTCAATTCCAGACATTCATATAAATGGAATTATACAATATGTGGCCTTTTATATCTGGCTTCTTTCACTTAGCATAATGTTTTCAAGGTTAGTCCATGTTGTTACATGTATCAGCACTTCTTTTCATGGCAAGTAATATTTCATTTTATGGATATACCACATTTTGTTTATACACTGATCAGCTGATGAACATTTGGTTTGTTTCCACTTTCAGCTATTATGAATAAAGCTGCTATGAACATCTGTGTACACATTTTGGTGCACACATATGTTTTCATTTCTTGCTTATTCGTTTTTGCAATAACTTAAAGTCACACTTTGTCTAAGTTTGTTGTTTTCTGAGATTTTGGTAATATAACCATATCAGACTCCCTATGAAATGAAAGCTTTGGAGTCTAAATGCAGTTTTTGTCAAATGTCTGGGTGCATCAATTTGCCCTCCTGCCAACACTCTCAAAATTAGCCCTTGAGTCAGCAGGAATGATGGTGATGCATAATGCTTAACATTTAAAAGTAATGAACACCTTATGTTCTCAAGTTCCTATTCTTAGAAAATCAGAGGAGGGTGTGCGAAGAGAAAGTGCAATCCAGCCAAAGTGAACATGAGCAAACCTATAACATATATAAAAGTGCATGTGTGGTCACACTAAAGCATTGGGCATGTGTCTGAGGATGAGAGTAGCCAAAAAAATGAGGCTGAGAAAGAAGGGGACTCAACTGTGAATGACTTTGAATGACAGTTTAAGAAGCCTGAACTCTGGACCAAGGGAGTGGGAAGCTAAGGTTTTCATAACCAGAAGAATGGCCTTCCCAGATCTCTGTTTTGGAAAGATGACTGGCAAGGTGACTGAGAGTTAGGGGGAAACATGCAAATTATATCACATAGGACTCTTTCTCTTGCAGATGATAGAAAACCTAATGAATTCTAGCTTGAGCAAAATTTTTAATTTATTGGCTTCTATTTCTCTATAACACAGGAGCAGATTCAGTTTCTGACTTGCTACCTCTTGGTTCTGCTTTCTTGGTGTTGACTCATTCTCAAGCCACTTCTCTTATAGTCCCAAGGTGGCATCCAGCCAGGAAAAACAGAATTGTTGTCCCAGTTTCTCAACCAAAGTTCCAACATTCAAGTGACTGGGACCAGCTCAGGTCATAAGAACACCCATGAAATAATTACTGGGAACCAGAGAATACTACTGGCCTAGTCTAGGTCAGTGCTACTCAAAGTGTGGTCCGTGGACCAATGCCTGTTTCCACATGTTTGTTACCATCTACAACAAGATAAGTTTAGACCATCAGCCATAAAAATAAACGAAATTGAGTTCTTTGTAGTAAGGTGGGTGGACCTAGAGTCTGTCATACGGAGTGAAGTAAGTCAGAAAAACAAATACCATATGCTAACACATAGATATGGAATCTAAACAAACAAAAATGGTTCTGAAGAACCTAGGGGCAGGACAGGAATAAAGACACAGAGAATGGACTTGAGGACACGGGGAGGGGGAAGGGTAAGCTGGAATGAAGTGAGAGAGTGGCATGGACATATATACACCACCAAATGTAAAACAGATAGCTAGTGGGAAACAGCCGCATAGCACAGGGAGATCGGCTCGGTGCTTTGCGGCCACCTAGAGGGTTGGGATAGGGAGGGTGGGAGGGAGATGCCAGAGGCAGGAGATATGGGGATATATGTATATGTATAGCTGATTCACTTTGTTATACAGCAGAAACTAACACGCCATTGTAAAGCAATTATACTCCAATAAAGATGTTAAAAAAAAGGTAAGTATAGAAACTGAGGATGGTTAGAAACTTGTACTGCAATTTGAGAGAGTCATTAAATTTAATAATAAAAACAGGCTTATCTTTTGTATGTCATAGTTTGTGTGTCATTTTTCCAGTGATTCATTTTTACTATATTATATACAAGTACCAGTCCACAGTGGATGGGGGTGTGGGAGATGAAGCAAACTGGTCCTTCACCACAGATAGTCTGAGAAACCGTGGTCTCATATACATGGTCCACTGTGAAGCCTGTGGGTGAATCAACATTCTGGAAGCACACAGGGAGACTTTGGGGAGCTCTTTCCCCTCGCCATGAAAGAAGGCAAAAATAAATGTCCACTATAATCGGGATCTTAGTTGGAGAGAGGAAGGACATTCGCAGACTTACTTTAGCTCTCTTATTTTCTCAAGCTTTTGTCCACGTTGATCTGCCCTTATTCAGAGTCCCTAGTAAGAATTTACTCTGCATAAGCTTTGGATATGGCCAGTTTAATAGGCTAAACATTACATGGGCATTCACCTGCCTTGCCCATTAAAACTTGTATTACTAGAATCAAAGCATTTGAATGGCTCTCTTAAGCCATTAAGAGAAAAACAACTTTGAGCTAGAGTAACACAAGGTAATTACTAAGCTGAGCGAAATTCCTCTGCCATGCTCTTGGCACTGAGGTATGGAAACTCTACAGCCCTATAAGAAGTCTGAAGGAAAAAAAATGTTTTATTCAAATTTCAAGGGTCTAAGTTTCTCATTAAAAGTACATTTTAGAAAGTTGTTTTAAGTTAACTTGCTAGGGCAGTTGTACGGCAAGCAGACGGATGTAGCAATTTGTCAAACTGCAGCTTTCATCTCTCTTTTAAAATAATATGGAAACAATAAAAACACAATTAAAACTAAAATTAAAAAAGCATAATCTGAAAGAGTATTTTGATTTTTTCTAATTAAAGCTCTGCAATTAAAGTTTTGCTGGAGAACAACCTGTGTTTTTAATCTCACAAAGCGCTAATAAATGCACAGAATTTGAGATGTCTGCTAAAACTCAGAGCTGGAAGTGACCTTGGAGAACCTTCTAGTCTGGCTTTCTCATTTAACAAATTGGAAACTGAGGCCAGAGCAGGTTTATTTCTTTTTTCCTTAATCCTTTCTTTCGCGTGTGTGCATGTGTGTGTTTTCTCTTGGTGTCTGCACATAATTTAGTCACTCAATATAGGACTTGCTTCTTTCCAGTATGAAGACAAGGACTCAACAAACACCAAAGTTTATGCAGTACTACCTCGAAATCTGCAATTTTTGCCTAAGTGAACTTCACAAACCATTGAGATAGTAATGCATTTTTGTGAAAACCAAATGGAAATACAGCATGTGCCTTCATGCCTTCTGCAATAAAATAAGCTGAATGTAACTTCAGTATTCTTTGGTGACCCCAGCTTAGTCTAATAAACAGCTGTGATACTGCAGAGGAGCAGGTGTAGGCCGTCTGGGACATGGACACATGTGCATTGTCTCCAGCAGTGCCCCACAAACCTGCTATCATTTTAAAAGTCCATCACCTGTATTTTAGGAGTTTACCTCTTTTTCATATAAACACAACAATTGTTTGCCAAATGTACATATGCAGTGCAAAACTGACCTATGACAGAACTGCCTTTAGCAGGTCACAGGGCTACCCTAAAAAGTTAATGTAGTTTGGATCACTTTTATCCCCTCAGGGGGTGAGGGAACGACAGGAAGGAAATGGAATATAACAAATAATATAAGATTTGGTGGGTACTTAATTTGTGCCCCAAACTTTCACTCATTTCATTTCTTAACTATCTTGTGAGAGAAGAAATAGTTCTCTCACTCACAGATAACAAGACTGAGCCCCAGAAAGATTAAATAACTTGCCCAAGGCCATAAGCGCTAAAAAGTGAAAAAGTAAGGATTTGAACCAAGCTTGCTTTGGTCCCAGACGTGCATCTTCAGTCCACACAATACTGTCTCAGAGAGTAGAGTCACTGCGTCTTGATCACTGACTTCATTTTAACATGCCAGGAGCTATATTTTGCTGTATAACAAACCACCCCAAAAATTAGTGGCTTAAAACAATGAACATTTTATTTGCTCATAATTCTGCAATCTGGGTTGGGCTTGGCTGGGTGACCCTTCTGTTGATCTTACTGATGGCTACTCACGTGGACTCATCCAGCTGGCAGGTCAGCAGGGGCCTGGGCTTGACTGAGACACTGGGATGGCCAGGCTTGTCTCTCAGGGCCTCTCCCTCTTATGTGGCTTTTCTGACAGCCTCTCCACATAGCTGTAGCAGGCTAACAGAATTCTTATAAAGCAGATCATGGCTCTGAAGAGAACAAAAGCAGAACTTCTTAAGGCTTGGAACAAGAACTGATAGAGCATCACTCTGCCACTTCCAGTTAATTAAAATAAGTCATACTCCCAACTCAGGTTCTAAGAAAGAGGACTACACAGAGGCAAATACTGGGAGATCACGGGCCAACAATGTAACAGTGGTCGCTATACTCTTCTTGAACTGTGGCACAATCAACTGTGAAAGTTGCTGTTTCTTCTATACCTTCCATTTTTCTTATGTGCAGTTTTTCACTCTTTTCCTGTTTGTTTCTCCACTTTCTCCTACCATTTCTTAGCTTTTCTGCGTTGTAACTGGCCTTCCCTAGGCAGCCACAAATAAAGGATGCCTCTCCTTCAGAGCAGTGAACTGACCAATCGCATCTTGTCAACCCTATTCTTCAGGTCATCAGTCTTTGTTAAAGTGTTCTACTGACAGAGGTTGCTTTGTCTAGGTTTTTGTTTCATCTTGTTTTGCTTTATAAACTGGGTTCAAAGCTGGAAGTCTAATTTAAAGGAAATAGGACATTACTGCCTCAAGAAGCAACTTAAGTGAGTACATTTAAAAGCTTCACCCTTATAAATAAAAGTTAGAATCTATCATACTCCTCTTCAGTTTTACCTGCAAGAAGGCAAGATGTCCAGTTCAATGGCCAAGGCAAGAAATCAATGTTTATCATGTTTTACATGCTTTAACTTCCTATAGCAGTCATTCACCAGGGCAGAGAAGGAAGAGAGGCCTGTAGGAATCAGATAACTTCCAGCATTACAATTCTAGTTCATAGCAGGTTGCTTCTTACACGTAGCTAAAATGAGATCCGATTAAATTTCCATTGAATCATTCAACCTATCTGATCACTGCTTTCTGCTGTCAGGAGAGTTTCAAGAGTACTAAGAATTAGGGCCAGGAGAACTTGCTGTACAGATACCACAAGCATGAAGAGGGCAAAGGAAATAAGAGAAAAGAATTGTAAACACCCAAGGTGAAAATTCTTGCAGAAGGGGATCATGGGTTTCCATTTGAAATACTGACGAATTAAAATGAAAGTTAAAAGTTGAAACGTGAATTACCCTTCAAGTGTTTCCAAATCCATTCACTGACAATGTTGATCATTGTGTCTTTTATTCTGCACCCTGAGGCCAGTCACTGGATCCTTGATTGTTGCATTACATCTCCACCAGACATTTAGGTGCAAAAATGAAAGGGGATTAAATTTAATTTGGCTATGAATTGCTCAAGTGAAGGAGGCAACTGAGATAAAATGTCTTTGTTACTATTTTAGACTAATTCATTGACTCTAATCTGTGTTCTGTCGTCACTAACATCAAAAGTTGATTGAAAATGGGTGTAAATTCATACATAAATAATACACAAGCTCATGACAACCCTCATAATGATTTACAAAGTCCAATAAATATTCTAAGAAAATTTGGAGAATCTGACTAGATTCTGATGTTCTCAGGAAGAAAAAATTGATAAGTTTATCAAAGAAATTTTTGAATGAAGAATATGAACGGCAGCCACACTAGATATTTAAGTACAGCATAAAGCTGAGCTGGAGGGAGTGGTGCCCACCAGCACCAGTGTCCACATGGTGGGGAGAGCGCCAACGGTGGCTGCCGCCAGTTGACTCTGTCCCCAGGGTGAACAGCAGTCGTCACCATCCCTCACCCCATGCCTCTCTGGGAAACTCTCCAAGACCAGTACGCATTTTTTGTGAGAAGTCTCTTTTAAAACTGCTTTTGCTATATCCCATAAATTTTGGCATCAACATGTCTCATGGTCTGCCTGAAGGACAGGGCCTGGATCTGACCCCATCTCTTCATCCCAACCTCCAATTCTCCCCCTGGACCAGCCTTCACCACCCTCAGCCTCAAGTCACCAGTCATGGTCTCCCACACGAGCTCCACGCTTTTTACCCTTTTGCTCACATGTTAGCTTCTGCCCTTTTATATGGAAAATAAACACTCTATGGTGAAAAAAAATAAGGCTATGATAATTAAAATAAGACACTACAGAAAGAAGGAAAAATATAAAGATATAGAACACACACTAGACAGTCCAGAATTGATTTTTTTTCCATACAAGAATTGGCTAGGAAACAAAAGTGACATCACCAGAAAGGAAGAACTATTCATTAACTTGTGCAGGAATAACTGGGTAGGAATTTAAGGGAAATAAAATTAATTTAGACCCATCTTTCCTAGTGTATAACAAAAAAAATCCCAGATATATTAAAAAGTTAAATATTTTTAAAACATCCTTTTCCAAATGCCTGCTCCAACAAGGTATTAGATCTGTGAATTTAAAACCAAGGATGACTTCCTAAGCTTAAAATCCTTTTAAGAAATCATAAAACAAAAGACCAACTGTTCAGACTACATAAAATTTGAAACTTCTATTTGTAAAAAAAAAAAAAAGGAGTAGCAAAACCAACTTTTTAAAAAGAACAACAGCAGATTGAGAAAATGCATTATTTTACTATTAGAGCAAAAGAAAACATTTTCACATTTATTTTTGATTTTTAAAAAAATGTTTGTTTATCTTTGGCTGCGTTGGGTCTCCATTGCTGCGTGCGGGCTTTTCTTTAGTTGCGGCGAGTGGGGGCTACTCTTCATTGTGGTACACGGGCTTCTCATTGTGGTGGCTTCTCTTGTTGCAGAGCACAGGCTCTAGGCGTGCGGGCTTCATTAGTTGCAGCACGCAGGCTCAGTAGTTGTGGCTCGCGGGCTCTAGAGTACAAGCTCAGCAGTTATGACACACGGGCTTAGTTGCTCCGTGGCATGTGGGATCTTCCTGGACCAGGGCTCGAGCCCATGTACCCTGCATTGGCAGGTGGATTCTTAAACACTGTGCCACCAGGGAAGTCCCAGAAGTTCATCTTCTTTAGCAATTTATTTTCATACATGGAAAGGAAAAGAAAAATGGTTAAAAAAACCTCTAGGTCCTTACTGCATAGTTAATTCATGAAACCCTGCTGCGCCTTACTGTACTCCTTGCTCCACAGTATTCCAGTCATTTTATTTTCACATTGTCTGAAGACAAGTGTATTTATGGAGCAGACTACTTGAAATAGGAACTGTCCACTAAACCTTGAAAACGTAGTCGCTGCGTCTATAGCGGACTTACCATTCTGGTGCTCTCTCTCAACCCTGAAGCTCTTAGAAGAGACCTTTTATCCACTTTATAAGTATCAGGCCCAACATGACATATAAGCATTTCATAAAATAGTTTGAATTTTGGAATAATTTTGATTCAAATACTTGGATGCAGAGATGGAGAAATGAAGGAGGCAAGAAGGTATTATTCCTCTGTTCAGCCCCTTGCACTAGGTTTGTGTCCCAAGGAAAGAGGAGCATCTCTGTGTTTCTACATGGAGCACGGCCCTAAGGAGAGTGAAAGGCACACAGGGCTGTCCTGCCATCTTCAGGGTGTGAACCACTCTTCCAGGTTTCCTGGCAGACTAGAAAATATGGCTCTTTCATGGAGGGCACACAGCAGTGTCAGTGTGACAGAGCCATCCTCGGATACCTTAGCTGACACCTGACATTCCAGTGGCTGCCAAAGTGGAAGAACAAATGGAACATGTTTTTGAAACCCATGCAAACACCTCTGAGGATGCTCAGTGTGTGTGTACTTAGGGACCAAAATGCTACAACAAGACAGAACTATAAACCAGGAAATTTTTGCTTGATACCATTTCTCGAACTCTATTTATGCCCACAAATAGGTGAAACCCAAGGCAATTCAGGTCACACTGACAGATGCATTTGGCCAAGTTGGTACGTTGAATACCAACTGTTGAGTTTCTTGACCTCATCTGAACAGTTCTCTGATGTGTGTGGTCAAAGGAAGGTCACGGATCTCAGGAAAGCATCTCCCTACCACACCTGCTCTGTCTCTGTGTTCTTTGTTCCTGTAAGTCCCCAGTTTACTGCCATCTCCTGCCCCCGCTCTCCTTGCTGGCACAGGCTTTTTTGAATATGATGTGTCTCTTTCCTGGCTCATTCTTTGTCATTTCACTGAAACACCTGCTATCAGACCTCAGGAATAGGGAGAGTTATTTTTTGCCTGGTCAGGAATGAGCATTTGGTGGGAGTCATTTCTTTAGTGTGCAGTGCTCTGAACCCAGTGCTTTGGGTGTGGAGGTCCAAGGCATTTCCTTGGGGAATCTGGTCAGCTTCCTGGTATAGAAGACTTAAGTTAGCCACAATCCTTAAAGCAGTCCTATGAGAACATATAAAATACACTTCTATGTTAGAAATGTCCTAGCATTTTTGGAATTAGGTACTTTTGAGTGTTTTTATTCCATAGACATCACGGATGCCATATCTCAACTGCATTTCAATTACTGACTTATACTTCCACAGTATAAACTTTGTAACTTCTTGACCACGAACTAGGCTGAGCACTGAGCTTGCTTCCTTTCTTTCCCTCCCTCCCTCCCCCTTTCCCCTTCCTTCTTCACTCCCTCCCTCCTCTCCTTCCTCCTTCCTTCTTTCCTCCCTCCCTCCATCTCCCTCCTTCTCCTTCCTTCTCTCTCTCTCTCTCTCTCTCTCTTTCCCTCTCTGGCTTGGGTGATTGTTGATGCCATTCAGAAACAGAGAAGATGATCTGTTCAGTTTCTAATATGTCAAATTTGAATTATCTAAACAGGTAGAGATATCCTCTTCCCAGTTATGTCATACATAGTAGAAACTTTGTAAACACCTGTGATTAAATATATTTGGGGTCCAGTTCTGGAGCTCAGCAGAGAGGGCAGCCTGAAGATGTAAGTAGGGGTCTTCAACATACAGGGTGGACGACATGGGCATCTTGGGTTTAGAAGATGTCCCTTGGGGAATCTGCACAATGGGAGAGTGAAGGACAAAGCTCTGGGGAAACAGACCAGGGGCCGGCAGAGGACCTGAGAAAGAGCAGTTAGAGAAAAGTGAAGATAACCAGGAAAGAGAGAGGTAATGGAAACTGAGGGAAGAGAAGATGCAAGAGAGGCTGTGTGACAAAGAAGAAAAGGCCTGCAGTGCCCTGAATCCTGCAGCCCCCAACCCTGGCACCTGGGGGCAGGGAGCAATCACTATATAGTCACAAAGTTTGTTGCTTTTTATAGGGAGGAAGGACTCATTCAGAACCAGAATGAGCAACATTGCCCCCTTTAAACATTATTTTTTATTAATAAACCTCCACAGAATTAACAGTATTTTATTTTTAAAAAATGTGTCTCTTCTTTTTTTTTTTAACCATTATTCATCATCTCTTTGATTACTTGCTCAAACCCAGTACACGTGTATAGGGGTATCAGAATTGAGAAGTGAGGGAAACCACTTTATTAACAAGAGAAGAGTGCTTATTCATATAGTTCCTTTAGTCCTCAGTCTTATAATGTCTACTCATTTTCAGATAAATTTTCCCCCTTTCCTTTAATGAAGTTATGTCATAGACCTGTAACACAGATTCTTTGCTTAAATGTAAAAACATTTAAAAGTAAATGTGTACTCCCTTCACTCATTTCTCCTACCACCCCACCCCCTGCCTCTGGCAATCACTAATCTGTTTCCTGTATCTGAGCTTGTTTTGTGTTTTGTTTGTTTGTTTTAGGGTCCACATATAAGAGAGGTCAAATGGTATTTGTCATTTTCTTTCTGACTTATTTCACTTAGCATCATGCTGCCCACCCATGTTGTTGCAAATGGCAAGATTTTTTTTTTTTTTTTTGTGGTACGGGGGCCTCTCACCGTTGTGGCCTCTCCCGTTGCAGACCACAGGCTCCGGATGCACAGGCCCAGCAGCCGTGGCCCACGGGCCCAGCCGCTCTGCGGCATGTGGGATCTTCCCGGACCGGGGCACGAACCCATGTCCCCTGCATCGGCAGGCAGACTCTCAACCACTTCACCACCAGGGAAGCCCAAGATTTCATTCTTTTTATGGCTGAGTAATATTCCATCGTGTGTGTATGTGTGTGTGTGTATATATAATGTATATAAAATTCTTCATTCATTCATCCATTGATAGACACTTCTGTTGTTTCCATATCTTGGCTATTGTAAAATAATGCTGTAGTGAATATGGGGGTGCATATGTATTTTTGAGTTAGTGTTTTTGTTTTCTTTGGATAAATACCCAGAAGTAGAATTACTGGGTCATATGGTAGTTATAGTTTTCATTTCTTGCAGAACCTCCATAATGTTTTCCACAGTGGCTGCACCAGTCTATATTCTTACCAACAGTGCACAAGGGTTCCCTTTTCTCCACATCCTCACCAATACTTGTTATTTCTTGGCTTGTTGATAATAGCCATCCTAACAGGTGTGAAGTGATATCACATTGTGGTTTTGATTTGCGTTTCCCTGATGACTCATGATGTTGACCTCCTTTTAGATTACTGATTCAGTCTTCTTACTAGTAATTGGTCTGTTCCTATTTTCTACTTAATCATGATTCTCTCTCCATAGTTGTATATTTCTGGGAATTTTTATTTCTTCTAGGTTGTCCAATTTCTTGGTGTATAATTTTTCATAGTAGTCTCTTATGATCCTTTGTATTTATGTTGTACCATTTGTGATATTTCCTCTTCTACTTCTGTTTTATTTGTTTGAGTCCTCCCTTTTTTTCTTGGTAACTCTAGCTAAAGACTTGTCAATTTTGTTTATCGTTTCAAAGAACCAGCTCTAAGTTTCACTGAACTTCTGTATTGTCTTTTTGGTCTCTGTTTCTGCTGTAATCTTTGTGATTTCCTTACTTCTACTAACTTTGAGCTTCATTTGTTCTTCTTTTTCTACTTCCTTGAAGTGTAAAGTTTCTTGAGGTAGGTATTTATTGTTATGAACTTCTCTCTTACAACTGCTTTTACTGCATCCCCCAAATTTTGGCCTACTTCCATTTTTGTTTGTCTCAAGATATTTTTAAATTTCTCTCTTGATTTCCTCTTTGACCCATTGGTTGTTTTGTTCTTTTTTTCCCATGTTCACTCTTGTTTTAATTATATACAGCAGAGACCCTGACATTCAGAGTACCAAAAAAATCCCGTAACTACTGTTCCTACCAAATAGATATTTAACATATGATGCTTCTTGAGAACCTACTGTGTACATGGGGCTCTGCTAAGTACGGGAGGGGGTGGTTACAAAGAAGTATAAGGCTTGCTCTCTGCCCTCAAAGAACTTACAACAAAAGGCTGATGAACTAAGGGACACGTGGGCAGGCAATATACAAGGTGTGATACATGTACAGGAAGGTGAGGCCGCTGTGAGGTGATGGAGTTTGAAATCCAGACTTTGCTGCTTATTAGCTATGTCAGCTTGAAAAGTTACTGAACCCCTCTGAGCTTCACTTTCCTCATTTGTAAAACGGACTACGAAGCCTACCTCGAAAGCTTATCATGATGTAAGGAGCTAAGGCACATGGAAATCTTAAGGTGTCGTTATTATGGTTTCTCTGTGCTAGATACTCAAGAACGGCTCCTGGATCTGTGGGATTTGGGTTTGGCTTTGAAGAATGGATAGGACTGAGAAAGCAGAGAGTTAGGGAAGGAAGCCATTCAACCAGAGCTCTCCGTAGGCAACAGCGTGACATAAGTAGTGTTTGTCTTCCCGCTCTAGTATTTCATTACCACATCCTTACCCGAAAACCCCCTTTTCAGGATCCTGTTTTGCAGAGACACGTTGCTGCCACGACCGGAAACTTTCCTATGCGCCCCCCTCAGAGTCAGTCCCTCTGTGCCTTCCAAGGAAGCTGCTGTCTCGTCCAATAAGCCAGACAAAGTGGCAGTAGGTCTCAATTTACTGATCTGTACAGTGGGGGTAACATTACCTCCCTTCCCTTCCTTAAGGTTTACTGTGAGAAGCAAACGATATCACTGATGTGGAAGCACTTTGTAATTGTGAGCTTCTAACTCCACAGGATGTCGTTAGGATGACAAACTCGGCTGCTGATTGAATCCAATTCGACGCTACGTGGAAAGATAGGCCTGACACAATATCTGGTCTGTAGGCTCTTTCTTGAGAAATGTCAAAAGGTATATATGATTAAATCAAAAGAGTGAAAAGAGATCATCTTTAAGGTCTGTTGTTCTCTCTTAGGGGAAAGTTTTTAACGTTTAAAAATCTAGAATCCATGACGTGTGCTTTGTAATCAACCCCCCAAAATGACCGTTGAGAGAAACGGGGTTCAGTCAGGCCAAGCAGGAGGGAGGAGAAGCACCTTGCCTGCTGCGGGTGTTGGGGGAGAGACCTGTGGACTGATGGAGTCTGGTAGCACTTGCCCGACATCTCAGCTGGTGGCCTCCTCTCTCACTAGCACTAGGCTAGTTTTCGCAACTCTAAAAAGAGCCGATTTTTACAAGCGTTTCCCAGTAGGCGGATTTTTTAGTTGTCCTTCTCTTTTCTGTCTGTAATGCTGTCTCCTTTGGGCAGTTTCCCCAGCACCTCCACTGGGTTTTATGACTGGATGGACATTGAGACTTTTATTCCTGTGGGTGTTGGGTTTCATTTTTATTCCTAAACCTTTATGGTCTTCTGGTCCCTTGCAGGCTGAAGCTTAAGGAGGGGCTGATTTTCCTAAAGCAGAGGCCGGTGGAGGCTCTTTGGGCTGAGCAGGAGCTGGAGCTGAAGCGGGAGGCGGAGCCGGAGCCCCGACCCATTGGTGTTTTAGTAGCATGTTGTTTAATCGCCACATAGTTTTGAATTTTCCAGCTTCCTTCATGTAATTAATTTTGGTTTCATACCATTGTACCTGGAAAAAAGGTACTTGATATGATTCCAGTCCTCTTACATTTATTAAGACTTGTTTTATGGGGGGCTTCCCTGGTGGCACAGTGGTTGAGAATCTGCCTGCCAATGCAGGGGACACGGGTTCGAGCCCTGCTCTGGGAAGATCCCACATGCCGCGGAGCAACTAGGCCTGTGAGCCACAACTACTGAGCCTGCGTGTCTGGAGCCTGTGCTCCGCAACAAGAGGGGCCGCGACAGTGAGAGGCCTGTGCACCGCGATGAAGAGTGGGCCCTGCTCACCGCAACTAGAGAAAGCCCTCGCACAGAAACGAAGACTCAACACAGCCAAAAATAAATAAATAAATAAAATAAAATAAAATAAATAAATTAAAAAAGACTTGTTTTTTGGCCTAACATATTCTCTATCCTGGAAAATGTTTCATGTGTACTTGAGAAGAGTGTGTATTTGTGTTGCTTTTGTATGGAATTTTCTATATATACCTGTTAAGTTCATTTGGTCTAATGTGTCATTTAAGGCTGATGTTCCCTTATCGATTTTCTGTGTGAATGATCTATCCATTGATGTAAGTGGGGTTTTAAAATTCCCTACTATGGTATTGCTGTCTGTTTCTCTCTTTAGGTCTGTTAATGTTTGCTTTATATATTTAAGTGCTTCTGTGTTGGGTGCATATATATTTACATATGTTATATCCTCTTGTTGGAGTGACTCCTTTATCGTTATAAAACTCCCCTCCACTCCGCCTTATGACACACCTGGCTCTCCTTTGTGGAAGCCAGAGAGCCCCCAGGAAAGCAGACCAGATGATACCTCAAGCTGGTCTCAAAGAAGTAGAAGTTTGATCGGGGTTTTTCATTGTCCCAGGATCCTCCCTTATAATCCTGTCCCAGGTCCAGTTCTCTCCCAGGACATTGACTACCCACATTCCAGATGGGGATAAAGAGGAAATTGTCAGGAAGGATGGTTCTTATCAGCTGGCCACTGTCACTTTCACCCCTTATTTGGAGATGCTTATCCTGTTGTTCTTCTCCTATTACCTCCATTTCATTAAGGCTTTTTTTTTTCCTGAGGTTTTATCTTGTTCTTTCATTTGGAACATACGCCTCTGTTTCTTCATTTTCTTGACCCTCTGTTTTGGTTTCTGTACAGTAGATGAAACAATCGCCTCTCTCAGCCTTGAAGGAGTGGCCTTGTGTAGGAGATGAAGCTTGTTGTTCAACCCTGCCCCAATGCTTTTTTGTCTCTCAAACCTTTGTGCTTATGCAAGCAGCCCATTACATTTTTAATAACTCCCAGTAATTGAGAATGTGCTAAGACCTGTCAGCATCCCTAATGGGAGGATCTCAGCCCCTAGATTCAGGCTGTTTAGAAGCCAGACCCTCAGGCAGTGGCTTTTTAAAGTATGAAAACGTACACAGATACATGTTTTGTAGGACCATAAGTGTAAGCTCTGCTGGCCAGGTGACCTGGCAGTCACAAAAATCAGGGCTCCAAACAAGTATATAAGCTCTTTCTGGGAGATACTGGTGAACTGGAACGAGGCAGAGGGAGAGTGCCAAGATGGCATCCACAGCCTGCATTCCTCATTCCGTAATTACGGAGAGCAGCTCCGTAATCCACTACATGTGTGCTGAACCTGAAGCCTGCCCCTCAGGCTGGAGCTCCAGGATAAGCCAAGCAGCCTCCTTCACAGATGACTGGGGTATGTGCATCAGTCTGCCTCCGGCTCAGTCCCTGGGCTGGCAGCCTGCCAAGAACCATCTCTCTGATTTGCTACAATCCCGTAGGATCCACAAATGCAAGTCCCCCTGTCCACCAGAGCCAGGCAATCAAGGGGCATCCCCTAGGCAGCAACTGCAAAAACTGGGGCGCCAGATACAAAAACCAAGGCAGTAGCCAAGTGTAAAGCTTCCTTCCAGGAGACACCAGCTCTCTGGAGGGCAGCAGAGGGAGAGCATGAAGACAGTGCCTGCCCTCCAAGGCCTCTGAAAAGGATTACAGTCAACCCCTAGATGTGTGTTTAATTAGAAGCTTGCCCCTCAGGCCACAGCCATGATGATAAGCTAATAGGTCTTCTTCACAGAAAGATAGGCTTCTGGGTCTGTTGCCTCTTGCTGTGCCCCGGGGGTGGTAGCTGCTGAAGAATTCTTTCTCCTTTGGTTGTGTGAGACCCACAAGTGTAAGCGCCACTGCCTGCCAGAGCCAGGTGATGGAGATGTGTACTCTGGCATCAGCTGCAAAAATTGGGGTATGAGCTCCTTTCTGGGTGACACTGATTTTTACAGCCCCAGGGGACCAGGAATGCAAGCTCCACTTGCCTCCAGAGCCAGGTGGTCAAGAGGTATCCCCCGCCCCAGGTGGCAGCCACAGAGATCTGGGCACCAGGCACATGGAAAGAGCTCCTGATGGGAGAAGATACTGGTGCTCTGGAGCACAGCAAAGGGAGAGTGCGAAGATGGCCCCACCAGTCTCCATCCCTGGAGACTGTTCCAGCAGGCTTCTAGAGGTGTGTGTTAAATTAAGATGCCTGCCCCTCAGGTCAACACTAATATAAGCAGGTGAGCCTCCTTCACGTTAAATCAGGGCTTGATTGGCTGCCTCTGAGCTGGGCCGGGGGCGGGTACATCTGAGCACAGGGCCGCTTTAAGAGCTGGCTCTCAGATAGCTACAGCTCTGCGTCTGAAGATGTGAGCCCTGTTGGTTTTCCAAGTTAGGGCTTTTGGGGGCTCGTGTCTCAGGTGCAGGTCCTAAAAGGTGAGGTGTCCAATGTGGGGTTCAAACTCTTTCCTTCTTGGGGAGAAGCTCCGGGTTTTGAGTTTTCTCCTGGTTGTGGCTCACTGGGGTGAGCTGGGGGTGGCGTTTATATCGAGATTGTATGCCCGTTTCCATGTGGTTTCCTTCTTGTTTGCCAGATGTGTAGTGGTCATTCAGCCGGACTTGGACTTTAGGTTTTCTTTCTTTCTTTTTTTTTTTTTTTTTTTTTTTTGCGGTACACGGGCCTCTCACTGTTGTGGCCTCTCCCGTTGCGGAGCACAGGCTCCGGACGCGCAGGCTCAGCGGCCATGGCTCATGGGCCCAGCCGCTCCGCGGCATGTGGGATCCTCCCCGACCGGGGCACAAACCCGCGTCCCCCGCATCGGCACGCGGACTCTCAACTGCGCCACCAGGGAAGCCCTAGGTTTTCTTAAGAGAAAAATTTTCCGTATGTAGCTGTGGACCCAGTGTGTCTGTGGGAGGAGGTGAGTTCAGGATTTTCTTATGTTGCCATCTTGAACCGGAACTTTTCTAGACTGAATTTTAAACACTCTTCAAATCATGCGACAGCTTGCTGCCTACAGGTTTTTAGAGAAAGTCATAGGAAACGAACTTTTTTTTTTTTTTTTTTTTTTTTTTTTTTTGCGGTACGCGGGCCTCTCACTGCCGCGGCTTCTCCGCCGCGGAGCACAGTCTCCGGACACGCAGGCTCAGCGGCCATGGCTCACAGGCCCAGCCGCTCCGCGGCATGTGGGATCCTCCCGGACCGGGGCACAAACCCACGTCCTCTGCATCGGCAGGCGAACTCCCAACCACTGCGCCACCAGGGAAGCCCATGAAAGGAACTTTTTAAGTAGTATCAATGCTAAAAGAATTATCCTGGCGGCGTAAAACATTGTGAAGGTTTTCCAAAGTGCTCCTTGACACAGTAGGGCCTCCATGATTGAGATTTGAACTCCTGTGATCTGCTTAATACTGACAAGGTTATTCTAAGGGCTTTGTGCTCTCAAACATGAGCAGCATGTTATTACCCTCGATTTCAACGGAACTTCTGAAATGCCAAGAGTTTGCCTGCTGTTCCTAAGCTCGGAGAAATATAATCTGGTCCAGCAGGTCGGAGGACCTTACGTTTGGATGTGGCCCACCGTGAATGTGAAATGCTAAGTCTTCATAGCCAGATCATTTGAAATGGCCTTTCAGTTCTTAATTAGTAGATGCTTTCTCTACCACTGACTACCTGGGAGTGACGTGAAGGAGAATTTGCCTAGTTTGCAGGGGGGCGCCTGGGAGAGCCATTATCACTCACAGTGTGTTAGAAATGAAAGATTGAAGAAAAGCTGATTAAAGCCCCAGCAGCTGCCTTCACAAATGAACTTCAGGAGAAAAAGCAGTTTAGTGTAAACGTGGCAAGTCTTCATATTGGAGCTTGATGAAATTAAAGGCAATGCCAGGTAATATAAACCACTGTTGAATCTTTCTTTTATTAAAACTGGGTTAAAACAAGGAGTAGAAATTTGTCAGGTGCAGTAATTACTTTGGTACTTTACTGATGAAAGCTCTCTTGGGCAAAGCCCTCCTCATCTCTTTTCCATTTCCTCCTAAGTTAGACTTTCAGCTGCTAGAAGAGAATAAATATGAGCTAAGAAGAGGGTAACTTCAAAGCCTATCCATTTATGCATTAAGTATTTCTAAGGGTAATACTGGTGATGTTTTCCCTCACTCAGTTGCCCTGAATTACTACCTTGAGAAAATTTCTAGATTATTTGGTCAATTATATTCTTAGGGGAACAGAGAAACATACATGTTGGTGACCATAGAAACAGGAAAAAAAAAACTCTGATGAGACAACATCTGTTGCATGTGAAAATACTATAACCCAGCTGTTGCGGCTAAAGCAGGAGATGGAAGAAGGATACTGGGGCAGTAATAGTGGGATAAAAGAAACTGATAAAGAAGAGAAAAGTCTGTGAGGTCCTTGCTTGTAGTGTGGTCTTTGAAGCAGCATAAATGTCACCTGGAAGAAATCACCTGTTAGAAATGCAGAATCTCAGGCCTTACCCCAGAATACTGAGTCAGAGTCTGCCTTTTAATGTGATCTGCAGGTGATTCATATGAACTTTCCAGTTTAAAAAACTCTTGATCTATGGGCAGCCCTATAGATGCCCATCTAAGTGCTATCAAAGCCAGGGAGACCTATACAATTCAGAGGATATCCACAGCTTCTCAGAAGGCATTTGCAGAGGGCATGCCAGTGGAAGGAATTACACATTCAGTGCTGGTGAAGATAGCAACAAATAGCTAGAGAAATAGAAATTCACAGGAAATCTTTAATTTTTAAAATTTTATTTAAGTGTAGTTGACTTACAATGTTGTGTTAATTTCTGCTGTACAGCAGTGACTCAGTTATACATATATCTATTCTTTTCCATTATGGTTTATCACAGGATTTTTTAAAATAAATTTTATTTTATTTAGTTTTTTTTAAATTTTTGGCTGCATTGAGTCTTCGTTGCTGTGTGCGGGCTTTCTCTAGTTGTGGTGAGCAGGGGCTACTCTTTGTTGCGGTGCATGGGCTTCTCATTGTGGTGGCTTGTTGCGGAGCACAGGCTCTAGGCACACAGGCTCAGTAGTTCTGGCTCGCGGGCTCTAGAGCACAGGCTCAGAAGTTGTGGTGCACGGGCTTAGTTGCCCCGCGGCATGTGGGATCTTCCTGGACCAGGGCTCGAACCCATGTCCCCTGCATTGAATCCCCCAGGCGGATTCTTAACCACTGTGCCACCGGGGAAGTCCCTATCACAGGATATAGAATATAGTTCCCTGTGCTATACAGTAGGACCTTGTTGTTTATCCATTCTGTATATACTAGTTTGTACCTGCTAATCCTAAACTCTCAATACTTCCCTCCCCTACCTCCACTCCCCTTTGGCAACCACAAGTCTGTTCTCTGTCTGTGAGTCTCTGTTTCGTAGATATGTTCATTTGTGTCATGGACAAGAAATTTTTAGAGTTAAGGCAAGAAAGCTCTCTGATTTAAGGACTGAAATGGTGCAGTAGTAGAAAGGAGTTAAAACTCTTTGCAGTATATTTACTTGCTATGAAAAAAGGCACCGAATGATCCAAACAAGGGCAGCAAGGCTGAGTGTGAGACGTGGAGCTACTGGAAGCAGAAGGGACACTCAGTACCAGGCAGCAAGACAGGGGTGTGGTCCAGGATAAAGATCTGCTTCTAATCAATTTTTGCTCATAGCTTTTGTAGTGAGGTGGAGTTAACAATAAACCCAGACCATGGTCATCCACGTTAATTCTTAGTAATTTACTGCATATCCTTATCTATTCCCATGTGCACTTAAATTAACTCTTGAATAAACTCTACATAATTTGTTCGTAAATAGGTTTTGTTTCTTCACAAGCGTGGGTTCATTTCCCAGCTTTTATATGCCGTGTGACTTTGACCACCTGTATCTTAGCCTCACTTGCCTGTTTCTTCAGCTTTAAAATGGGGATAACAGTAGTACTCACCTCAGAGGTTTGTTTGAGAGTTAAATGAATTAGTACATGTTATTTGCTTAAAAGAGCACCTGACATCTAGTTAGGGCTTAATAATTATTAGTTGTGATTATTATAAAGTCTTGAAATAAAAGTATCCATTCAGATACTTAAGGAGAGGCAGCTGAACCAGGAGGATTTAACCAGCACTGGCAATCACTCTGCTAGGACAGATCACCTCAGTTAGACATACTATTTTTAGATGCTCCAGACCTTAAATATGGATAATAACATAAAAATCAGATAGGATTTTGAGTAGTCATAACTTAAATGTATTCTTATATACCCAAGGAATGAACTCCCTGGAAATGGAAAATCCATTAATTACCTTTGCTTCCAGAAATCTCTTTCATTTTCTTGGGTCCTTTCTATCCATACTCATAGAAAGTACATGGAAGGCCAAGTCCATACCAGTAGTTCTTGGATAAATAGTGATAGCTGAAGTATTGTGGCTGAATTTCACTCCTTTAAAAATTGACTGAGGAATTGAACTTAATTTGTAGCTGTATTATGCATCTTGATCCATGTGACAGGAATGCTGGAAAATGATGTAGTGAAATTGTAAAATGTTTAGGATCAGCTGGATCTCATTAAGAATGAGCTATTTGTGCTTAAAACCTACTTGAGTGAAAAAATGTTTTTCTCAACTACTTTGCAGTAGTTTTTCACGTGCATTTGGAAGATTTTCCTCTTCCTGCTCCTTCTGCTTTCTTGAGGGGCATTTCTGCAAGGAAATGTCATTATAAACACCAGTTGTCATAGGTGATGGCAAGAATCTCCAAAAGCAATGCATGTGAATAGCTCTCCTTGAAGAGGCAGGACAGTGATGGAAAGTAAATAAGTTTGACCCATGTTATAGACCGGATATCTGACAACTTTTCCTTCTGGTCGTGGTTCTGCTCTGACGTTGCTGTCAGCCCCCTTCTCGAAGCCTCTGTGTCCCATCTATGAAATCTGAACTAAAATATAAAATCACATATTCAACCAACTTAAAATTCTAGGCCTCTGTGATTAGGACCCTACACAAAGGAATTATGAAAAGCATTTCTAACCGATTAGTTAAATTTCCCCTGGTTTAGGAGAATTGGGGTCAGGGACCAACACGAGACTACCCTGGGGAGACATGCAGGTCTTTTCCTGAATATACTTTACTTGGGTAAATGTAATTTCTGAGAATAATTTCTTTTCTTGATTTTTTTCCTTCGGTCTGGGGCCATGTTGGTCAGCCTTTTTTTTTTTTTTTTTTTTTTTTGCGGTATGCGGGCCTCTCACTCTTGTGGCCTCTCCCGTTGCAGAGCACAGGCTCCGGACGCACAGGCTCAGCGACCATGGCTCACGGGCCTAGCCGCTCCGTGGCATGTGGGATCTTCCCGGACCGGGGCACGAACCAGTGTCCCCTGCATCGGCAGGCAGACTGTGCCACTAGGGAAGCCCGGTCAGCCTTTTCGTAATATGAATTTTTATTTTCAAAATGGACTTTCTCACATCTCTCTCTGTACTACTGAAGATGTTGACAATCTATACAAAACCAGGAGAAAGAGGTCTTTGGGACGCTAATGCATTACACTCAGTCTCTTGGCCCAGGTGGCCCAGGTTTGGTGAGGAGGACATGGCAAAGATGCAAGGAAGTCCTGAGCCAGCAGGGATTACTGTAATTGAATTCCTGGGCAGCCCCTTGCTGCCTTCCAGCCCAGGCACACATCTTTGCCTTTTTTCTATCTTCTGGCTTCCATAAATAATCCGCAAAGTGGACAGTTGGCGGCCAGAAAATCAATTGGCCCTTATATCTTCTCTAATTAATTTCTCATTGCCAAGCATTCGCAAGGCATTTGTAGGGAATAAACTAACTCTTCTACCTGTTACGGTGCTTTTGATAGATGACAAGACATAGATAGATTCAGGGTGGAACAAACAGGTAAAGTTCTATAGCTGAGTACACTCTATCTGGACTTCCTTTTATCTTGTGTAACTGTAGAGGACGATGTTTTCCCAAATACCATATTATTAATATAAATAATAATTAATTTAAATATGTTATCTTTTTTAACTCTACTTTTTTGAAACTACATTTGTGTTGTGTGACAGAAACTGTGGGTATTATAAGTAAATAGAAAATAGGGATGACAAAATGAAAAGTAAACTCATAAAGTACATGAACATTCCTAAGGCTTTGAAACATGCCTGTGAGGAGACCAGCAGACACATATATTGGGTGCTCAAGAAATATTTAATGGATGAATGGAATTTTCCAAAACAGTTATTTGTATTTCTTCCCACCGTCAGCTTAGGAGATAACCTATTTGTTTTATACTTGCCAATGTTGTTCAGTTCTTTTCCTTTTTTTTTAACAATTTAAGTGATATATTCTTACTACACACCTATGAGAATGGCTAAAATTAAAATATTAAAAATACCAAATGCTGGTGAGAATGTAGAGCAACAGGAACTGTCATCCATTGCTGGTGAGAATGCAAAATTGTACAGCAACACTAGAAAACGGCTTGACAGTTTCATATAAAGGTAAACAGATACTTATCATAAGACTCTGCAAGCACACTCCTAGGTATTTGCCCAAGAGGGATGAAGATTCGTGTTGATATAAAAACTCTACACAAATGCTTAGAGTAGCTCTATTCATAGTCACCCTAAACTAGAAACAGCCTAAATGTGGGCTTCAGTGGGCAAGTGAATAAACAGACTGCTGCATTCATGTGATGGAATTCTACTCAGCAGTATAAAGAACAAATTTTTGATGCACATAACAACTTGGATAATCTCAAAGGCACTATGCTGAGTGAAAGAAGCTAACCTCAAAAGACTACATAGAGCATGATTTTCTCAAGGAATCAGAACTACAGTTGACCCTTGAATAATATGGGAATTAGGAATGCCAACCCCCCACAAGTCAAAAATCAGAATATGACTTTAGAGTTAGCCTTCCTCATCCACGGTTTTGCATTGGCAGATTCAACCAACCTTGGATCGTGTAGTACTGTAGAATTTACCATTGAAAAAAAAGTCCTATATAAGTGGACCTGCGCCATTCAAACCCATGTTGTTCAAGGGTCATCCGTATAGTGATGGGGAGTAGGTCAGTGGTTGCTAGGGGTTTGAGGCCAGGAGAGTGTGTGACTATAAAGTGAGAGCAATGGGGAGTTTTTTTGGGTGTAATGAAACTGCTCTGTATCCTGACTGTGCTGATGGTTACATGAACCCATACATGTGCTATAATTTATAAAAGTGTACCTCAAAAATGAGCCAATTTTATGGTATCATAATTTTTTTAACAAAATTTTTAATTAATTAATTGATTTATTTTTGCTGTGTTGGGTCTTCGTTTCTGTGCGAGGGCTTTCTCTAGTTGTGGCAAGCGGGGGCTACTCTTCATCACGGTGCACGGGCCTCTCACTATCACGGCCTCTCCTGTTGGGGAGCACAGGCTCCAGACGCGCAGGCTCAGTAGTTGTGGCTCACGGGCCTAGTTGCTCCGCGGCATGTGGGATCCTCCCAGACCAGGTCTCGAACCCATGTCCCCTGCATTAGCAGGCAGATTCTCAACCACTGCGCCACCAGGGAAGCCCCGGTATAATAAGTTTTAAAACGAAGTGAAAAAAACATACATTCTTATTGAAGACTGTTAAACAATAGGAAGCGTAAAAGTAAAATGGAGTCTTCACTCCTCACCTCCCTAACTCATACCAGGATGTGTATCCTTTCAGAGCTATCTATGCTGTTCTGACAGGCTGAGAGTTGCTGGGAAAGACATCAACTCAGGAGCCACATGGCCTTGATTTGTCCCAGCCCCACCACTTAATTGTAGCTTTGTGACTTTGGGCAAGTTACTTAACCTCTCTGTTTCTCATGTTTCTCTTTCTTACATACAAAATGGTGCTTATAGCTTGTTATTTACATAACAAGCACTGTAAGCATTTGCCATTTTTACTATAGGAACATACGACATGCACACGTAAAATCGGTTTGTATTTGTATCGTTTTGACATCTTTTGTTCATTTGACATTACATAATTAATATCTTTCCATGTCAGTATATAAAGATCTTCCCTACTTCTGGGAATTCCAAAGGCTGCATAGTAGTAGTCTATTATATATATATGAATTAAAATGTATTTAATATTACATATTTATAAATATATATTCAATACATTCATATTAAATTTAATATTATATACCCTATTTATAATATAATATATTTAATAATGTTCTTATTGATGAAGGCACCCTTTTTAACTTAAACTGGTTTTTTATTTTTGAAAAATTTTCTCTACCAATCGGATCCCAATGTGCTCGCAATCTTCCAGGATTTGTTCACAGTTCATAGTTCACTGCTTGTACCCTTTTCTCCCTTCTCATCCTCTTCTTCCCCTTTCTCCTTCTTTTAAAAATCTTTTCCATAAGTTCCATGGGCTTTTCGGGAGGCATTGGACGTGATGTGTGTCTTCAGTCCGTCATCTTGAATCAGAAGCTCTTACCTGCCTAACATCCTTTCTTAAACCCATCCTATGAGTCAGGGGAAGTATTGAGGCAGAAGATTGCAGTGCTTAGGGAAGAAAACTGAACTTAAGCCGGGAAATTTGAGTGTGAATTCTGCTTAGCCATCCATTAGCTGGCTGAAGGTGGGCATTCACTTCAGATTCTCTGGTTCTCAGTTTCAATTGTAAAATGATATGCTTAGACTAGATGAACTCTAAAATTCTGTTACCTCCACTTACAAAATGGTGACACTAAGGCTCACAGAAATGATTTGCCAGTGGTCATCCAGGAAGTGAGATGTAGACTTGAGTCTTGAACACGTGTCTTAGGATTTCAAATCACAGGTGCACCAAGCCAACCTGAGCAATGCCACCTCAAGAACTGAGAGTGAAGGGGACACATCTCTCTGAGAGCCATTTCCTACCATGTGTGGACGTGGGCACGTGTGCCCCCACACAGAGGCTGTCTCAGGAGGTCGCCTCGTGGCTCTCATACGCCTGCCCTCCAGTGGACAGAGCTGTGGTCTAGAACGTTGCCTGCTCCTCCTCTCGTGGGGCGGGGGCGGGGGTGTAGCTCGGCTTTGGCCCAGCACTGAGAAGCAGCCCTGTACAGATGGTGGTGCGGCTGCGTGCACAGTGGTCGGGCCTCCCAGCACTGGAGAGCATGGTTGAGCTGGTTCCGAACTCGCTCTGACAACATTCCTCTCCTGGCAGCCATGTAATCTCTCCTCCTGCCTTGTGCAAGCAAATGGCTTTGCAGCGGCTCCCCTCAGTCCTGGTGTAAGCAAGGTACAAGCATCAGGGCTGTGCCTTTGTATACATTTCCCTTATTTGGATCTTTCCACAAGGCCTTCCCTAGATGTCAATTTCCTCCTTCCTTTCCATGGATTTCCCTTTGGGTTGTATGAACACGGTTTTTCTTTTTAGTCAATATTAGGATGACTTTTAAAAATTTGCAGCAAAACCCCTAACTCCTCTAAACACACAAACAAACAAGCCAACAGAAAATCAAACCAGCAAACAGACGCATCCTACAAATCCATTAAAAGTGCTTCTTCAACACAATCTCATCAGCCTCTAGTTAGGGGACGGTGTACTTGTTTCTTACACGGTTTAAGAATTGAGTGCTCGTCCGTTGCCCCACACCTTTAGCTTCTTTGGAACATGAGCTTCTGGAGTGCTGATCTGTCACTTCATTCTTTCTGGCCGCCTCCTTCCTTCTCCTTTACCTGGTTCTGTCCATTCCCTGAGTCTCATGCAACTATACCATCTGGCCGACCTTTTGGTTACTCCAGACCAGCTGTTCTCAACTCTGGCTGCACGTTAGAATCACTTGGGGGTTGAATTTGTCTTTGTTGGATTCTAGGTGTGCATATATTTAAACATACCTTAAGTGACCTGTACACAGAGGGGGTAAGAAATGGATAACATCTGTTAAATGGGATCAACTCCTTCCTTTTTCTACCTACCTAATCTAGCTTCTTTCCTCTTTCGGTGGTTCTCAGAGAGAAAATAGGGGGTTCCCTTGGGCGGTTGTTGGCTTTCAAGCCTTTGATCTGACAATGCATTCATAACTCTCTGGGAGTGTGGTACCCACCCTACAGGCTTATAGTCACTCTTAGAGGTCACAGGATGAACACGAGGTACAGCGTGATTTTTCGCTTGCTTTATAATTTTCTCTATATCACTCTTTCATTCATAGTTTAGAAACAGTAGATGAATTATGTAGGCTTTTTAGACTCCTCAATAAAAGGAGAAGGGGAAAGGGAGCTCTAGGTTGAAGAAATTTGCATAGAAAGAAAGTATGCCCCAGTCACTGCACATTTCAAGATATGTGATATCACTATTTGAAATGTTTTTGAGTCTGGTTCTTTATAAAATACTTAGGGGCATCCTGGCTGTAAAGACACAAGGCATTTTGCACAGGTTGTATGTTTAAGCTCATGGGAAGAGAGTCATAAAGCACATCTTCCATATCCACCTTCTGTTGGGTATTGAGAAAACTCTTTTCTCTTCGTCTAAGCACCTGTGTTGAATTTGGTAGCTGTGGTGTTTGGACTGATTCAGCAGTAATTACTCTCCAGGCTAATTATGAGCTCTGTTGTCATTTTGCTAGATGTAATTAAACTGCATAGCTGGAGAAAGTTGGGGAACTCTGGTTTCCAAGAAAACTCTTCCCTGTAACTTGGCAAGGAGCTCAAGAGTGTCAACATAATCAGCCAATTAAATATAAGCTGGAAGCCCGATGTCCTTCAGGATGAGTTTCCATGAAGAAGACAAATGTATATTCACAAGAGGCACCTGCTGTTTTACTGCTGCCTTTTTGGAAATACTGCTGCTTGGAGTATTCTAGAGGTTTTCTCTCATTAATCCTCTTGATAGCTTTATTAAACAGGAAGCAGAGCAAACATTTTAGTCCCTTTCAAACAGATGAGATGATTAACATCGTGAAGGTCAACTGTCTTGTCAAAGAGCATAGTGACCACGGGTCAGAAGAAATTTCAGTAATGTATTTCCTTTAAAAATGTGATGATTGTCTACATAGATTTCTATAGCAACCATCAAATACATGATTATACTAGCATAAAGATATGAATTGGTGAATAAATTCTTTAAGTCTTTTGGGGCCAAGGTTCTGTTCCATTTTTTAGTCTAGGGTAAGGAGATACCCTAACAAACGTGGGTGTTGCTGAATCACACTGGCCTTGGCCTTGCTCAGAAGGGCCACTTTGAAGAGATGAGGAAGAAGGTGCATCTGGTCCGTCTTTCCATAAAAATCAGCCCTGGTAACCTGTTTGGCAAATAAGTTGCAGGCTTCCAATGCCTGACATAGGTAGAAAGACATATCGTACTTTGTTATTTTAAACAGGTTTTAATGCTTTATCTCTGAGCAGACTCTTTGCCTTGGTGTGCACAGAATACATGGTCAAGGAGAAAGCATTTAAAGCATGGGACAGCTACTCTCGTTGCTGTGTTTCCAAAAGCATGTGTGGGTGTGTACATGAGCTCCACCAGTGATACTCAAGAACTCAGGATGATTTGGGGAGGTACATTGACTCATATAGGTAGAGTTTTATACTGTTGGATATTTTTCATAGTTTTATTTATGGCAAGGGATTTCCATTTAAAAGAGTAAGGAATAAGAATGTCCTGTTGAAAATAAATTTATCTAAGTAAAACTGTGACCCATATAATTGTTAAATAAATAATGATATGGGTAACGTGTGGGTAGAGGTACAATTATGAAGGTGGCACTCGAATGACTAAGGTTTAGGTCACAGGGGCCTCTATCCGTTCTCTCCTACTCCTGGTAAGAGATTTACCTTCTTGATTCCTTTGCCTCTACAGTAATTCCATTTTGTTAAAGGTGGGTCAGATAAGAAAACTAATGTGTTGTACCATTAAGTCACAAATATGTATTCCGTTGCTATTGCAATAATGAAAAGATAAGGAAAACCACACTTAAACTCTGCCTTGAGTCTCCGAATTAATTTTAGTGCCCAGTCATTTGACTAACAAAAGTTTGGGTCTTACAAACATATGACTTAGTGCCTATAATAACCACAGATTATGATTATTCCCTGAGAGTGTTTCTTCTTTCCCTGCTCTGCTGAAAACAAACAGCCATAGTAAAAACTCGGTTTCTTCCTAACCATGGACAAACTAAATGGCAAGAGATCCAGGCTTTGCATATTGACTTTGGCTTTGGAAAAATAAGGGAAACTCTAAAGGACAATATGCCAGTCCACATTTCCTGACACACACAACACGGATAATCTCACTTACCTTGTGCTAAGTGAAAGAAGCCAAACTCAAAATGTTACATACTTGTTGATTACATTTATATGACTTTCTGGACAAAGTCAAACTATGGGGACAGAAAACTTATTAGTGATTGTCAGGGGGCTACAGGTTGACTTCCAAGGGGCAGGGAAAAATTTTCAGGATGCTGGAACTATTCTCTCTCTTCATTATGGTGGAGGTTGTAAGACTATATCCATTTGTCAAAACTCTTAGAACTGTACGCTAGAAAGGGTGAATTTTACTGGCTGTAAATTATACCTCAATAAACCTGACCGAAGAACAAATAAATGTTCTTAGTGTTCCATAAGAAGAATTACAAGTAAAATATGAAATAATAGTCAAACCAAAACGAAAAGCCACAAATACCTGCAAATCATTTCTTGAGGGTGGAGAAAATCAGTCTCAAATTGCAAATTGATTTACCTTGATAGACAGCCTCTTAATCTGTATGTCTAGAGTGAAAATATCAAGTGTATCCTTTTATACAAACTGTTTCCATTCAATCTTTTTTTTTGTTCACGACTAGATTCATTTCAGCCCTACTGCTCCTCATAGTTTGAACAATTTATCATGGCAAAGCGTGCTTTCTCTGGTCGGGTATTATATTAGTACATCGCTGTCAATGATTGCCCTGTAGCAGTTTTTTTCATATAAAACACACTCTACCTTTGGTACAATTAGGGAATGCCTAAGAGTGGAAATGATGGAGAAATTAGGAACATATAAACTTTTGGAGATAACGTACTCCAAATTAGTTCGGAATGGCCAACTTTTAAAATAGTGTGATCAGGTACAGATAAGGTTTGTAGCCCCTCTTACCTTGCATGTCCCCCTGTCCCCATGCTCATGAGATTGTATGGAACATTTTGGCTCCCCTGGGTGTCTTCAGTCTGTGAGTTCCTTAGGAGCAAGAGACATATTCATTTTTGTATCCTATTTCCTAGCACAGTGCTTGTAGGAACTAAAAATTGCTTCTGAATGAATAAGTGAAAACTTATGGCTTTCTAATGATCTTAAATGAATCATTACCATGTAAAAACGGACGTTTGCAAGGAGTTGGGCAAGTGACATGAATTCTGACGTGCCAAGATGGACACATGAGGCCATATGTCTGTGATACTGTAGGTGTAGCTTTTCTTGGAGGCATGTGGCTGGACTTGAAGTCTTCTTGAAACTTGTTCTAGTTGCTGGTTGGTTAAAGTAAGAACTACTCAAGGCTTTTAATGCATTAATTAAAATTTGTTTAAAGTAGTATAATAATGAAAATTAAGTCATTTAGGAAAAAAATGATGCATTTTTAAAGGTTCCTCTGCCTTGCAAATATAATGAATTATCAAAGGTTACACATATTTTATAGACACTGTTTTCTTTCTTTTTCTTTTTTTTTTTTTTTTTTTGCAGTATGCGGGCCTCTCACTGTTGTGGCCTCTCCCATTGCGGAGCACAGGCTCCGGACGCACAAGCTCAGCGGCCATGGCTCACGGGCCCAGCCGCTCCGCGGCATGTGGGATCTTCCCGGACCGGGACACGAACCCGTGTCCCCTGCACCGGCAGGCGGACTCCCAACCACTGCGCCACCAGGGAAGCCCTAGACACTGTTTTTATAGGACTAATTGACTTTCTTTTGAAGCACTGGTATATTGTTGCAATTCAGATCATTCCATAGTTCAAATAAGAGGTCCCTTTTCCTCATGGCTTTTTAGGGAAGTCTTTTAAAGTAATACATGAAAATCTGATTAATATATAGTCTGGTTTTCATAATTGTATCTGTTGTGATTCAAGGACTGATTTAAGATTTCTATTTCATTTTATTTTTCTTGTTTTGTGGCAATCACAGACAGTTAGCCATGTTCACCTTCTGATACCTATGACACAATTTTCATATCACAGAAGGCAGAACTCACCTTACCAAGCCCTCAGGATTGTTTACTGATTATAGACTCAGTTAATTCTTCTCAAACAGTGCAAACAGTCAAGGTCAGCTCCTTTTTGTTGATTTGTTTCCAAGAGGCCTCGTAGGATACTGCCCACCTCTGTAGCTCCATTTCACAATTGATCTTGGCTGTGTTTCCCTTCACACATTGTATTTATCATCATTTCACTTATCCCAGACTTACTAATCAATACACCAATTAACAAATATTTGCTGAGTTCTTTTTGTGGTGGCACATGATATTTATCTTGCCCAGGAGACATTGCCTTTCCTATGGTAACTACATTTAGGTTTCCCTTTGGGGCGTCTCTCCCTACATCTCTCAGTCATGTGCTTTGGAAGCAGCAGAGCTCCAGCAGTGGGCACATGACTCAGACTGGCCAATCAGTGTAGTCCATTTCTCTGGCCCCAGTGAATTGTGTGGTGATGGGCACATGACATGAAACAGTCCATTAGGAATGAATTCCATGACTTTGGACTAAAACTGTTGGGAAGAGAAGCTGTCTTTCTCCCAGGGTTACTAACCAGGTGCAGTATTTCTGGGGCTATCTTTAATCCCACTATTAGAGGATCTTTGAAGAAGGAAGCCAATATAGAGAAAACCAGACCCAAGGAATGGAGAAAGAAATTCTTATGTCCCTTTAAAAAGCCTGATCCGGGCTTCCCTGGTGGCGCAGTGGTTGAGAGTCTGCCTGCCGATGCAGGGGACATGGGTTCGTGCCCCGGTCTGGGAGGATTCCACATGCCGCGGAGCGGCTGGGCCCGTGAGCCATGGCCGCTGAGCCCGTGCATCCGGAGCCTGTGCTCCGCAACGGGAGAGGCCACAACAGTGAGAGGCCCGCGTAGCAAAAAAACAAAAAACAAAAAAGCCTGATCCAACTGTGTCTGAAGCTGATATCAGGCTACACGTGTACCTTAGAACATACACAATTTCTGTCCTTCACTAAAAAGGACTACTGGTTAAAATGCTCACATGTGCAAAGATTCTGAAAAATACAAATTTCTGGTTTCCAAGGGTTTACAATAGATCAGAAAGAATAAAATAGAATCATATCAAGTTAGCATTACTCTTCAAAAGTATGCTATTTTTTCTCTCTATCCCTGAAATTATTCAGGATTGTTTGCATATATTCCTTTCTTCCAAGATAGATTGCAGAGAAGAGAGCCTGATCTTCTATTCACCTCCTTTTTCTTAATATCTAGCAAAGCGCTTGTACATGGAAAATAGTCAATAAATTTTTATTGAATTTATCTGAAAAGACAACTAATGGTACTCAGGGATTTATGGTAAATGAGTAGTTTAGATCATGACATCCTATTTTATGTTAAATCACATTTTTTGTCCTCTGGGCCAGGTCTTCATTCAGATTGCTACCACTAGATAATTTGTGTTTTGTTTTGCTTTCTTGAGCAAAGCCATGGCTCAATACTAGACAGAGGCAGCTTTGTGGGGATAGAAGAAGGGGAATTGAGAAAGCCTCCAGGGATTTATGTTTTACAAGGAATATGCTCCATTATCAAAATAATGTTAAATTATCTTGTTCACTTAACTTTAAATTGATAAACCATAAAATTTTAATGAGGAAAAGAGAGAGGAAGATTCACTCCCAATAATCAAAAGTATATGCAATAATAACATCTTGATCATAATCATTGTTTTTGACCTTTCCTAGCTCAAATAACTCAGCCACTTTTACATAGTTGCAGTGTAGAACCATTTTGTCACTAGTTAATTAGAACCAAATGCCCTGACAAGGTCTGATTCTTTCTTTATTCTCAGAGCTGTGAATCTTTTTTCTTCCTGGACCAAACTAAAGTGAACTTCGTTCCTGTCTGATATTTATCCAGCTTCAAAAGTGGAAGCACCTGAAGCTACTTTGTTCAAGGTAAGTGAACTAGATATCTGCAGTTAATATTTATTTCTTTTAAATTTTAATCGATACAGGCATGTGTGGTCTTATATGAGGATGCATATAAAACAATGCTCAAAACAATGCTTTTATTACAGTAGCTAAGATTCACAGAAGGAACTGAAAATGCATGAGTGATATTCAACACCTCTATCTTTTTCTCTTGGGTTATGTCATTCTATAGGATGAAATAATGATGGTTAAAGTTTAATTCGCTTCTATGTTTTTTTTAACAACTTTATTGGAGTATAATTGCTTCACAGTGGTGTGCTAGTTTCTGCTCTATAACAAAGTGAATCAGCTATACGAACACATATATCCCCATATCTCCTCCCTCTTGCGTCTCCCTCCCACCCTCCCTTCCCCACCCCTCTAGGTGGTCACAAAGCACTGAGCTGATCTCCCTGTGCTATGCGGCTGCTTCCCACTAGCTATCTATTTGACATTTGATAGTGTATATATGTCCATGCCACACTCTCACTTCACCCAGCTTACCCTTCTCCCTCCCTGTGTCCTCAAGTCCATTCTCTACGTCTGTGTCTTTATTCCTGTCCTGCTCCTAGGTTCTTCAGAACCTTTTTTTTTTTTTTTTTAGATTCCATATATATGTGTTAGCATATGGTATTTGTTTTTCTCTTTCTGACTTACTTCACTCTGTATGACAGACTCTAGGTCCATCCACCTCACTACAAATAACTCAATTTCGTTTCTTTTTATGGCTGAGTAATATTCCATTGTATATATGTGCCACATCTTCTTTATCCACTCATCTGTCGATGGACACTTAGGTCACTTCCATGTCCTGGCTATTGTAAATAGAGCTGCAATGAACATTGTGGTACATGACTCTTTTTGAATTATGGTTTTCTCAGGGTATATGCCCAGTAGTGGGATTGCTGGGCCATATGGTAGTTCTATTTTTCATTTTTTAAGGAATCTCCATACTGTTCTCCATAGTGGCTGTATCAATTTACATTCCCACCAACAGTGCAAGAAGATTCCCTTTTCTCCACACCCTCTCCAGCATTTCTTGTTTCTAGATTGTTTGATGATGGCCCCTCTGACTGGTGTGAGGTGATACGTCATTGTAGTTTTGATTTGCATTTCTCTAATGATTAGTGATGTTGAGCATCCTTTCATGTGTTTGTTGGCAATCTGTATATCTTCTTTGGAGAAATGTCTATTTAGGTCTTCTCATTTTTGGATGGGGTTGTTTTTTTGATATTGAGCTGCATGAGCTGCTTGTAAACTTTGGAGATTAATCCTTTGTCAGTTGCTTCAAATATTTGCAAATATTTTCTCCCATTCTGAGGGTTGTCTTTTCATCTTGTTTATGGTTTCCTTTGCTGTGCAAAAGCTTTTAAGTTTCATTAGGTCTCATTTGTTTATTTTTGTTTTTATTTCCATTTGTCTAGGAGGTGGGTCAGAAAGGTTCTTGCTGTGATTTATGTCATAGAGTGTTCTGCCTAGGTTTTCCTCCCTTTCTATGGTTTTATTAGATAACTAACATCATAGGTTTTTCATGAGACGGACCCCTGAAATAAGTTTGAATTTCAGCACCGCCATTTGTCAGAGCTGTTAATTGTAGACAAGTCACTTACCTTTGCCAGCCTGTTTTCTCATCTGTTCCTCATGGAGTTGCTGTGAGGACCAAGTATTCTAATGTACGTGAGGTCAAAGGACAATGGTAGTAGTAGCAAGAGCTACAGATTAGCTGGAGTAGTAATTCTGTACAAGCTTTCCCTATATCCTCCCTAGGAAACTTGATGTAAAGGCAATTCCATTTTTCCCCAATGTTGAATGGGCCATATGTCTGGCTAGGCCCCCTCTTTCTTCACATTCCGCCTGTGTCCCTCAGGGATGTGTATGCGGTTGAACTGGTATCCTTCCAGGATGGAGGGAAACTGTTCTTCAGTTCAGGGTACACCTCTAGGAAACATGAGAATGACAAATAATAAAAAAGAACCAGCCCCAAATGCTGTCAAATTGTGAGTACAAAACTAATGTCGGTTTTCATGTCGCTGAATTTTTTGTTAAAGGAATTAAATTCTAACAAAACTAGCTTTGGTCAAAGAAGTTGACCCAATTTCATACAAGAAATAAGGATGTTACTGGGAATTGAACAGTTTATTGCTAGAATAATAAAGACGACAAGAGGAAGAATTATGGTCTCTTTTGTTCTCTCTTGAATCCCAGCTAGTAAAGTTGTGCCTGGACTATAAGAGGTGCTCAGTATATAATTATTGAATAAATGAGTGAATGCTGCTAAAAAAAAATAACAGGTGGACTTGGGCTGATTTTTAAGCATGATAAGTGTGCCATGTAAAATAAACTAGATAGAAGCAACATAGTTAAGCCAGGAAGCTGAAATTCCTCTTCTCTGAAGATCTCTAAGAGTAGGTTCAACTCCCATTTCTCCAAGATCCTGTCAGTTTACCTTTTGAAAAGAGGATAGGCCAGATATATTCTGAGGTTGAAAGGATCTAGAACTCTCATGGAAAGTTCCATATATGTGTGAAAGGTCTTTCGTCATCTTGGAACTTGGAGAGCTTTGCCAGGCACCACAAATATTTATCCACAGTTAGTCTTTTACCCCCAATCATGACTTAAGACAGATTTTCCTGCTACAGATCCATTTTGCTTCTGACACTCTTTTGTTGCAAGCCACCAGTTACCTGTGTGTGCAGGTGATAATGACCCCAGTGATATTTATTCATAGTTCACTTTTCCTTCACAGAAAGCAGGAAACAGTTCCTCATTAGTATCTGGGCCATATGTAAATAGCTGAATGACATTGTTGCTTTCTGTCCGCAAAGGAGAGAAATTTTGCTCAGGGTTTCACAGATAATACTGATTTTTTTGTGTCCCAGATCATGTTCAGGATATCATCATACATTGTGGTTCTACTTTCCTTTTGAAAATAATGTAGTAGATCAAAGTACTTATTTCTTTTATGTGAATAATACCTTATTCATTTAAACTCCTAATATGAAACAAGAATATTTATTAAAAGATTTCATGGAAATTTGGGGTAGAAAACAGTGCTCCTTTTATAAGCAATTGGAAATCAAGTGGTAATTATTTTGAGAAAGAACTTTCTTATTACCATGGTGGGCTACTGACAATTGTTTAGGATAAGGTAACTAATAATTAAGTGACTATATTTGTTGCCCAAATCTCTGAAAATGGACAGGTTTCATGTTAAATGGTCTAATGTATATGAAGCCAAAGCACAATTTTTGTTGTTTTTCTGGTTTGATTACTTAATAGATACAGTACCAGAAACAAACCACAGCCTAGAAGCCCCCATCATAGCTAGAATACGTCTCAGGAAGACATAATTGGAAGATAAGTTTGAACCAATGAAACCCACAGAGCAGAAAGATACCATTACTGATTTAAAGATCATATATCTTATACACTTTAAGATAAAGTTGATGAATCTGAAGGACCCAGATCAGTAAAACCAATTTAGTCACATTGCATATGTAAAGAAAAGACAATGGGTCTAGTGAAACTAAGATGACTAACATAGCAAAAGACTTCAGTGCTCTCTAGTTTGCTTTGAAGGTATAATTTATGAAGATGCTTTAAGGTCATATGTAACACAAATGACAGTATTTCTAGAGATATATTTGTGCTCTGTAGGATTCATGAGTAATAATGCCTGGAGCACTCCAACAAAGGTAGTTGCATGAATTAATGGAGCAATCTGGGCATCAGTCCAATAAAAATGTTGGCTGAATGCTTCCTTGGGGGGAAAAGATGCTGAGAACAGGAGAGTTATAAGCAATTGATGCTGGTTAAATAGAACATCTTCCTTACTCTTTTCAGCTTGCTTCTGAACTAAGTCAGCTGTGTGTCTTTGAGAGAGGAAGAAGAAGACTTTAAGGGGCAAGTTTACTTTAATGCAAAGAGTCAATTTTCAAGTAACGTACTTCTTTTTGGGTAGACTGACCTGAGTATGAAAACCCAGGCTTACTAGCAAGCCCTTAGTTATAAAGTCTCTGCATTTAATGCTGATAGCTCAGATTTATGCTGCACACTTCCTATAAGATCAAAGTACAATATGTAATTCTCAATTTCAATGCAACTACATATTTGAATAAATTTATTTTGTGTTGGGAACAGTGGGAAGAAATGGAGTCAGTTAACCAGGTCTAATAGGAAGAGTTCCCTTCTCTCTTGGCTTGAGGTCTTCCATGGGGACATAAAGAAATAAAAACTCTAGGCTCATAAGAACTTCTGTGTCCCACTTGCCAATCAAAAATAGAAGGCAACTGGTTGTCTTTAAGTGATTGGTAGTGGGCATGGAAGAAAAGAGCATGCTGTGGAATAGCTGGGCTGGGTGGAGTGTCACATGCTTTTTAGAATTGGTCTGAAGGTCACTCTCTCCATTTATAGCCATGGAATGGATGGAGACCAAATTCAGTGTCAGAATGTTTGAGATCCATCCTTATTCTATAACTTTCTAGCCATGTTACTCAGGGCAGGTGGCTTAACTTCTCTGAGGAGAAGTTTAACTTTTTAAATTTACACAATTGGAAAAATAAAACTCTCCTCTGTGTCTTACAATCATTTCCTGAGACGCTATTGAAATAATGTATGCAGATGTGTTTTGCTGGTTGAGGAGAACTATGCCATTGTGAAGTGTGGACATTATTATTCTCTCTAATGGAAAGCTCCCTGAGGGTTTATACCGTTCATAAACCTCTTCCAGCTGCCTACTTTATTTCCCAAGCCCTCCTCCTTTGGCTCTTCTTGTTGTTCTAATTACATCCAGGAGGACAACTCCATTAGGAATTAATGAGCTTGAGTACCTTCATTTGCCATCTGCTCCCCTCCCCCTTTTAACAAATGAAGGTGTGTCTCAGCCTCAAGACCTTATGTTGACTGTAGCCAGGCAGATGTAGCCAGCGTGATTCAGATGAGAAAGATTCTTTATTCCATGGTACCAAGGTCACATTTGGATTTGGTGCTGCTTTTGGAAGCCAGATGGCGACTGGAAGGTGAGAAGAGCCTCCGTTTAGAGCCCTGCTATGGAACACACTGGCCCCACTGGCATTCATTTATTCAAGCAGGCATTTATTCATTCAATTAACATTTACTGTGTCTGTTATATGCCAGACACTGTGCTAGATGGCAAGGATATAAAGTTGAATGAGACGGACTCTTTTCCTTGAATTGCTCACAGCCTACTGGAGGAGATAAATACATGTATCCAGGTAACTATAGTGCAATATTTGATGTGCTCTAATAGTCCTATAGCACTGAGTCTAGGTTCAGATATAGGGAAAGTTAGAAGAGCTGAATTGCTCTCACAATTGGGGCTTTTCAGAGAAAGGACTGTCTTCTCAGTTGCCTCCATGTCTATTAGCAAAAGGAACTGGTTTGTGGACCAGTAAGTATCTAGTTGATAACCCCCAATTGCACATCTCTCTTTTCCTTTATTCCTATGTCTGCTGTGTCCAGTTTGGGAATCACCTAGGACATAACTGCAATACTGGAAAGATTTGCAAATGTAGAGAATAATAATCTCCCCATCTCTATTTATAATAACTGTGTACCATCTATTGTTTAATGAAGAGGGTGGTAATTAGGGTCCTAATAGATAACAGATGGCACACAAAACTGTTACAAGGGTGTGAGTACAGCCCCATAGGAGGGATTGTGCAGGAATCTGGGGCTAGGAGCAGCTGAGCTGAGACAATCTCTATGTCCAAAGGGAAGAAGAGAGGGATCAGTTTCAGGACCGCAGCAGAAAAAGGACCCCTGGAGAATTGGTCTTCTTGAGAGGTACAGTAACCTTCAGTAAAAGGTCATAGTTAGCCCACTTGGAGGCTATCTAGCAGGGAGAAAGCCAGGGAAACAAATCCCCTGCCTTCACTTTCCTCCTCCCTCCCTCCCTCACATCTCTCTGATGCTCTCCATGGCCCAGACCCAGCTAGAAGTCTCAGGGGCTGGGATCCTGTCAACCTCACCCTTCCAGTTCACCAGAGAAGGGTGGAGAGGGGACCTGGGAGGGCAAACAGAAGATAACCACCCAGGAGAGATCAGGATCCTCACCTGTAACATGACTGTGTAAGAATGTAGACTTGCCTGCCCCCAAAAGTTATGTTAATTATGTATATATGCGTATATATATGTGTGTGTGTGTGTGTATATATATATAACATAACTTTTTATGCACATTTTATTATGCCTATATATACACATATATATGCACATATATACATGTGTGTTTTCTTAAAATAATAGCACACAAGTTCTGTACAGTAAGTCCCCTACATACAGACCTTCAAGTTGTGAACTTTCAAAGATGCAAACATGCATTCGCATGTCCAATCACGTAAGTTCAAGTGTCTGGGGTAAATTGTCACGTGCATGCATCTTCTACGAGTGGTTGTGCTTTTGTGTAGTTTACAGAACTGTATAGAGGACAGTAGTACAGTATCTTTATTTCAAGCCCAGGCTGTCCAGAAGCAAGCGTAAAAGCATAGGTAAAGTAGCTGGTACTACTGTACTTTTCAGAGTACTGGACTGTAAGATTAAAAATGTTTTCTTTATTTTTTCTGTTTGTTTTGTATGTATTATTTGTGTGAAAAGTATTATAAACCTATTTCAGTCCCGTACTATATAGCCGAGTTGTTAGTTGGGTACCTAGGCTAACTTTGTTGGATTTGCAAACAATTTGGACTTAAGGAACGCGTTCTCGGAATGGAACTCATTTGTATGTAGGGGACTTATTGTTTAACTTTCTTACTTGAGATGCTTTACCAAACACTCTTTTTCTTTCCTTTTTTAAAATACTTTCTTAGTTATGGAAAATGTCAAACACACACATACATAATAAATCCCTAGATGCCCATTATTTTGCTTTAGTACTTATCAATTCATGACCAATCTTGTTTCATCATGCTCGCGTCCAATCTTCATAATCCTATGATTTTGAAATACATCCCATGTTTGGCTTTTGTTAGGCCAAAGGCATGTTAAAGCTATTTTTTAAAATGAATCCCCTTTCTCAATCACAAATTAAGCATATATTTTTAAGAGCTGAATCATAGGCAGTAATTAATATATTTTAAAAGGTCAGTCAGCCTCTCTTAACCCTAGATTGTTTTAAAATGATAAATGATCGCAAAACACAATGAATAACATGATTTATATAACTGTTTACTGTGTTATAGTTTAAAAATACTGGCTTATACCTTTTTTTTTACCTCTTTTTCTTTTCATTGTTTGGTAGTTAACTAAATTCCTAAATGACGATTTCTTCCGTTTTATTTATCCCCCACCCCTATATTGGGAACCTATCATGGGGTACCATTCAGTATATAGAACATTGTTCCCCTCTGATTTGTAATGTCCCATCTTCCATATATCAGATTTCAATACATGCATGGGCCTGTGTTGGGCACCTCTTTTTATTCTGTTGGTTTATTATTTTTTAAATCATTGTGCCAACATCATACTTTATAATATACTATAAAGTATCACTTTATAATAATTCTTCATATCTGGCGTTTGGAGTCTTTAGACGTATCCTAGCCTTTCTTGGCCCGCTCTTCCATATAAATAGGTTCAGCTTGTCAAACTCCATGGGGAAAAAATCCTATTGGTCTATGGCAGTTGATTTCTAAAATGATCTGAACTACAAAACATATTTGTTGAGAACTTTGAAAGTTTTCTAGAAGTTTATGAACTGAAGGCTTCATGAGGCTTAAGACAAGCAGGAATAAAATATGATTTTCTCTTTGTGCATGTGAAGGCTTGATTAAAAGAAAAAGAATATATTTTTGTAATATTTGTGTGTCAAGCATAGGATCCATATCTTTTTGTTTAATGTAGTTTTCTACTCACTTTAAGATCTTTCTTTGCAATATGGGCTCTCAGTGACTAAAAAGGCAAGGTTGAGAAGAAATGAGAAATGATTGACAGAAGATCTCAAGAGCTCAATGGTCTCAAAAACTATGCACCATGGATCCAAGGGGCAATGCATAGAAGGAATATATTAATTGGCTGGTGATTTGAAGATATTAATGATGAAGACCATGGCTGCAATACAGCTGAGTCACCAGTCATTTAAAAATGTAGGATCTGAATGCTTAGGAATTGTATTAGTTATCTGTTTGCTGAGTAACAAATGAGTGGCTTAAAACAACCCAGGTTTTATGGGTCCGGAGTCCAGGCACTGGGTCCTCTGCTTGGGGTCTCACCAGGCTCTGATAAACGTGCTGGGTGGACCACATTTTCATGTGGACATCAGCCTGGGGGGGAATGCACTTGCATGCTCATTCAGGTCGTTGGCAGAATTCATATCCTGGTTGCTCCAAGACTGGGGTCCCCAGCTTTTTGCTGATTGTCACTGGAGGCCACCCCAGATCCTAGAGGCAATGCAGTTCCTCCCTGTGGGCTTCTTCGGTGTGGCTGCTTGCTTCAGCCAGCAAGGAGGGTCTCTGGCCTGTAGAAGGCCCGGTGCCTCTTTTATGAGCTTTCACCTGATTAAGGCCACACAGGATAATCTCCTTTTTGATTTACCCTTTTGACTTGGGACCTTTATAACATCTGCCAAACCCCTTCACCTTTGCCATACTCAATTGTTTAGAAAAAAGTCACAGGTCCTGTCTATGCTCAGAGGGAGGTGGTGATCATACAAGGTGTCAACACCAGGTGAACAGAGTCATAGGGCCACGCTAGAGGCTCTTTGCATAGGGCTAAAATAAAATGGCAGAAAAATTGTCATCTGTGGTCACAGTTCTGGCCACCTGGTTCTTTAAAAGGAAAGGGCGTTTCTGGGATGAGACCTGCAGAGGCAGAGGTGTTAGGGTGATGTGGGTGCAGCCCGTTTTGCCTTGTGTTTGTGAGAAGCAGAAGGAACACACATTGGCCTCCCCGAGCTTTCAGGGTATCTGTGCTGTAGGGCTTGGGAGCTTGCTGTGGGCTGTCTCCCCTTCAGAGCAGTAGATGTGGGGACGCAGCCACGTGGCTCTGACGGGCAGGCAACACGGATCTCCTTGCAGTCAGCAGCCCAGGAAAGAGTTAAGCCTTGGCTTTTGTTCCTGAGCTAGGAGATTTTGATTAGATGCTTAATTGCTATTGGAACCTCGTGTGTAGGGTACACGCTTAGCGACCTGAGACAGTCAGAGACCGAATTTAGTACCTACTCTTAGGCCTGCTCCCAAGGACGAGAAGAAAAGGAGTTGTGAGGTACATTGTTGGCACAAACGCTGGGTGAACAATCACCTTCCTGGCCCAGCAGCAGTTTCCTGGTGCAGGTGATTCTGTGGCATTTGTGCTGTACAGCTCCCTTCACCTTTCTGGCCCCAGCCTGCAAAAAAATTCTGGCACAGCAGGGAATTAGTGCCTAATGGCAAGAGAAAAGGAAATTAGCATTTCCTAACAGCTAACCAAACACAAAAGCGTCCCCCAGCCTTGCACGGAACACCTCTGACCATCCATCCCTCTATGGCCAAGCCCTGCACCTTACAATTTGTGCTTAATTATACAGGAAAAGAGAAATCTGTTTCTCTGGGAGAGCCTCTGAGAACCTGTTGGGGAAAGCTTTCAATTTTAATTACAGAAGAAATACTGGCTGAGGCAATGGTGAGAAGGAATTACCTTTCCTTTTCTTCTGATTTTGCAAAACAGCTGGCAGCAGACACTGGCACATAGAAGGTGTGTAGGAAATGTGGGTCCAATAACTGAATAAATATGTGAATGAAAAAACAACTGTGAAACACTTACACAAGAATATTCTTCTTTCAAAAGAATAATGAAAAATAATTTCATTCAATAAGAGTCATTCTTAGTTACTGATACATGACTCAGTAGTTCCCATTCAATTTAAAATGTTCCATTTTTTTCTGATACTTAACAAGTCATTAATTGAATGTTGCTCACTTTTAAGGCCAATCTGTGAGACATTATTTATCCTGTCTACTCTAAAGTTCCAGCATCAACGCAGGCGGGGCTTCACCATGTACTGATCATGGGACCTTGGCCTCTCATTGCCTCAGTTTTCTCATTTGTAACATGGGTATAATAATAGGCTTATTTCATAGGCCTATGAGGAGGAAAACCTCATATATATTTGTGTGTGTCTATATATATGTATTTAAACAGTGTCTTAGAATAGTGTCTGGCACATGATAAGCATTACAGAGTATTGACTGCTGCTCCTAGTACTGTTATTATGAGAACTAGCTGTTGAGAATAATCCTTCATATACTGGTTTATTCCACTCAAGATAAAGGAAACTAATAGAATATTAGAAATCAGATTAAACACAGAAAGCCAGTAAAATATACCAAGACAGAAGATGATGAGAGTGTAAAAGCATAGAAGAAAAAAAAACGGTTTTTGTTTTTGTTTTTCTTTTTTAAAGAAGGAAAAAGCCTAGAAATAGGACAAAAACTATTCGTTGGCTATACTGACATGGAGATTGCTGGTGACCTCCATAAGTAAAATTTCAGGACACTGGGCAAAGAGATTACGGTGAGAGAAGTCAGATGGATGTAACTTATAGAGTAAATGGGACGTGAGGAAATGGAAACAATATATGAAGATAACAATTTTGAAAAGCTCAGACATGAATTGGCTAAAGAAGATATGCAGGGATTAGGGGAGGAGGGAGGCTTTCATGTTGCACGTATAGTTTTTAACATTTTAAGTTGGAGTTACTAGTCTAGAATGAGGTTGAATTTTGGCAAGAATCATTCATAAGGAGTAGATGGGTTGTAGAAAATGCAGTGCTGTGAAGTACTTGAGAAGATGAGAGGAAATGAAATGCTATCTGTAGTGCACATGGCCTTTTAACTTTAACTCCTGTAGTAAAAGGGAATACAAAGATCAATGCAAATGCTAATGGATTAATGGATTTGGCAGTGGACTATTTACTGACTTCTGTGTTCTTAATGAGTTATGAAGCACCTCACCGGCTCAGAATGAAGGAAGTAAAGAGGATGGAGGAACATTTGAGGAGGGCAGGTAAAGCTTCTCAGAAAATAGTCCTTAAGGAGAATTCGAAAGAACGTACTATAAGTCATAGCACTATTTCCAGTCTTGAAAATCCATTTGAAGCTGGTGATTATTAATTTATTGGAATACCAATTTGCCCTGCCACATGATTTTTCTCCAGCTACCTGGATATAAGTTACACAGAGGCAGAAGAGAGTGAGAGATAACAATCGAGAGAAAATACAATTAGTATTTTTTTTACCTTTTTCTACTTCCCCGCTCCAACTCTGGGGAGCCTTCATGGACATGGCTGCCCTCCCAGCCTCCAGCAGCACTCTGTTATCAAAGAATTCAAAGAAATGGAACATAGGTTTCCAACTTATTAATTTAGCAAAATGAAAAATTTTATATAATGTCTTCTGTTGGCAAAGATGTTTGCAATATAATTTGGTTCCATCTTTTGACAAGTAATTTGGCAATGTCTAGCAAGATAAAAATGTTAATAGCTTTTTACACATTAATTCTAATTCTAGATGCTTATGCCAATAAATACTTTATAATCCAGAAAATTATTATATAAAGATGCTCATTGTCATGTCACTTGCAATAACAAAAAATTAGAAACACCTTTAATTGTTAACAGTAGGAAAACAGTTTAGGAAATTATATCCACTTAGTAGAAAATTACACAGTTACTATAGTATAATTACAAGATGATGGAGCAAAATAGAATAATGCTTAATAAAGAAAGAATGAAGAAAGCTGACCTAAAATTGTGTCTTCCTTATGACAGTAATTATGTAAACATATAAATATTTATTAAAACTTAAAACCAAAATAAGGTTTTAAAAGCTCTGTACCAGTAATGGGGATTTTATGTTTCTTTCAAAATATTTTTTAACATAACTCTTATAATTTTGTTTTTTCTACTCCTTTTCTTAAGAATTTCTGATTATTACCTCATTTTTCATTTCATAGTTTCAAATAAAGTCAGCAATTTTATCATCAGAGAAGATTAGACTTATTTGACAGTTCATAATTCCAAGTTATTTGGTTTAAAAAGACCATATACACTTGTAGGTGCTTTCAAAATAAAATTTCGAGAATTTTTTTTTTTTTTTGCTCAGTCTTTCCTAGTATGGAGATTAAGCAAACTACCTAAAATTGCTAGCCATTCTTTTTTCATTTTTGGCATTTTATTCAGTTATTCACAGAAATGATAACCAATGAGTCTGCAGTTGCCTCTGCCAATTTCTTAAATCCTCTATTATCCACAATATGAAACCATACTAATATGAATGCTTCCAGTATTTTCAGAGCTCTTTAGTTATTATACTTGAGCATTCTGTATGAAGTATCTTATGTAAGTGTAAAATTTAGACTCAACTTCTGGAAGCTTTTCATTTCTTAGTTCAAAAGTGAGAGATGCTTAATCCAGCCATATGATTAACAATTACTTGTATAGTAAGAAGCTCCTAAATTATTGTTTTATGGATACCTGGCAGTTTTCTTGCCATTTCTCAGAAGTTCTCTATTAAACACATTCTCTCTCTCTCTCTCTCTCTCTCTCTCTCTCTCTCTCTCTCTCTCTCTATCTCTCTCTTTCTCTCTCTCTCTCTCTCTCTCTCTCTCTCTCTCTCTATCTCTCTCTTTCTCTCTCTCTCTCTCTCACACACACACACACACACACACACACAGTGATTAAAAGCACAGACTTTGGCATTATGAAGTCTAAGGTTCAATTTCCAGTTCTGTAGTTTCTGGGCCACTTCACTTTAGGCAAGTAACCTAATGTCTCTGAACCTTGTTATTTTCATCTGTAAAATGGACATTATAATCATATCAGACAATCCTCAAAACATCCATAATGATTTTAGAGTTTCAGAGTCAGGTACAAGCAGGCACTCAGTAAATGGCTAGTGCTTTTATTACTTTATTATTATTTAGGTCTTGATTTTCCTTGAGTCTGTGAGTCCCCATAATGAAATGTAATTTCCAGTAGATTAACACCTGTTTTCACCAAAAATTTTCACTGAGTTCATTACTTTCTGTGCAACCCAGATTAGTTTTCTGCCTTTTTTTCTGTGCCGTATGTAGGTGTTCAATAGATTTATTTAATAAATGTATGAATGCATGAATGCATAGATGAATTTTTAAATGCTTCTTTTTGAGAAGGTAGAAGAAATGTGACACAGTAGAACAGATAAGAAAATAGTCCATGGAAAAAATGGGAAAGTCACATATGTGCCCAGGGCCAGCCTAAGAAGAAATGCGTTTTTTTTTTTTAAGGGAAAATGTGTTGAATAGCTTATTTTAATTATTTTTAAAAGTTAAGTACAGGGACTTCCCTGGCGGTCCAGTGGTTAAGACTTCGCCTTCCAATGCAGGGGGTGTGTGTTCAATCCCTAGTCGGGGAGCTATGATCCCACATGCCTCGCAGCCAAAATACCAAAACATAAAACTGAAGGAGTATTGTAACAAATTCAATAAAGACTTTAAAAAGTGGTCAACATCAAAAGAAAAGTTAAGTACAAAAATTTGCTGATGATTTACATATTTAGCACCAATAAAATAATGTGAGATTAGCTGTACTAAAACAGAAGGTTGAGCTACATTCGCATTAAGTGACATTATATAGTCTAATTTTGTGGAAAACTTCTGAGATGGCTGATAAAAAGTAAGATGGTGAGTGACCTTTGAGCAGAAAAAGACAGAAAGAGAAATGGCCTTTTCTACATTCTATTGTGCCTCTAAGTAAAATGCTTGGTCATCTAGCTACAAAGCTATATGTCATTTGGCTTTAGGCACCTACTGTGATTTATCTTGTGAAGATCAGATTTTGCCATGGAGAGGATTTGTAAAAGTATCACACATTCCAGTACCATTGGCAACCACAGCTACCAAAAACGCTAATTTAACTTGATGAACCTAATGTCAGATGATAGTATCATTTCTTGTGGGTGTTTTCGGAAAAGGTGGGTAGGAAATGTATAAAAGTGAATACTTTGTTGACTGAAATAACAATTCAACATTTTGAAAACATTAAATACATTAAAGTTGTTATAGCATCAGGCGTTAATATTTCACTGTACTTTAGACATTGCCTACAATCAACGTTTTCTGCCCTTTGAAACAGAATCATGCTTGTGGTATGCATTAATCATATAAAAGATTAAACACTGAAAAGAAATTCAGCCTTTAAAGACAATTTGCTTTGATTTGTTCAGTGGGTTCTTCCAAAAAGTTAATACCAAGAATTATTGCTTGTTGAATTGGAGTTACAAATTCTTTCAGGGTTACTTAGTATTTTCTTTAATATGAGTATCAAGGAAGGTAAAGCAAATTTACATATTTTTTAGGAAATACAGGCACATACTCCTAAAACAAGAAACACGATGTTTTTATAGACTTTATTTTTTAGAAATGTTTTAATTTTACAGAAAAATTGAGAAGATAGTATAAAGTGTTTCCATATACACTATACCCATTTCCCTCTATGATGAGCCACTTCTATTAGTATGTTACATTGTTACAATCAATTAACAAATATTGATACATTATCATTTATTATAGCCCATCCATTAGTCCAGTTCCTTAGTTTTTACCTAATGTCCTTTTTCTATTCCAGGATTTCATCCAAAACATCACATTACCTTTAGTTGCCATGTTTCCTTAGGCTCCTCTTGGGTTTGATAGCTTCTCATATTTTCCTTGGATGATCTTGACAATTTTGAGTAGTTAGTTTTTTGTAGGATGCCCACTACTAGAATTTGTTTGATGCATTTTTCATGATAATATTGGGATTATGTGTTTTGGGGAGGAAGACCACAGAGTAGAAGGGTCATTCTGTCAGATCACATCAAGTGTACAAAGTATCAATATGCATTATGAATGCTGAGGTCGACCTTGATCACCAGGCTGAGGTAGTGTTTTTCAGGTTTCTCCATCGTAAGATTACTGTTTTCCCATTTTCATGCTGTACTTTTTGGAAGGAAGTCAATATGCTCAGCCCACAACTAAGGAATAGGGAGTTATGCTTAAGATGGAGTACTACATAAACTATTTGGAATTCCTTTGCACTGGAGATTTATCTATTCTCCTGCATTTATTTATGTATCCAATTATTTATTTATATCAGAAGAACTCATGGATTTTTATTTTATACTTTGGGTTATAATCTAATTCTACTTTAGTAGAATTAGTTCCTCAACTTGCTCTAGTCCTAACCCTTGTGAACTCTTTTCAGTTGGCTCTTGTGCCACTCTGAGGTATCCCCATCCTGTATTTTTTTTTTTTGGAACTTCCTTCCTTTCTGACACTATAAGATGGTCTTGTCTATAAATCTTATATATTTACTGCCCTAGTCCTAGAATCAGCTATTTCTTCAAGGATAACTAGGTCTTTTTAGTGGAGAACGGTATTAGCCAGCAGGATCTGGGTGTAGGGTGTGCTAATTGCTGCTCGTATGTCATTGCTTCTAGATCTTCTCAGCTGACAGAGCAAAGAGATAATATGTGTGTACATGACCCATGTATAGGCACATATCTATAAGTATCTCTCGACATAACCATGTGTATTAAGGTAATATGAAGCAATATTAAGCTAAACATGAACGTATATTGATGTTTCCAACTGTAATCTGTTACCACATAGATCATCTTAGCCTCATCTCTTGCTTATCTTTAAATTTCAACTCCAGCAAAACACTTGGCTTTTAGAAGTATGAAAATCAAATTGTAGCAACTTTGGGAAGCCACATCATCTAGCAGAATAATTCTTAAAGGGCAAGGTGTATATCATCAAATTTTAACTTACAGTCAGCAGTACTTTTTAACATCAAAAGGCCTCCAGACCTCTGCTTCCAAGAAGATGAAGTAGCCCATTTCTCCCAGGTTCTCCCACTTAAAACTAAAACCCTGAACATAACAACAAACAAACATAGGAAGACGCTGAAAGGTGGAAATGAGAAGGCAGACTTAACTAGGGACTTTGGGACTTGAGGAATAACATGGTGATGAGTCCCCTGTGTTTCCTGTTGCTTCCCATACATCCTGGAGAGGGTATTACAGGAACCCCCAATGAATAACCACCAACAGAACAACAGACAAAAAAGCTTCAGAAAAAAACACAAAACCCTGTTCCCCCTAGCCAAAGTATGAGGAAAGGGGTTGCTAAAGACAGAAGACCATTTGGGCAATAATATACACACTACTCGAGCCAAGTGCCAGTGGAATATACACACTACTCGAGCCAAGTGCCAGTGGAATATTTCACCCATCCCCTATGTCCTGTCGTTTCAGTTGGGCCAAGGTAGGATTTGATCTTCCACACCACCCCACTCCTGCCCTCCAGAAGAGCCAGCGCTCTGATTCCCCACCAGGGTTGTTTCAGTGTGGTCCAGTGGTGAGCTGAGCCTCCACCCCTTTCCATTAGCAAACAGACTTTAAAAGGTGGTGCCTGGGCTTCCCTGGTGGTGCAGTGTTTTAGAATCTGCCTGCCAATGCAGAGGACACAGGTTCGAGCCCTGGTCTGGGAAGATCCCACATGCCACGGAGCAGCTGAGCCCATGAGCCACAGCCACTGAGCCTGCGCTCCGCAAGAAGAGAGGCCGCAACAGTGAGAGGCCCGCACACCATGATGAAGAGTGGCACGCGCTCGCCGCAACTAGAGAAAGCCCTTGCACAGAAATGAAGACCCAACACAGCCAAATAAATAAATAAATTTACTTATTAAAAAAAAAATAGGGGGTGCCTGACAGGCTTGTAAACACTGGGCTGCCCTCACACAGTCGTGGGGTCCAATGGTGGGACATAGCGTCCATCTCTCCCTGACATCAATAAGAATAGGATGTTACAGGTTGGAGGGAGTAGGCACCCCACTAACCCCCAACACATGATGTCAGTGAGACCCAGTGGGGTGCTGAATCCCCATAACCATCCTGAGGCAGGGCTAGTTGGCAGTTCTCTTCCTCTTACCTTGGTGTCAGTGGGGCCAGCACGTAGCTGACCCTCTACCCACACCCGGCATCAACAAGAAGGAATGAAGTGGGAGGAAGGACAGCAAACACTTCACTTCTCCCCTCCCCTATGTCAAGAAATCTACTGGGGAGGGCTTCCCTGGTGGCGCGGTGGTTGAGAGTCCGCCTGCCGATGCGGGGGACGCGGGTTCGTGCCCCGGTTCGGGAGGATCCCACATGCCGCGGAGCAGCTGGGCCCGTGAGCCATGGCCGCTGAGCCTGCGCGTCCGCAGCCTGTGCTCCACAATGGGAGAGGCCACAACAGTGAGAGGCCCGCGTACTGCCAAAAAAAAAAAAAAAAAAAGAAATCTACTGGGGAGATGAACTTCCACTCCTACTAAAAGGCAACACAATGATACTAATGTTCCCACTTTTGGGGGGAAGGTGTCAGAAGGGCCAGTAGGATAGCTGCACTTCTACTTGATCTGTCTGCAGTGAGACAATGTAAGTGCCCACTTTTGCTGGGGTATCGTCAGTAGGGCCCAATGGAAATCTCTACATAATCCCCCAGTCCTCATACTACACCTCAAATAGGATGACTTCCTTCTAAAAAGTAATAATAAAATTAAATGGGTTACAGAGTCATATAATAACTCACAATGTTTAGAATACAATGGAAAAATACTTATGACACCAAGAACCAGGAAATCACAGAATAAATGAGAAAAGACAATAGACATACACCAACACTGAGATAAAACATCTATTGAAATGATCAGACAAGGATTTTAAATAAGCTGTCACATAAATGCTTCAATTAGCAATTATGTGTTCCTTGACAGAAATGGGAAAAATAGAAAATGTAAACAAAGAACTAGAAGCTATAACAATAAAAACAAATGAGAACAGTAGAACTAAAAAATACAACAATCAAAAAACTTTGCTCAAAAAAAAAAAAACAAAACTTTGCTCAAGAGTAGACTGGAGATTACAAAGCATAGAATCATGAACTTAGAAGAGATCAATAGAATGTACCAAATGTACAGAGAAAAATAGACTGAGGGGTAAAGATGGGAGAAAGAACAGGATCTCAAGAACCTGTAAACAGTAACAAAAGCACTAACATTCATATCATCAAAGTTCCAGAATGAAAACAGAGGGCAAGTAGGACTGACAAAGTATTCAAAGAAATCATGGCTAAAAAGTTCCCAATTTTTTAGAAGACATAAACACAAATTCAAGAATCTGAACAAACCCAAAGAGGAAAAACGCAAAGATATCCTTGCCAAGACGCGTTACAACGAAACTTCTGAAAAGTAGAGACAAAACAAATCTCGAAAGTGGACAGGCAGAAACGATGCATTACTTATTGAGAAACACCAATTCCAATGACAGCATATTTCTTGTCTAAAACTTTTTGAAATAATGCAACATAGCTTTCACCATCCATGAATTTCTTGAATCATATTTATGTTTCTAAACTATTTCTTGTATCAGGTGTTCACTTTGTACCAAGTTCATTGTCCTAAAATGGCACATACCAAAGTATCAAGAGGTTCCCTTATTCCTGATAAGCTGTGATTGGATGAAGAAGACCTTTTTACCCTGCCTGTCTGATTTTTATTATAATCAGATGTTAATCTGTACCAGTCTCCATATTCAAAATTCACCTTCAAAATTATATGTTATTTACATGATGGTTGTCTTTATTTCATTTAGCTAGTATCATGACCTTATAAATGCAGTTTTGGTCATTTTCTACTAAAACCTCATATTTATCTGTGTGGAAAAACATCTCCTACTTGTTTGCCCTCTTATAAACTCTTCCTGTAATTTAATCCTCATGAGCTTTATTTCCCCTAATTGTAATTACTTAATATTTTGTAAAACATTTAAGAGATCACTGGTATGCTCTTTTTTTCAATCATCTATACATTTAAACAGTGTGTTGCAATAAGAAATAGTACTGGTAATCAGAAGACCAGAGTCCTAGTTTTACCCGTAAAAATGAACTATATGTGCATTTAAATAAGTTTTATATAAGGTTATATAAGGTTTATTCTGATTCTAAAATTGTTATGATTATTTAGAAAAGTATGTTTGAAATATGGCATTATTCAAAACCAATAGAGGTTTGAAATCTATTAAAAATCTACAAAGAATTCAACTATTTCACCTTTTTCCCTGATTTGATATTAAACTGTAATCCTTCATCTTTCACTTACAGCATGCTGTAGCTGCTGTTGACACAAAGACAAAATATAATGTCTAAATATTGTGTACTTGTTTTTTAAATGAATACTTTTGTTTAAAATTGTCTTTTACATAGATTCTTGATTCCCTTTTCACAACTTTTCCATTCCCCATGCTACTGCAATCAATCACTCATGATAGAAAATTATTCTCTTTTCTGTTTGCTAAAGCTCTTTTTAAAATACCAAGTTTCAAATGATCATCAATTCAAGAAACTTTGGGAAATGAACCTCATCATTTTCAGAATGGATATTTTGTTTCACTGGCTACCAGGACACCATCCTCTCCTAGATTTCTCCCCTCCTCACTCACCATTCCTTGGCAGTCTCCCTTGGTGATGCCTCCCATCCCTCAATGTCTTTTAGAATGCCCTAAGGCTCATTCCTGGCCCCCTTCACTCTCCATCTACCTTAACTACTCATGAGTTTTAATCTAGTCCCATTACTTGAATGGGAAGATGACTTATGATTCCCCAATTCGTACTTCTAGCCCTAAGCACTCACCTAACCTCCAGACTCCTAATTCCAATTTCCCACTAAATATCTCCAATCTATGCATAATAGACATTTCAAACTTAGCAAATAAAACTAAATATTTTGCTTTGATCCATCCATTGCACTCCCGTTTTTCCTGGCTCCATAACTCATCCAGTTGCACAGGCCAAAAATGTTAGATTCATCCTTGAACTCTCACTTTCCCACAATTCCTGTGTCCAGTCCATCAGAAATTCTTGCCAGTCTAACTTGAAAATACATCCTGAATCCACCTACCTCTCACCTTACTCTTGCCGTCTTTACTTACTCCAAGCCATCATTGCTTGCCTCATCTAATGCAATAGGCAGCCTCTTCCACAACCTCCTTGCTTCCTCCCCTCTTGCCCCAATCCTTATAGTCTATAACCAATACAATAGCCAGAATAATCACAAAAAAAAACATGAATCATATCACATTATTTCCCAAAACCTGTTCCCATCACTTTAGAATAAAAATTAAACTTTTTACCTGTCCCACATGCTTTATTCAGTATTTCTTCTGCCCTACTCTCCAAGCTCGTTTACTACTACTATTCTCTCACACACACATCCAGATTTTCTTTCTGCAGTGGCTTTCCCAACATCAGGGCCTTTGCACTTGCTATTCCCTAAAACCTGGAAGATTTAAAAAATCTGTAAGATTCCTCCAAGCAAGATTTTAGAAGGTATTTACATTTCATTTTGTAGAGACATTTGGTAGAAGACATTTTTGCAAAAGATAGATACATTTTACTTTGGCGGCTATTCACACATCTGGCAATTTCCAAGTTGGTTAAATAACAAATGTGAATTGATGAAGCTAAAATAAAAGAACTGTAGTTGGTGAGACCTATGTGTTTTAAACCGTGAACTTTGAGGAATTGTAGACATGCAAACTCCACCATGGTTTCAGTGTTAATGTGTGAGAATTAGCTAAGGTATTTTCCAAATACTCATTACTCTCTAAAGAGCTTCTGAGCAGGAAATCAGAACAGGGCCTGTGGACCTGAATTTTATCTAGTACTACAGTTGATTCTGTTGCAGGTGGTTTTCAGTCAGCCCTTTGAGAGACACCAAGCTGGGGTATTTGCCCAGATATGATTACCAATGGTCATGCAAGTCACCAATGAGATACAATTGAGAATCAACAAATGACTGAAAAGAGTGACAAAAGAAGAAGAGGATCCAGTAAGGATCAGTAGAGACGCTATCCCAAGCACTCTTGGCTAGGAGTTTTACACATCCATTCATATAAATGGATGATAGTTAACAGCCAAATGGCACTGCACATTTTTTTAAGTTGCTGAGTATTAAAGTGTATGGCTAAGCATCATAAGTTTTGTTAAATTATATTTTGGTTGCTATAAAATTAGGTGTACATTGTGTGTCATAGATGTAGGGATACAGATGTGTAAATATATGTCATTGTGTCAGTTCTTCAGCTGCTACTTCATAATGTCTTTGCAACTTCTAAATGAAGGGCCTCTTCAAATATTGTTTAGAAAGGAAAGATACCTGTTCATCCCTGTCCACCTCCCTTTCTTCATCCCCTTCCTTGTCCCTTCCCTTTTTTTTATATCTTTATTGGAGTATAACTGCTTTATAGTGTTGTGATCCCTTCCCTTCTTGAACAAATTAGTCCATTAAGTGAGGTAAAATAACCCTTTGTCAGCATGGGGGAGGTGGGCATTCAAGGAACCACATGACTTGGCATTGGGTCTCAGAGTCTGAGAAAGGGGAGAGGATGTCTGCATAAGGGAGCCTGGAGTTGACTGCTGAAGTCTGATTCGTGTGAAAGGGCATCCACATGAGGAAGTGGCCTTGGCAACCACTCTGCACAGATTGTCCTAACCCGTGCCAGGTGGAGAAAACGTGTGGATGGGAAAGTGGCAGCTACAAGAATTTACTTAAATACAGGAAGATTGATCAAATAATTAAGGATATTAAGAATATGGTAATCAGTGTTATTTTAATATCTGTGGAGGGAGTTAAAATATGAAAAGGGCAAAAACTAGAATGAAAGGGTGTTGAAAGGGAATGGAGGATGTTAATGTGAACACATGATTTTCAATATAGAGACATTATAGAAAAAACATAGACTATATGTATGCATATGTTTATGAATGTGTCTGTGAATATGTGTAAATGGTTATGAATATGTGTTTTCATATGTGTGTATGTATATATGTACATAAATCCCCTAGCTCTGCCTATTGAGAGTACCTGGGACCACTGCTTCCCAAGAGCAATGAATACACCTAGTGTCCAGATCTTGGTTTCTAAATACAGCTCTCCAACTGAAGGAACTAAAGGTCTTTGGAGAAATGGCTGATTCTAGAACCGCTACAGGGAAAATATAAGATGACCCTAGAACATATTATTGTTTCAAGAAGTAAGGGATCAGCCATAAAAAGAAGCGAAATTGAGTTATTTGTAGTGAGGTGGATGGACCTAGAGTCTGTCATACAGAGTGAAGTAAGTCAGAAAGAGAAAGACAAATACCGTATGCTAACACATATATATGGAATCTAAAAAAAAAAAAAATGTCATGAAGAACCTAGGGGTAAGACGGGAATAAAGACACAGACCTACTAGAGAATGGACTTAAGGATATGGGGAGGGGGAAGGATAAGCTGTGACAAAGTGAGAGAGTGGCATGGACATATATACACTAGCAAACGTAAAATAGATAGCTAGTGGGAAGCAGCCGCATAGCACAGGGAGATCAGTTTGGTGCTTTGTGACCTAGAGGGGTGGGATTGGGATGGTGGGAAGGAGAGCGATGCAAGATGGAAGAGATATGAGGATACATGTATAACTGATTCACTTTGTTATAAAGCAGAAACTAACACACCATTGTAAAACAAGTATACTCCAATAAAGATGTTAAAAAAAAAAAAGAAGGGAGATATCACAGAATAATTGGGAAACATCAAAGGATATAGAAGCCAAACTGAAGGGGTTTCCACTGGACAAATCTTGAACAATCTCAGCCTCAAAATAAATAATGGCAGAAATGTATTATACTCAATTGAATAAAATAGGAGTCTATGAGTTCATACTGATTTAAATAATTAAATTGAGTAAATTATGTTTGATGAGGAACAGGATATTTACATAATTACAAAGTGCCTTACCACAAAAATTATTAATAATGAAGGAGAAAAAAATAACTTTACAATGGAGAAGACTGGGTGATACACCTTAATCAAATGAGTCACATGATATTCCAGTAAGGTTACAGGTTAAAAGTTTGCCAAAATTGTTTGATAGGAAGCAGTGAGAAGAACAGAGCTTCACCACTGTGTTATTCCTGCCAACTACACATATCCTGAATAATCATGAGACAAATACAAACAGCTAAATCCTACAAAATAACTGATCCATATTCTTTAAAACTTTCTAGAGATTCAAGGGAAGCCTGAGAAAATTTTCCAGATTAAAAAACTAAAGAGACAGGACAACTAGATGCAACATGTGACACTGGGCTGATCCTTTTATTATGAAGGACATGATGGGGATAATTGACAAAACTTGAAAGGGGTCTGAGGATTAGTAGCTCTGTGGTCATGTGTCAGTGTTAATTTCCTTATTTTCATGATTATATTTGGATATGTGTTTGTAGGAAATACTAGAGGATTTGGGGGAGACATTGCATTGTGTTAGCAACTACTCTCAAATGGTTTGGGAAATAAATTATTTTTATTGTCATTTCAAGCTTTCTTTAATTTTCGAGATTGTTAAAAGAAGGCAAAAAGAAGAGGAGTAACCCTCCTTTTCCTGGCGACTGCCATAGTTAAAAGCTCAGTTTACAATGGTGGTCAGTTTTTCAGTCTATTTGTGCTAATTTCTGTTACTAACAACATAGCATCTTATTTTCTATTTGAGGTTTTTGGATTTTTCTGTATTATGCTTTTGCTTTTTATTCGATCAAATGTCTATGAATTTGATAAAGTCCTCGGTATTAACACAAAATCAGTAAGATTCATAAAAATAAAAATAAGTTCTTGGAGAAATTTATAAATTTCTACCTGCATTCAAATTGGAGTAAGTTGGCAAGAAATTTATAAGGGGAAAATACTATAAGGAGCACTCCCATTCAGAAACTCAAAATGGTTGCACGTGTTTATCTTGTAAGAGGTCTGTGATGAAACAGCAGGATGAAGGCTATATGTCCAAACTTAAATGCAATCTTTTAAATCGCCTTTCGTGTCAGGCCATGTAAGAACTGGGCAATTCAAGAAGTAAATTAGAACAATTCTTATTTTCAATAATTTCTTAGGTCAACACTTAGAATAATGAAACACTTATCTTTAACTCCAAGAACTCTGGACAGTTATTAAAGCAAATGTGTTGTCCTACTGGCCTACACCTGGTTACAAACAGCAGTACGACTTCAGAAAACCCTGGACACTGAGTGGGCTTTCTAACTATAGCTTTTTCTTTCTATGAAGGTGTTTTACAAGAATGCTATCTTTTGTGAAAATGTGGCCTTTAGAAAGGGTACACTAAGGTCTGTGACTTTTAGACCTAGAAAAGATTTGAAATATTTTCTTAGCCTGGGAATCCACATTTTAGAGGCATAGAAAGAGAAACCCAATGAAATTAAATATTTTGCCCACCATCAAATGGCAAACAAGTAATAACGACAACACTCAAGCCTCTGTCTTCTAAATCCATTGAATGCAGCATAAATAGATTTCAATAACTGCTGATTTTCATTGTCCTCAACACTACATTCCTTCTGTGCCTTATCCCTCTTCTTTTAAGAGGGATGACAACATTATCTGCAAACTTTATCTATAACTATTTTTTTTTTAATTTTGCTGTTTTGTAAACTTTTTGTTTCTATGTTGAAAATGTGTAAGGACATTTACCTTCTTTCTTGAAACACCTTTGCCTGCATTTATCACATTTTATTGTTGAACTATCGTGTAGCAATAAGTACAAAAGCGCCTCTAGTAGAGGAGATAATATCAGAGGCAACAAGGTGTGTGTATGGGGGGGCGGGGTTAGAGTTGACGTACCTTAAGGGAGATGAGGAGAGAGGGAAGAGAATAGAAAGTTTATTTATTTGAAAAAATATGGCAAGTTAGAGAATTTTGGCTAAACTTAATACAATATAGCTTTCCTTAACTTAAATTCCGGGTTAACTTCCACTCTTTACATTGCCACAGACTAGGGAATAAACAAAGCAAAAAGATTTTTGGTACCACCATTTTGTGTTAATTTCATAAAGATTTCTACAAGACTTTTAAAAAATAAATTGAAAAACGAAAGTCTTGTCTTTAGCTTATTTTCCCTGCATGCTTGCACTTTAATAAGTTGATAAATGGCATTTCAACTCAATAGTTATGATTAATTCTGTCCCACAATTTTTAAAAGCACTGGGGATTGTGTGCGTGTGCATGTGCCCACCTTTACAACCAGTAAAATAAAGTTCTTGATCCAGAAATTATTATCACTTAGACTATTGAATAAAATCAGATATGATAGAGGGGCCAGCTGTTGGTAGGTTTAAAAGTCACCCTAGGTGATTAATTCATGCAGCAGTGTTGCACGTCTCTCTTTAGATGAAGCACTTAGAAGTAGAACCAAGCATGGATCTAATTTCATATCTGAGATGTGTTTTATTTAGAGTTCTTTGGCAAGTGCTTGCTCTATGTGTTTTTATAGTCTTTGGTTGTGCTATAAAAATGTCAAAATTATGAATTAACAGATATGCAAAAGTGAAATCCTAGAAGATAGGATAAACATGAAGTCCTCTAATTATCACTCAAATAAGTTTGGTTGACACAGAACTGGGAATCAGATAAAGACATTAATAATTCATAATGCTGAAGTTAAAATCTTCTAGTTACAGTACAAAAGAAATCCTAATTTGTACCACAAGGTAATGAATTCAGTACTTTTCATTTGTTAAACATTTGCTTATTACCCTGCACCGTGCATATAAAACTGTTCCCAAATTTGGAGGGCAAACAGGAAAAACAGACACTCTCTACCCTCAAGTTGTTTATACTGCAGTCAGTGAAATTTCTCTACTTTGAGATCTTTTAATTCCTCAGCTCATTGTAACATCTTCTTCAGATGAATTGTTTTTTATTTGTTAAAACCAATGTTTAGCACTTGAAATAGTTTCTTCAATGTTCCTGATAGTGAAATAGAGTCATCATGGTAATTTCCAATACTAATTATAGAGTTGATAGGAGAAATGCTCAAGATTGATAGTAAAGTGATTTCAATAATCTACAAAATGTCTTGAGGTTTCCCAGATAACAACTTGTCTCCCAGACAAAAATGCACTTATTATTTATCTTCCAAGCTTATAAAAATTTTTGTACTTTAATCATATAGAGATTTTACAACATCTTTTCATTCATATTTTAAGATATTTTGTTCAGTAGATTATCTCATTTAGAAACTATTGATTTATATATACATACTATGTAAATATTAGTATACATTTCTCAATGACTAGATTAGTGCTTTCTTAACTACTTAAATTTGTTTAATTCATATTGTTGTTCTTCAGCATTTCTTTTACTCACTGGAGCCTATCCTACTGACTTCAAAAAGCCTGAAAAATCTGAAAATCCCATTTAAAGTAACTGTATGGAAAATCTTTAAAATAACATATAATAATGGTAGAGAAGAAGTGTATTTAACATTGTGCTGAGATTATTCCATTAATAAAGAGATTAATCAATAATTCTAATATTCAGACATATAATCAAAATGAAAAACAATCATAATACTGAGCAATGACATTTTCAATAAAGGGAGATATTAAATATTGTATAGGAAACTAGAATCTGCAAAGCAGACAAGTTGGCAATGATTATACATATATTTAAAATATGTTGAAACAGTCATAGACAGTTTTCCTTTTTGGCTGAAAAGAGGCCTATTGAAGTGTTTAAGCACTACTTCAACTGGAAGAGATATTTAGACACTATACAGAAAACACGATTGCAGAAGAGCAGATATTAGCAGGTGTGTGAATGTGTATGTCTTTTTGTTTTGTTTTGTTTTGTGGTACGCAGGCTTCTCACTGCTGTGGCCTCTCCCGTTGCGAAGCACAGGCTCCGGATGCGCAGGCTCAGCGGCCATGGCGCACGGACCCAGCCGCTCCGCGGCATGTGGGATCTTCCCAAACCGGGGCACGAACCCGTGTCCCTTGCATCGGCAGGCGGACTGTCAACCACTGCGCCACCAGGGAAGCCCGTGTATGTCTTTAATTAATGTATTTTCATTCATTCAAAAAGGGAAGAATGCCAAATTTACTTTAAAGGTGGCATTGTGATATGTTAAAGTTCCATTCTTAGACTTTTGCTGCTGTTGCTGTTCCTTTAGTATTCACCAAAGAGTACCGTCCTGTCATTTATCCAAGTTAGAAATCTAGGAGCAATCCTAGGATTCTCATTATAGGGTCCACTACCTTCATGCTCCCCCCTCAATAAGTAACACATTCTTGGCTCTCCTATATAGGAAAGCTCTCTCCAATGTACGCCTGCTCTGTCACTCTCCGGGTCCAGCATCTCTGCCTCAGCCTCCCATTGAAGTCACTTCTAGTTCATTCTGTGCAGGGCCATTTTTAAACCTTCCTCAGTCCTAGGCAATTGCCCTTTTAGAAGCTTTACCCTAAATGTTATCAAATGCATTAAAATGTGCCCAAGTCACATATCCAATATAATTTAGAGATAACTATATGAAAGCTGAGTAACATTGCTGTTGTAGTAATATTAGTTGAAAATATTAATTACACAAGTTTTGATCTCCATTTTGCAGATTTGTTTTCATATTCTGGAGCCCTTTTTTTCAGGTTCCAAACAATTTTCTAAGTCCTTCTCAAACTCCTAGTCCCTAGTGAGTGTGCTTTTACTGTCACAGGGTTGAACAGCCCAGACAGCAAGATGTCTGAAGATGAAGACCATCACAGGGATGAGTAAATCAGATACGTGGAAGTTGGAATGCAAAGTGTTTGTAGAAAAAAATATACAAATCAAGGAAGAAATTGCAGTGTCAATTAATATGATGTATATCAGATGATAGTATTAAAAAGCCAGGTGAAAATAAAATAACTTAATAATGTACCTATTTGTCTGATTGTTTACTAGTGATATACTGCTCAGTGTAAGGTGAGAACCACAGATCTTATCTTCTGGAAAAAAACCCTTTAAGCCCTAACAGTTTCAGTTTATAAATTTCCTCTCTAATAAATGAGGAATAAAATAATTTACAATAAATTAATTATTTCCTCTTCTGAAGGTACCAATACCACAAATTCAGTCAGAAGATGGATCAAGTTTTTCATACATTTCTCTCATTTCACATTTTTTAAATAAATGAGACTATATTTTGTCTAATGACTACCAGAACAACTATCTGGAAACTGTGACTTCATTATATGTGAGAGAGTATTTTAGGAGATACAGACGTATATTTAGATGGAGATATAAATACATAGCATATATACACAATATTTAATCAGACACAGGAAATGTCGGATAGCTCCAGAGTGGTACACCCTATGTTCTGAGCTGCTCCGAAATGCAGTTCCTTTTTTTTTTTTTTTAACATCTTTATTGGAGTATACTTGCTTTACAGTGGTGTGTTAGTTTCTGCTTTATAACAAAGTGAATCAGTTATACATATACACATGTTCCCATATCACTTCCCTCTTGCGTCTCCCTCCCTCCCACCCTCCCTATCCCACCCCTCTAGGCGGTCACAAAGCACCCAGCTGATCTCCCTGTGCTATGTGGCTGCTTCCCACTAGCTATCTGTTCTAATGGGAGTTCTCTGGGCACAAAGGGCACTATTTTCTGTAATGAGATTAGAAGAAAGGATTTGCTAATAATTGCTTCTATAGCAACTAAAAATCTTGGAATCCCACCTTTCAGCATTTTGAAAATCTTAAAGGGGATGTTGTCAGTAACAAAAAAAATTGAAGACTGATTATGTATTTAAATTAATGATTCTTTAAATTCATCTTTTAAATTGATTCATGCTTCTCAGAAAATAAAATATGCTAATCCGTATATCCTTTTTCCACTGCGTAGGGCAACTATATCTAAAAACAAAAATACTATCATTTTACTTTCCTTTACTATATTCCTCCACAACTTGTGTTGTACTTTCATATTTTCTTTTCATTCTGCTAGCGAGATATATATCCATATATGTACGTATACATATATGTTTATATACACATAATATTTAGATTTTAGATATTTGCATTATGCAGGGCAATCCATAAAATGGATAGATGCTTAATTTTAATACCATTGAATACAATTTTCATAATTTTATACTTTAATTATTTTTGGAAGCACAAACCAGAAAGGGTAAAGCAAACTTGAAATGGAAAAAGATGACCAAGCTGGCATTTTGCATTTCAGACTTTATATTTGGACTACTCAGTGGGACAGATTATAATAACAAAATTTTGCTTTTGCAGGGAGGTCAATCTTTGCTTCTGCATTGCCTCATCTCTTTTAATCCCATCCAGTTTATTTTTCATCTCAGAATCTATATTTTTCATCTCTAGGAACTCAATTTGGGTTATTTTTATATCCTCTGTATGTCTATTTAAGATGTTGACGCTTTCCTTTAAACTTTTTGAACCTATGAAAATTAGTTATAATAACTGTTTGAATGTCTTTGTTTACTGATTGTACCCTTTTTCAGTCTGTTTTCATTAATTAATTTTTCTCCTTGTTATGGGTTATATTTTCCTTCGTCTTTGCATCCCTAGTAATTCTAGATTGCATGTCAGATATTGTGAATTTTACTTTACTGGTTGCAGGGCGTATTTGTATTTTTGTAAATATTTGTAACTTTGCTCAAAGAGGTAGTTAAGAAATAGTTTGATCATTTTGAGGCTTCCTTGTAAGCCTTATTAGGCTGCAAGTGAAACAATTTAGTCTAGGGCTAATTTGGTCCCACTACTAAGCCTATACCCATTGAATACTCTGTGTACTGAATACTCTAGTTGATGCTGCATGTATTAAATTATATCAAAACATATTTGTATAATCTTAAAGCAATAAATGCAACACATAAAAATATAAAAAATTTTAAAAATTAACTTTTATTAAATAAAACAAAAATGTTTTCTTCTAGTAATTGTAGTATTTTAACATATTTAAATACTGCATCCCTATGAAATTCATTTTGTTAATAAATATGAAAAGAGAATCCACCTTTATTTTTCACAGGTGACCAGGGACTTGTTCAAACACCAACATTTAACTGTATTACACAAAACATTATGCCACTGGTTTTTATGGGTTATCATTATAATTAACAGCTTTATACAACCGTTGTCTTGTGCTGTTTGTTGTTCAATGTCTAAAAGTATTGTTTAATATATATATATTTTTTTACTTTTAGCAGTTTAAGCCAGGAGAGTAAATCCAGTTCCTGTTACTCCATCCTGTCCAGAAGCACAGGTCTTAAGTGAAATTTAATACCAAAGGAACAGTTCCAAATTTTACAACGGATCTATCACTGGTTGTTAGCATATCTTCCCACACCCAAGACACCAAGATACCTTCTACTCACTGTTAAAGCTTTATGATGAGCAAAACTTCCACCACTGTGCTTCCTTAGCATGTGAGTATATTTTTAACTTACTGGTTATATATATTCTCTAATTATCCATTATTTTGTCCTTCTTTTTGATTAGATATTGATATCCACATTTTTTTTCTAATAGCTCACAGAAATTTCTCTCATTAACAACACCAATAGAAATAACAATAAAAATCGCCTTGGGGGACCAAATTTATATCACATTATCAAGTTTTTATTTTGCTCCCATAAAACTTCTGCAAAATACAACCACTGTCTATCATCAGTATCATTAGAACAAAACCAAGTCATTCTAATCTCAAAAGCACAATATTTTATTTAACTTAATAAATTTCACATTATAAAAATTTTCTCATAGCATCATCCTTAATTCCTCAGTATTCACTAATACTGGGGGATTTTTCTTTCAGTTATTTGAGACTAAGGATGATTTTATTCATCTCTACAACCTGGTATATATATATGTTCAATGTTTGTCAAAAGGTGGATATTCAAAAAAATTCTTGACTAAATTATGGTAATTCATGTGATCAGTTCTGCAGTTCTTAAAACTTTAAATTACTTGTTAATTCTAAGAGAAAGTCAGATAATTTTTAGAAGGATTTCCAAACCATGCTAAAGTGTCAGCCTTCATTTCCTTGTGTGAGGGAAACAGGAGAGAAATAGATGGTTTTAAAGTTCTCCAAGCTTCTGTGTCCTTTATACATCCACAATTTTAATCCTTATCATTTTCAAGATTTGCTAAATTATTTGAGGTGATCCATTCTCTTATTAAAGTTACATATTTTATGTCACATACTGAGCATATTAACAAATAACTTACTGATAAATGACAATGCCCATAACATCAGGTTAATCTGATTTCCATGAAATGAGCTATAACTTCAAGAATATTAATTCATCTAATAAGGGTGATGATTTACATAATGTTGCCTAAAATATTTCTCTTGATTATTTAAGAGAGTTTTCCTAGGGGAAAATAGCTGGGAAGTCTATAGAAAAAAAAAATGACAACCATGATTAATTTAATTCCAGTCTAAAGGACTCCATATATAATGTATTTGAGAAAACCAAGTCACTATTATAGATTCAGATAAATGGTTGTATATCTGAGATATTTTTAATGTAACCCAAATTATAAGAAATAGTTTTTTGGTATAGAAGCAACCACTCTTTTACCTAAAGGAAAATATAAAATCTGAGTTCATTGAAAATTTGCCTCATTGCCCTCTGTTAGTTTGTGCCTGCCCCATCCTTAGGGGCCCAGTTAAGGACTATTCTATCATCCATACATCAGAAGAGAATGTCTGTGTTCTATGTTGATAGTCAGTCTAAACAAATATTTATACAGTTGAGATCAGAGATATAAAATGTCAGTTCCAAATCCACCCATGATGGCACATATACCAGACAGATGACAAAGGTTATAAAGGCCTGTGAAATACTTGAATCATATTTTGCAACCCTTGAAAGAATTCAAGTTGGAGATTAGCAGAAACCAAGGTCAGTTCTGTCCATAATCCCCTTTATCTGTCTTCTAGCCAACAATATGAAAACCTGAAGCCAAGCTGACAAATAGAGTGTGAAGGGCCTTCTACTGCATTTAAGAAAAAACTGAGACTTGCTATAGGTAGAAATTATTTTTCTATTACTATTATTGTTGATGTTGTTGTTATTCATAGAAATAATGAAAAAAAAAAGCCTAAATAACATTATTCTGCTGGATTCTTTACTATATGCAACACAATAAATTAACTCGCTTCATATTACACTGGGCATATAACATGAAAACATGTGCAGAGAACAGAAATCAGTATCTGTACAGACAAATGCCCCTGTGATAGAGAAATCTATGATTTTAAGTCCAGACAATTAGATCTATTAAGGTGTAAGAGTGTTTCAGTACAGTCCTGCTAAAAGTAAACCTTAAAAGTAAATCGAAAAAAAAAAGGAAAACTGATGCCAGTTAGATACAAAATATAAGATTATGCTATGTATATGGGACAGGATAGAACTCTGAATGCACTCACATGTAGGGAAAGCAATATTAGTGACAAATCAACTAATGTCCGTATTGAGCATAGACGTTCCAAGAAGGGTGAAGAGTACTGTATATTAGATGTAAGACTCATAATATTCAAGTTAGTTGTAAAAGAAACAAGGTAAATGCTTTCAGTCAATAGGATAGGCTGAACTGATATTGAGAATCCTTTCTTGCAATCTGAACACACAGTTTGTTATACTTGTGTTTTCTTTTATATGTTGCTTTTACATGTAGCAACACATAAAAAGAAAATGAACAAGCTTACAAAAAATGGGGGTGGGATCCCCAGTCTCAGGATTTAAGGAGAAAAAACAAATTCAACATTAGAATAGTGAGGAGGAGTTGAAACCAAGAAATTCAAGGGGGCCCTGGAAATAATAAGCCTTGTTTTTGAGGGCTGGCTTTAAATATCTGTTGTCTTATCAGAAAACAGGTAGATGCTGTTGTCTTATCAGAAAACAGGTAGATGCTGGAAAACAATAGAATAATATCTTCAAAGTACTGAGCACATATAGCTGTCCAAATTAAAATTCTACACCTCATTTTAAAAAACTACTCAAGAACAAGAAGTAAAGAAATTTTCATTCATAGACAAAGAGGAATTACCACCCACAAACTGTAACAACAACAACAACAAAATGACTAAAGCAGTAGCAGCAGCTATTGGAATTGTCTGAAGGCATTAAAAAATATTCTGATGCCTGAAGCCAATACTTGGAGATTTTTTTTTTTTTAACCAGTGATCTAGGCGGTGTTTCAATAATGGGAGCTTTAAAAAGTTCTCACATAATTCTCATGTGTTTTAGGCAAGATTGGAGACCATTGTACAAAGAATGTTCTTCAGTAAGAAAGAAAATAAGCATAATAAAAAGAAGTAGGAAGGTGCACTGAACAGTGACCAGCAAAGAAATTTGTAATGTTGGAATGAATCTGAATAACGGTTGAGTGTAAAAAATAATAGCCAATGGGGGTATGTACAAAGTAAAACTAAAACACTAGATAATATACTGAAATACTGGAGATCAGATTTAAAATTTGAGGGGTCCATGAACTGCTTAGGAGGAAGATGAGATAATTAGTTTTAGACTTTTTCAAGTTAGAAATATATGTCAAATTTTTCAGAAAACACTAATAATGAATACTTCATATATGATTCATAAAAAGGTAGACCATAAAAAGAGAATGAAAATGTGTTTAAACGAAGTTAGTACCGGGAGGGATGAAACATGGAAAAATAAAGGAGAAATAGATCAATAATCACAATACATTTGATCACAGAGACAATAAAAATAAATTTAAAAATTCCATTTTATGCTGCTTACAAAAGACATATATAAACTATTTTTAAGATGCAATGCAATACTTCACTCGAAATAATTAATTATATACATGATAAATGATTTTTAAGATTACATATTTGGCATGATGACATGTCTACAAATTTTTAAAACTCAAAGCAATCATGTGTTTTTCATGGATTCATTTGCATATAGTAAAAAGTTCAAGCATGGATTCAAAGTATTTATATTCAATTCATGATACCAGTTATCTAAGAAGAGGAAAAATGGGACTGAAATGAGAATAGAGAGGAGAGAAAAGAAATGTGTGTGTATCTGTGTGTTTGTGTGTGTGTGTGTGAACACACGTACAGCAAATGTGTGCTTCTTTCACAGCATGATTCACTGTATTCCATCACAATATTAATAAGATTTCACACAATATGGGCATCTCTGCAGAAATTAAAATTGTCCCATGCTTATGTGTATTGGGCAATGAGCTCACCTTACTATTTCCATCCATTCTTCAATTAAAATCTAGAAATGTGAATGGGCTGTTAGAATTTAGTTAGTGAGCCAATTATCTTTACAGAACATGCTAGTTATGCACAGCTTTTCCTTGGCTTAACTATGTTTTAAAATAGCAGGCATTCATTTTACGTCTTTAATTGATGGCTATCACACACAATTAGTTTGAAATTTCTTATCAATATGCTTGAAATATACTTGGTTGAATCATTGGAGTAATCTTTTTTGAACTTACCCAAAAGTATGTGTTTAGCCTTCCTAAACACAGTGGCACATTTCCAAGTACAAAGTAGTTGCATTAGAATTATTCCTAATATGAAGACATTCAATATTTGTGGCAACAAATTTTCTCTTGAAAACTTAGCTTCCACATGGAAGAAAAATAAGGGTAGAAATGTATTTAAAGGCAAATTTGAAGATGAGAAATCAAAATTCACATTCCATAGTGAAAGAAAAAGGGTTAGTAATTACAGAGAGAAAGGCAAATACAATGCAAAAATTATTGGAACATATTTTGCTCAATTACAAACAAACTTACATGGTAAGTTGTAGCTTCCATTATTGCACCAATTTGTAGAGCATATTTTAATATTTTCATTTTGAAAGGAAAATTTTAAAAAGTCATCTATTGTTTTTTTAGAAAGTATCTAGAGTGGTTGAAGTGAAATAACTTTCAGAAAATGTGTTAAAATGGGGCTACAAAAGACTTAGGAGGACATAAGCTTGGTTCTTATTATGGACAGTTTGCAGATCAGCCATGGGGATACACATTATTTCCAATTTAAAATGAATGATGATTCTATACACATATATATGCATCTTATCATATTGATTATAAACCAAGTAAAATCTCATGAAATCTAAGTATGTTTGAAAAACTTAAACCTATTTTTATGTTTTTCCAAACACTAGAAAATGAAAGCAATTTCTGTTGTTTGTCATTTTCTTTTGGACTCTCTTGGCTTCCTGAAAATGATTATGTCAAGATATTGGAGAAATATTCATAGGAAGCAACAGAGGCCATGAGAATAGAGACCTACACTGCTTCCTCATTAGAAAAAATAAAATAAAAATTCCTGTCTATCCATTTCAAATTACACTCAGGGATGCTTATAATATAGAATTTGAAAGTTGAATACATACTAGTTGTCAAGTAGTCAGCCCCGTTGATTATTCATGCATTCCCTCCTAAGTATGTTGTTCTTAGAATTCAGAGGGGTCCTTTAATCACACCCCCCATCTTGACCACTCACATCTCCAGATTTTCCTACTTCACGGCATATTGGTGTTTAACTTATTAAACAAATATTTGTTGAACAATTACTATGCATGCTAAGCAAAGGGGATCAAAGATGAATGAATATTCATTTGTCTTTAAGGAGACACAGTCTACTGGAGAGAGGCAGAACTGTGAACAGATGACTGCATAAAGAGGCAAAGTCAAGTCTTATTTATTCAGAGGAAGAAGTCCCCGTGATCAAGCAACAAATAAAATCATTTCAGTGTGCAAGACGTGGATTTGTGATTGAAAATGCACAAGCATATTTATTATCCATCATAGATGATCACCTATTATAATCAGTGAGATTTCTTAATGGCACAGCATCTAGAGGAGGACGTCATGCATGAACCTGTCATATTCAGAAAGTAAGGAAGTGGCACAGTGGGAACAATTCAGGAAAGTAAATAAACATGACAGTAGGTTTTAAATCTACTTTACCTGTTCTGACTATTATTAATCTATTTGGGCAAGTGGTAGTTTTCATTGATGTTAGCATTTTTTCATCCACGACTTGAAATCAGACATTAAATATTAATATTATAAAAATATTACAAATGGAATTCATTCACAAATTTATAAAAATAGATCAGCACCAGAAACCTATTTATTGGAAACAAAGTAGGTAGAACAATGAAACTCATTTATAGTTCCTCCTCAACCAAAGTGGACAGAAGTTTTATATGTAGAGGTCAATCCTGGGCCAGAGGCTATTTAATATTTTCATCAAGTCTAGGATGATAGAAAAGCATGTGGATTTAGTCATTTACAGTTCTCTTTAGTTGATAAGACTGATTAATACTTTGTCAAGATCAAAATTCAACATGACCGTAATATGACCTTGACAAATTGGAGAAGTGGTTTAAAACAATGCAATTTAATAAGTCTAAGGGTCAGGTATGGGCTTTAGAGGGATTGGGAAGGAAATGGAAATTATAATAATGTAGGTGATACCATGCCAGTGAGAATGCATTTGTGTGTGTAATATAATATGTAACAAATAATATTGAGTATGACTTGAGTCAAGAATATAGCAATAGCTTTTATTTTTTTCTCTCTCTCACCATGGCATAGTGCTTACTCACTCACAAATATTTCTAATACATTTCCTCAAAATTTCATCATTAAATCCTGTATCCCTGCTGATAAAAGTAATTCTAAGATATATAAATGAAGAGAAGGGTATAAAGGTACAAATAAGTGGGTGAATATTCATGAAATTACTTTGTATTGTGCTTTACAAATACGATTTATGCATTTATCTTGTTACTAACACATTCATTCATTCATTCATTCAGCAATCATTACATATTTATAGAACTTCTACTAGGTCCCAGGCACTGCATTAGGTGCTGGTAATACAAGGTGTGGAAAAGCAAGCATTGTCCATATTTCTTAGAGCCTGCAGTCTAAAGAAGAATTACTAATTGTAGTAAATATAGACAGGGTACTGTGAGCCATGGAACAGGGAGCCTTTCTCACCTGGAAGGATGAGGAAAGGCATCCCTTGTGAAATGTCTTCTTAACTGAACTATGACGTAGGTAGCCTAAGGGGACAAGGGAGTAAAGGAGTAAGTATTTCTTGCAAAGGGGAAAGCAAGTGTTAAGAATTTGAGCTTCAAAAAAGGAATGCTTCACGTTGATATTACAGTCTCAACAAATACAATTAAATTTCTGGTTGTTAATACATTGCATAAAAGTGGAGGAGTGGATTTCTGCCCAAATTAGGGCATACAGTTAGGATTAGAAATGTGCTCTGTGATATCAGTGACTTTAACATTGCAGTGAGACTGGGAGAAAAAAACGTACAAAGAGGCTATCCTCTGGACCCAATGGCACTGATGTACATCAAGGCTTTTGCTGAAGTAGAAAACCTGCTATTGATATTGAGATGCTCTTGAATGAAACAATGACTTCAAATAAGAGTTCCAAACTGAAACTCAGAAAGACCACCAATCTGACATGACTTAAATTTGAACTGCTTCTCAGATAGGCAATTTATACTTTGGGGTAAATGGAAACTGGGCTTGGTTTCACTCATGATATCAATGACATTTTGCTATTAAATTTGGTTTAATACTTTCATTTTACAAATCCCTAACTTCAGAAACTCTCTAAGGGAAAGTAAGGGGAAAAGGATAGGACTAACTTGTTTAGTTACATTACCTTGAATTTTACATTTAAATTGAGCTGCGCTATCTCCACCAATGCTTGACTAGAAGCCTGCCCAGTGAGTAGTTGTAATGGAGGAGATTGGCTCATTTTAATGGCCACATCTGATGGATCTCAAAGAAATTCAGGTAAAACAACTCTCTGCATAGTTCATAGTCAATTATTTATACTTACAGAAAAATGCCAAAGCCTAGAAAACTTTAAATGGTGGATAATCGGCAACATTCACATTTTTCCTTGAGGTTTTCAGGATCGTACAAACACATTTAGGCTTTGAAAGACACGTTTTGGAACTTTACTGGAGGTATTCTAAGAAATACCTTCATGATAAAACAATCTCCAAATATTTTAGGAATAACTAGTATCTCTCCGTAAATAATTTATGCCTTAATTAATTATTATCATTGTTAGAAATTAATACTGAAGTATTTCAGAAAAATGACATATTAAGAATGTGACACTGCTTCCATGTCATATAAGAGCATGAGGATATCTCTATTATGAAACTTACTGCATTTTGCTACAACGTTTTTGTCTATCTTCTCTTCCAGATTACAAGCTTCTTAAAAAATAGACTGTGCACAGATCTAACCTTCTGGCCTACATTTGCAGCACTGGAGACTACTATTGAAATATTAATTCAAAGGATATTTTAGAAAACATTATAGACAGAACTCTACCATAAAAGAGCATATATAAATATAGCATATTTTCTGATGTTATTGAATCATCTTAAATATTGGTTAATGCAAATTTCAATCTCTAAGGCACTTCTACAACATACCTGAAAAATGATCGTCATCTTGTACTTGAATGTCCTCACTGAGAAAGAAATTGCCAACTCAAAATCAGTTTGTTTCATTTTTAGGAAGCTCGAATTGTTAGAAAACTCACTCTTAAAATAAGTTAAAATCTCTCTTCCTCAACTTCTATGCATTTTCTTGGTTTTTAAAATAGGGGCAACTTGATCTTTTTTTGATTTGACAGCTCTAACATAGCTAAAGCTGGCGTTCAGGTCCTTTGCCCACTTACCTACTCTTCATAATTATTTTATTAAAAGAAATATATTGTGGTATAATATAAAAAACATACTAACTTGAATGTCCACTTTAATGAATTTTGACAAATGTAAATATTTTGTAACTCTGTTTCCATCAAGGTAGACAATTTTCCTATTACCCCCCTTTGCAGTTTTCCCTTTCCTCTTTGCAGTCACTCTCTACTCCATATTTGATACAGGCAACTGCTGATATGTTTTCTGTCGCCATAGATTCATTATTCCTTTTCTAGAAAGTCATATAAACAGAAACATAAAGTACATACTCTTGTGTGTCTAGCTTTTTTCTCAGCATAGTGTTTCTGAGATTCATCCTTGTTGCATTCCTCATAATTCTATCCTTCTACTGCTGTATGATATGACATTGTATGGATAGACCACAACTGGTTCACCCATATAAATCTTGTTGGAGATTTTCTGATGATGGCCATTCTGACCGGTGTGAGGTGATACCTCAATGTAGTTTTGATTTGCATTTCTCTAATGATTAGTGATGTTGAGCATCCTTTCATGTGTTTGCTGGCAATCTGTATATCTTCTTTGGAGAAATGTCCATTTAGGTCTTTTGCCCATTTTTAGATTGGGTTGTTTGTTTCTTTGATATTGAGCTGCATGAGCTGCTTCTAAATTTGGGAGATAAATCCTTTGTCAGTTGCTTCATTTGCAAATATTTTCTCCCATTCTGAGGGTTGTCTTTTCGTCTTGTTTATGGTTTCCTTTGCTGTGCAAAAGCTTTTAAGTTTCATTAGGTCGCATTTGTTTATTTTTGTTTTTATTTCTCTAGGAGGTGGGTCCGAAAGGATCTTGCTGTGATTTATGTCATAGAGTGTTCTGCATATGTTTTCCTCTAGGAGTTTGATAGTGTCTGGCTTTACATTTAGGACTTTAATCCATTTTGAGTTTATTTTTGTGTATGGTGTCAGGGAGTGTTCTAATTTCATACTTTTACATGTACCTGTCCAGTTTTCCCAGCACCACTTATTGAAGAGGCTGTCTTTTCTCCACTGTATATTCTTGCCTCCTTTATCAAAGATAAGGTGACCATATGTGTGTGGGGTTATCTCTGGGCTTTCTATCCTGTTCCATTGATCTATATTTCTGTTTTTGTGCCAGTACCATGTAAATGCTGGAGAGGGTGTGGAGAAAAGGGAACCCTATTGCACTGTTGGTGGGGATGTAAATTGATACAGCCACCATGGAGAACTGTATGGAGGTTCCTTGAAAAACTAAAAATAGAACTACCATACGACCCCGCAATCCCAGTACTGGGCCTATACCCTGAGAAAACCATAATTCAAAAAGAGTCATGTACCAAAATGTTCACTGCAGCTCTATTTACAATGGCCAGGACATGGAAGCAACGTAAGTGTCCATCATCGGATGAATGGATAAAGAAGATGTGGCACATATATACAATGGAATATTACTCAGCCATAAAAAGAAACAAAATTGATGTATTTGTAGTGAGGTGGATGGACCTAGAGTCTGTCATACAGAGTGAAGTAAGTCAGAAAGAGAAAAACAAATACCGTATGCTAACACATATATATGGAATCTAAGAAAAAAAAAAAAGGTCATGAAGAACCTAGAGGTAAGATGGGAATAAAGACACAGACCTACTAGAGAATGGACTTGAGGATATGGGGAGGGGGAAGGGTAAGCTGTGACAAAGTGAGAGAGTGACATGGACATATATACACTAGCAAACGTTAAATAGATAGCTAGTGGGAAGCAGCCGCATAGCACAGGAAAATCAGCTCGGTGCTTTGTGACCACCTAGAGGGGCGGGATAGGGAGGGTGGGAGGGAGGGAGACGCAAGAGGGATGAGATATGGGAACATATGTATATGTATAACTGATTCACTTTGTTATAAAGCAGAAACTAACACACCACTGTAAAGCAATTATACTCCAATAAAGATGTTTAAAAAAAAATCTTGGATATTGTGGTCATATCCAGTTTTACCTATTATGAATAATGGTGTTACACATTTTTGTGAACAAATTTGTGTGACCTAAGACTTCATATCTCTTGGATAAGTATGAACTATTAGGTAATTGCTTGGTCATATGTAAATGTATATTTAACTTTAAAGCTTTCATGCTACAAGCCCATTAACAATGTATTCATGTTTCTCTAGGTCCACACCAAAACTTGATATTAACAGTTTTTTAAATTTTAGACATTATAGTGGTACGTAGTGGTATCTCATCATAATTATAATTTGTACGTCTTTGATGGAGCAATCTCTAATATATATAAATAATATATAGTTAATATATATGTTGTATACAATATATGTAAATATTTTAATTAATTTTTTGGAGTATAGTTGATTTACAATGTTGTGTTAGTTTCTGCTGTACAGCAAAGTGAGTCTGTTATACATATATCCACTCTTTTTTAGTTTCTATTCCCATATAGGTCATTACAGAGTACTGAATAGAGTTCCCTGTGCTATACAGTAGGTTCTTATTAGTTACCTATTTTATATGTAATAGTGTGTGTATATATATATAAAATGTAATTAGGCACTTAAAAATAAAAGGAAGACATGCAAATAGCCAATAGGCATATATTCATGGATACATATACTTTACATTTATATATATAAAACATATCCATAAATATATTTTTGCCATTTTCTCCCATTGGATTGTCTTTATTTTTGAAGTGTAAAAATTCTTTAATCTGTATATGAGTTCTTTGCCAGATATTGAGATTGCAAACATTTTCCAAGTTTGATCTTTCCTGTTGATTTTCTTAATTTTGATTTTTATTCAGCAGAAGTTTCCCTTTCCTCTGTGGCAGTCACTGCCTTGTCAGGGTTGGGTTCTGATCCCTAGTCGTTGGAGCAGAGGCCCTCAGGTCTGTTTCTTAGCTGTGTTTCTGATCTGCGGTGTGAGGTCGGGAGGACTGGAGCACCCCCACTGGGATAGAAGCCATTGAGTATTCCTCCTCTGGAGGTGTTCACCTGTGGGTATGCTCTGTTTTGTCTCCTTTCCGCCCATTGTGTAGGCTTACAAAGTACACTGCTGTTGGTACTGCTCTCAGTCCCACCTTAACCGTGGTTATGGCGGCAACTGGCCCTGGTGACTCAGGCATCATTTTCACCAGGCCACTGGCCCAGATCCACTGAGGTCAGGTCCCAGGACTGCAGTCATTATGTACCTGGACCCACTATGTGAGATACGGAGGCAGCTCAGACTCTGGCCTGGCCAAACCCCAGCATGTATGTGCCCACAAAACCCACAGCTGCTAAAGCCAGACCTGTCTCAGCTGCAGGAGCACTTGTCCATTGGGATGTTCCCAGGTGCTGAATTTAGGAAGCCATCAGAGGAAGTGTAATGCCATGATTTGCACAGCCATGAGGAGAGATTTCAGCTCTTCTTCCTTAGTTGCATGTTCCCTGGAACTCAGCTGTGGCTTCAGCCCCGTCTCTGCATGTGGGCCACCCACTGGCGTCTGCTCCCAAGGCTGCTGGAGCACACGAGCTTGTCAGGCAGGAGGATGTAGAAGCGGCAATCAGGGCAGGCAGGCTGCCCAGGTGAGAGGGTGCTGGGTGGCTATGGGATGTACGAGCCTGTCAGGCAGGAGGGAGTCAAGGTGGCAAGCTGGGCAAATGGGCCACCCAAGCAGGAGAGTGCTGAGGTGATGATGGCTGGGGGCCTGTGAGCCACTCTGGCAGGAGCCCTTCCTAGTGCCTGTGGAGGCAGGGGCCAGTGCGTGAGGAGAGAGGCTGCAATGGGGGCCCCGCCCTTTGTGCATCACGCAGCAGTGGCACTTTGCTTCTCTGCTGGTCTGGGCTTCCTCCAGGAGCATTCCTTGTTGTGGAGCTCCTCACTCCTATCCCCTTGAGCTGTCTCCTCACAGCCAACATCATTCCCCTTCCTGGGTCTGCTCTTCAAACCCCACATTCCAACACTCAGCCCCCGTGTGCACCAGTGGTCCCCAGTGGCCGGGGCATTCAGAGCTGTGGCCAGACCACTTGTGTAGGCCTCACTCTCTCCTGCCTGCCACAGACTGGTTGCTGCACTGTTCTCTGAGCCACCAAATTTCTCCTTCTGCCCCAGCTTCTCTCCCCGCTGCTTCCCCAGATGCGGGGAACCTCTTCTCACCTTCAGCTCCGCTCCCCCACCCAGGGTCACAGGTCACGTCCCACTTCATCTGCTCTTCCTTTTCCCTTCTTCTTTCTTTCATCCTACCTGCTTACGTGGGGATCTTTCTTGTCCTTTTAGGTGCCTGAGGTCCTCTGCTAGTGTTTATCAGGTGCTCTGGGAGAATTGTTCCATTTGTAGATGTATTCTTGATGCATTTGTGGGGAGATATGAACTCCACATCTTCCTACTCCTCCGTCTTCTTGACTGACTAATCAGCAGTTTGAGTTTTAAAAGGCCACTTTTTCCCCTTTGTTAACCTTGGTTTCAGGTTCTACCTAATTTAGCTAATTAGGCTCAGTCTCAGGTCATTGTGGTCTGTATTTACATTTCTGATTTGTACCGATTTGCGAGACAAAGACAGTTGCTTTTAATTCCCCAAAGAACTGGCCTGTCACCTAAATAATATTAAAAGATTGATTTGCCCAACTACGTTTTCTTTAACTTGCTTTTCTGTATCAGTGAGAAGATTTCCAACTAGACTGAAATTTCAGAATTCTATAGTCTAGAACTTTATGGTTTAATTGATCATACCTTCTAAACTTGCATAAGGCATTCAACAAAGACCCTCTTTCTGAGTGCACAGGTTAGACCCAGAGTAAAGTCTCCATTATTTATTTTTATTATCCCTTAAATATTAGCTGTCAGTTCTTACTTTATATTGTATAGGCTCAGGTAATCCCACTGGTTTCCTTTAGTATGTTTAATTAATATTTCCTTCATATGCCGTCTTATAATATCAGGCAGGGGAAGAATTCCCCAGTGAAACATGTCTATCTCACACAATATAATTAGGCAAAAGAGAGGTAATTATCTTACACAATGCCCATTTAAACATACCAATTTTTATAAAGACTCTGGGGTCCCCAGAGAGTGGTTGAACCAAGGGACTCAGGCACTTTTGTCAATCTTTTAACTTGATTAATTGGTCTAACTTTTGCCCCAAGTAATTGTTGCTCAGGTATCTCAGTGTAATTTTACGTGTATAAAATTTACATGTAATAAAATATACGTACTTTAAACTGGGGTAAATAGAGCAGACTTGTTTGGGTCTGGCCCTTTAATGTTGATGACAAGTAGGAGATCCCTTTGGCCCATCCAATCTTAGGTAGTATTGTATCCAATCTTTGATTTATCTCATTAATGTCTGTTTTATTTATCCCACTTTAAAATAACCATCTAAAGATTTCTTATTCATTTAGGAGAAGTCCCTTTAAAATTTCCACCTTGTTGGGAAAAAGTTTTTAGGCTTTTCCTTCAGTTTTTTTCCCTGTTACTTAACCTAATTAACAATAATTATTCTAATGTTTTTATTAGCATCTGTAAGACCCATTTAGGGGAAGCAGAGACCACAAATAAGGTTTCCCAAACCAATTTTTTGGGTTTGTTTGAAACTAAAGGAGTTTTTAGGTTAACCATTATATGACTAATTTCCAGCATTTCCGCCCCCCCATAGGAACCAATGAAACAGCTGTTTATAATGAGAGCTCTCTAAAAATTTACCAATTTAGAAGTTTCTCCAATTTGAAGGATCCATCATCTGGCCATAAATGAGGTATACCTTAATAGTGACTCAAACCAATAAGACGCAAGAGGCTTCCCCACAAAAGAGTGTAAAGGATGCTGTCTAAATAAGATGCAGAAAGTTTACTCCCAAAAGTAGTTTAAGAAAGTAATGGTCTTTGTTGTACAGGCTGACACAATGAAGGTTAAGATGGCAAAAAGCCCCTGAGAGTTGTACAGTCAGACAAAAGACTGCTCAGAATCCCAGTCTATTTGACTGGCTGCCAAATGTACACCATATAAGTACTTTTGGATGGTAGTGACCAAGTTCTCAAAACACACACACACACACACACACACACACAGAAGAATATCAGAACACTTACATTTCAAAGACACAGGAAGAGAAATGCAAGTTTCCCCTAGAAAGCCTTTTGTTTTTTTGAAGTCAGAATTCTGAAAAGATGTTTTTATCAAGCCAGCTTTTTCTAACTTAACTGCATATGCAATAAAAGAGTCCTATCTTAGTCGTTTTTAGGGCAAGATTTTCTTTAAGTCCCAAGTAAGTAAGCACTTGTAAATGTAAATTTTGTATGGACATAAACCTGGCCAGGATGTCCGTTGGAGGCTGGAAATCTGTTGTTCCCTTTTCTTTTGTATTGAAAGCTAAGTTCCCCATTCTGAGTTCAATTTGTGAAGATCACTTTTATTTTGACAAACTCTATTAAAGTAGCCAATTCAAGGAAGACAGGTTAGTCTTCCACCTAATTACCCAGTCCAACTTTTACTCAGTGTCTTTCACCTGAGCAAAGTCTCCCCAGTCTTTCAGCTGAGGATAAACCACAGTGTCTACACTGAGCAAGATCTTCCCAGTGTCTTTTAAGTGAGGCTAACCCACTTGAGCAGAAGTCTTCCCAGTGTTTTTCTACTGAGGATAAGCTCTCAGTGTTTAAACTGAGTAAAAATCTTCCCAGTGTCTTTCACTGAGGATGACCCAAGTACTTCTTCTTGAAACCAAGTTTCAAGGATAACCTACTACTCAAGAGAAGAGTTGAACACCACTGAATAAAACTTAGGATCATCAACCAAAACTGGAGATCCAAGAACCAGGAGATACTCACCCAAATTCGCCTGGACTCTCTGAGAAAGCGGACAGGCCCAAGAAGCCTCTGCTGGTGCCAGGACTCTGGATCCTCATAGAGTTCAGGCAAAGAAGAAAAGTCTGCTCTGGGCCCCTTCATTGGTTGCCAAGACTGCTGACTGAAAACTATGCACAACCCAAAAGGAGAATTATGTTTTATTTGGCAGATTTTCTGAGGACTTAAGCCCAGAACACAGCCTGTCAGATCAGTCTGAGGAACTGCTCAGAAGACCTAAGGGAGGAGTCAACCAAAACCAGGTAGTCAGAACATCAAAAGGTTACTATTAATTAAAGAAAACTAGACATCTCAAGTTAAGGACTTTAGCACTTTTCTATGTATGAGAAGATGAAAGAATCTGGGCTCCGTGAAATCATTCCTTTGATATGCACCTTAACTCTAGAATCAGTACCCTGTTTTTCTCCATCCCGAATCCCCTCAAGGTGCACAGTTGAGGGTTCCTGCTTTGACGTCTGACTTGATGACTGCAACATCCTTTGTCTACTGATATGGCAGGGAACATTTTTCATCCACGGGTAAGAAATTGAGGAGAAAATTAACATAATTCAAGATATAAAACCATTACAATATTAAAAATTCCCAAATGCCAAACAAACATAAGTACCCTTGACCTGTACAATGGAAGATGCCAAAGAAGGGAAAAAAAGAAACAATAAAGAAAATGTAGAAAATAAAGCATAAAATAAGATGGCAGAAATCAATAACAGTAGAACAATAATTAAAGAAATCAAGGTAAATGTTATCATAAGATTTTTAAATTTCCAAAAAAAAACCCCATCAAACAAAACATATTGAAAATAAAGTAATAGAGAAAATTTAGGGAGCAAATATGAATGCAAAGAAGACCTGTTAGGTAGTTAGTCAGACATTAGCAGCAAGGAGGTGACGGTGGTGAGAAAGACAAGAAGAAGAAATTGAGTCACACGCAGCCGTCTGGGGACTCTCCCTTGACTCCACCCAGAACGGGAGAGACTGTGGTCTGGTGGTGGGCAGCTTATCCTGATAAAGAGAGGCACAGTAACACAAGGGGACTTCTCCAGGCTGTGCATGCCCAGACCAGACAGGCGTATACCCTATAGTAAATCGAAACTCATTATACCATAATTACAATAAATTACATGTGGTTTTGCCCCTCCCCCCACCCAGTAGGCATTTCTTGGGGATTCAAGGATGAGAGCATGCGCAGCAGGAAACTTGTTACATAGCTCAGGACTGTCAGTCAAATAATGATCCTTGTCACTCACCCCCGCCTCTCTGCAAAATGCTCCTTAAAAGCGCTCGTAAGGGGCTTCCCTGGTGGCGCAGTGGTTGAGAATCTGCCTGCTAATGCAGGGGACACGGGTTCGAGCCCTGGTCTGGGAGGATCCCACATGCCGCGGAGCAACTAGGCCCGTGAGCCACGACTATTGAGCCTGCGCGTCTGGAGCCTGTGCTCCGCAACAAGTGGCCGCGATAGTGAGAGGCCCGCGCACTGCGATGAAGAGTGGCCCCCACTTGCCACAACTAGAGAAAGCCCTCACACAGAAATGAAGACGCAACACAGCAAAAATAAATCAATTAATTAATAAAAACTCCTACCCCCAACATCTTCTTTAAAAAAAAGAAAAGTGCTCGTAAGCCTTTATAGGAATTCTGCTTTCAATTTGCAGAAACAGTACACCCATCCCCCCCGCCATCCCGAGAGTGTACCTTTGCTTCGATATACTTTGCTTTGGGCTTGCTTCACTTCGCTGAAATAGCCTGTTCTCAGAAACAGCCTGCTCTTTCTCTCTCCTTCTCTCTCTCCCTCTCTGAGAGTGTACCTATGCTTAAATCAACTTTGCTTTGTGCTTAAGCTTAACATGGTAGTTTGCGATCCTTTGCTTACTATCATGGAACCAAGATAGCTGGTCCAGGCCTTCCACTGACCTCCTCGGTTGAAGCTATTTTGTTACAAAGCATGTCCACATGGTGACAGACCTAAGTCTAAATTTTGATAAAAGGTTGAATTAAGGTGAGAATATCATATGGGAGGAAAAGACTGTAGGAAAAATAGTAGATGTAGGAGATATGTTTGTGAAAGTGCACATTCATGGCAATATAGCCAAATAACCTCACATGCCCACGTTCCCACTAAAACTATAAAATTATGACCAACAAGCAGAGAATACACATTATTTTAAAGCCCTCATGGGGCATTAAGACATATTTACCATGTGAATCCTTCAGTGAATCTTGTGTTACTGCTAAGGGATGTCATAAGGGGATTTTGTGTAAGACTCAAAGCTCCCTTTCTATATGGTTCAGGCTGGACTTGAAGCTTCAGGGGCCTGGGAGGATGGGGCAGGAAAGTCAAGGCACACTCAGAAAAGAGAATACATCCATAACACACTAGGAATATCTGAAGAGGCTGCTCAAGACCTGGCTCAGCCCCAAGGGTTGACCCCTAGTCCTACTCTTCACCCTACAGCCCTTTAGGGTCAGGACCTTGGCTCACCCTAACCCATTCCTAGCTTCCGGGTATAGAATGAGTGCACATGTCTGAATGTTAATGTTCTCTCAAAATTTACATGTTGAAATCCTACCTCTTAAAGATAGGAGGCGGGGCCGTGCAAAAGTGCTTATGAGCTTTCATGAATGGGATTAGTGCCTTATAAAAGAGACTCCAGAGATATCTCTAGCCTCCTCCCATCATATGAGGATACAGAGAGAAGGCTCCAGCTGTGAACCAGGAAGAGAGCTCTCACTACGAGGTGGCCATACTGGTGACTTGATCTTGGGCTTCCCAGCCTCCAGAACTGTGGTAATAAATGTCTGTTGTTTGTAATCTACCCAGTCTATGGTATATTGTTATAGCAGCCCTAATGGATTAAGACCACATATTTCAAAATTTATCTGGAGAGTGGGGACTGTCTTATCATTGCAAACTAAGAAGTTGGGTTGAGACAACATATGAAAGATTTTCTTTTAAGTAGAAAATTATGGATTATTGGATTTGAAAGTACTAGATTGGCTAAGGAAAATGAGTACGTGTGTGTGTGCGTGTTTGCAGTGTGTCCCAAAAGTTTTTGTGCAGTTTAAAGATTTACTAACTCCAGAATTATAAACACTACAAACTTACAAAAACATCATTTGAAGGTTTAACTGTTACCAGATGCAAGTCTGTGTGCCTGATGCACAGTGAGGCTAAATACTGAAACATCAGAGTTTGAAGCAGAGAAAGGTTTACACAGTGCCATGCAAGAAGACATGTGGCTCATGCCCAGGAAAAACCCCAAACTCCCTGAAGGCTTTCAGCAAAGCCTTTTTAAAGGCAAGGTGAGGGAGGGGCATGACTAATTGTTGCAAATATCTTGGTGTTGGATCCTTTGTTCTAGAGGCTGGCCAGATGGGTCAGATCCTGGTCAGGTCATGTGTTCCTGTAAACCTCCAAGAAAACAATTATTATTCTCTGTTCTGCAACTTTTTATCTCCATGAATGGGCTCTTAAAAGTCAGAGCCTTAGAAATAGTCTATCCTGTATATTTCAGGCTCTAGGCAACATTGTTTTACAAAAAGTGCAGAGCCAGCCTGGATCACAGGGATGGACAGAGTTAGCTCAGGCAACAAAGCATAAAGATTAAAGTAAAAAAGATCTCATGTGGAGGCAGATTTGTTCTTCCCTATTACATAGCTATTTATAATTCTTTCATACTTATGAATTTTGAAAAATAAATTATTTTAATTTTTGTGTGTAGTTCCCTCTGATAGAAAATGAGGCAAAACATACACTATTCAAAATTCACAAAACTAAATAAGTGTAAAAGAAATTCAAGTTCTATCCCTGGGTTTACACAAGACACAAACATGATGCGGGAAAGTTGGAGCTGAGGACAAAGGAAATCCTGAGTAAAAATGTCTGTGAAACAGCCAGTCTTCCAGGGTCAGCTTAAGATGTTCAAGAGTTATCAAGTTGGTGGGCCTCAAGTAAAGGTCTCTAATGGATGAAGGAGCCAGGTTCCAGATGGAATGAAGAGAAAATTGGCTAAGGTCTCTCTGACAGGATGAGAGTAGTTGGAAGGAGGGATCTGGAAGCCCCAGGAGGGTGCAGGTGTCTGTGGGTGTGGATGGGAAGGAGGGGCAGTGATTCAGCCTATTTCTCTTATTGCCCCTCCCCCACACTCAGGAGCCCTTTGTGACAAGGCCACAGCTCTGTGATGCAGGCCTGGGGTTCTGCCATCAAGCAAACTCCCAGTGCTCTGTTGCCTGAGGGCAGCAATGCAGTTCAGAAGATGGAGAATCTCTTTTCTTTGAAAAACACTGTTGCCATCTGGCTGAGATCCAGCCCAACTTCCTGGGTGATTGATATCATCCTTGGATTCCTGTGTGGACTGGGGCTCTTCCTAATGTTACTCCACTGCTTCCAGAGTAATCTATTCTTAGCACCACCTAGGAAACATAGAAACATCAGGAAGGTAAGAAACCTTTGGCTTAATCCCAGCAGAGATTCTCTCTTTTTTTCTTATTCTTATTTCCACTTTTCTAAACCACGTAGAGAGACTCCTGAGATAGGAACTCTCAGAAAAGTATAGAACATCATCCTTCTAGGGAAAAGCCAGGCCAGAGAGGGGTTAGAGTGGGCATGAGGATTTCTAGCCTAAGATCTTAGACCAGGAGTTCAGGTATGGTAGAGGGCTCCAGGGCAAGTCCCAAATGCAGTGACTAATGGTTAAGGACTGGATTACGAAGAGTTCAATCTCTGCAGGAAGGCTGACCCCTGAGCCCTGGTTCACCAGCCACCTTCCCACAGCGGGTGTCTCAAGTGAGACCTTCCTCTGTGTTGGGGCAGAGCCCCTGAGAGCCTGAGAGAAGAGGCTGGACTAGAGGTCTGGCCTTGGGAAGCAGAATCCTATCTGACAAAGCTCACGTGGGCATTTAGGTCTGAGAATGTGTGTGTTTCTTGATCAGAGGAACAGTGACTGAAGAAATCTATGGTGATTAAAACTTAAAAAATCCTTCTTGGGCTTCCCTGGTGGTGCAGTGGTTGAGAGTCCCCCTGCCAATGCAGGGGACGCAGGTTCGTGTCCCGGTCCGCGATGATCCCACGTGCCACGGAGTGGCTGGGCCTGTGAGCCATGGCCGCTGGGCCTGTGCGTCCGGAGCCTGTGCTCCGCAATGGGAGAGGCCACAACAGTGAGAGGCCCGAATACCCCCCTGCCCAAAAAAAAAAAAAAAAAAAAAAAACCTTCTTTGCACTCTTCAAAGAAGAAAAACTGAAAAGATTGTTATCCACTTTAAAAATAAGTAAAAGGGGAAAAAAACCCACAGAGTTTTAGTTAAATGTAGAAAGTCATGTTGTTCATGAACACAGCTTGCCTAGATAGAGGACAGTGAGAGTTGGGTGTTAGCCCCTCACTTTTTCTTATCTCTCAGCATCAAGTAAAGCTGAAGGGGAGGAGCAGGAGTAGGAAGAAAAGTGGATCTTTGAAAGGTAAGCCTTTGCCATTCAGCCCTGCGTGACCCAAGAGTTAGCTTGCATCTCTCCTAGTCCAGAGGCCCCAGCTTCACGGTCTCTGAGAATGCCAGTGGCAGAGCTTATTCCTCAGGAAACAGAGCCTGAGCCTAATTAACAGAGCCTAATGAACGTGGAAGCACTTTGCAAAGGACAAACCCTTTTCAAGTGAGACTTACCATCACTGTCAGGGACATGTGGGCTTGGACACTGATACTTGGGCTCCAGAGTCTAATCCTCCAAAGATTTCCCTTAAAGGGCCATTGCACTCAGCCTCCTGAAAGGCTCTTAGGCCTCTGCCTTCACCACCATGACCCAGTCTCCTGATTTCCAGCTTTCAGAGATTGCCTGGAAGAACTGGAGGGGACTCACGACCTGGTTTCACTTCTGCAAAGGTAAAGAATCTTTCCCCTTCTCTCCTGGGTCGTCCTTCCTCCCCGAGCCTCTAATGTGACCCCAGCCCTGGAAGGGGGAGCCATGGGAGGGCGTGGCTAAAGCCCTAGGGTGAAGGAGAGCAGGGGCATTATGAAGTCAGTGTGGGGGCAGAGGAGGGTTCTTGGGCTGCAGGTGCCCACCCCTGCCTGTCCTGTCCAGCCATCCTGGCCCCATCTGCTCTCCTACAGCTGCCTGGGGAGGCTTCCTGGCAAGGGCAACTTTCATCAGCTCTCATGTCCAGACCCTCCTGGTGAGACGTGCAAAGCAGTGCCTGCTGGAGCCTGTGGAAGATACTGCTTGAAGGGTTGGGAACCCTGCATGAACACCTCCTGTAGGGTTTCCTTCCTTGATCCAGACACTCGAGAGGTACTGGAAGCACATATTAAAAGGTTTTGGGTAAAGCACAGGTGGACCCGACCCCTCAAGGTCCTCAAGCCCATAAATCTCTTTAAGTCGAAAAAGTTCCAACCCTCCACCATTCTACAGTTTGCCACTTCCCCTTCAGCCACCTGTGTATCTGGGTCCCACTCAAAAGTCAAGTGTGCTGAGTTCCTGGAGAAACCTCCTCAGGCTCATTCAGGAGAGAAGGTGATAACAGAAGAGTCAGTTCCTACCGTGAAGAGGCCTCTCCTTGCCCCCTCAGCTGTGTGTAAGGAAATCCAGAGTGCCCTGGGAGCGATTCCATCTGCTGACTACCATGGACCCTCAAAGGCTTCTCTGACTGGACAGGAGGACAGGCCACCTTCTCAGTCCCTCACACTCAGCCTTGTGGGCAGAACCTGGAAGAGTGAGAGTGTGGAAGGGGTCAAGAGGGACAGCCTAGAGCCAGGTCCAAGTTCAGCAATGGTCAGGAATGAGCCAAGAGAGGAGAGTGGTGGTCAGGCCTCACGAGACCCCTGCCATAGGGTAACAGTGATGGAGGTGAACTTAGGATCCCCATCTTTGAGAGGTGAAGAGGCCAGGGAGGCTGTGGAGGCCAAGGAGTCTCCTGCTCTTCAACCACAGTCTAGTGTTATCTTGGAAACCAAAGTGTTGACAAAATCCCAAACCACAAATGTACATATGAGGAGTTTAGAGGTGCCAGGGGCCAGTAGAAGTTTCCTACTACCTAGACTGTCTGTTTTCCAACATCCAGGTGAGCCATGCCTTAACATGGAGGTTGCTAGTGAGTTTAACTCCAAAGTAAAGGTACAGTCAGACAACCAGCTTCAGGACTTTCCCAAACACAGGTTCCTTGCTGCAGACAACTTGGCTTCTCAGGTGCCTCAGTGCCATCCCCAGAGAGTCCCCACCAGAGACAGGTTAGCTTCCCAGGAGCCAAGTGGCCTTATGGAAGCCCAAAGGAGCCACCTAGGGCAGCAGGAGCCCAAAACTTCAAAACTCCAAGACTCATGGAAGAGCCAGAGCAAGATGATTGCCCCTACTTACAAAAGAGAGGACTGTAGGAGGCATAAACCAGGAGAGCATGAAGAAAGGTTTAAAGAATTAGGGACCTCTCAAGCTGGAAGTATGAGCCGCCCTGCCCAGGTCAGGGGAATAACAGACTCTATTGGGAGCAGATGTCTCCAGCTCATGCCAGAGAAGAAACATAACCCTACAGAAAGCCTCTTCAGAAAAAGGAGGAGGCTATTTTTAAAGTGGATTTTCCCCAAGAAAAAAGTCAATGGTCGAGATGCTCTGCAAAAAAAAAAAAAGCCCATATCAGCCACTGCCCAGAGTCACGGATCAGTCAAAAGCAGATCAACCTTGAAGAGTGAGACTGCTGAGGGTCAGGCACGCATGAGAGCTGTTGGACAGATCCCAGAAGAAAAAAGAGCAATTCACCATGGACTTCATGCCACAAAGTTAAATGAACACAAACTGGAATTCCAAGTCCCAGTATGTGGGTGTTTCTGCTACCATAGGCTTACCTCCTACCCAGAGCAAGGGAGAATGATGGGTTCTACAGCCTGTGGTCATAAAGCCACCTCCAAGGGCCAGAGTTGTTCTATCAGGGAAAGGGAAGTCAGACACCAACATAGTTTGAAAAGTGTAAGGTTCGACGATGAGCAGCTGGGCCTAAGGTGCCTCCCATCCTTGCCCCCCAAGAAGAGTTTGTTTCCAGTTAGTACCTGCCAGTATGGGCCAAAGAGTCCAGGTGCCCCAGCCCGCCATCAACACTGTCCAAGGCATTGTCATCTTTGGGGAGGTGTCTTGCCTGGTCGACAGTAAAATCCTTCTTTAGTCTTCCCTTTAGTAGGAAAACATATCTCCAAGTAAAAATTCAGTCCATGTAGAGAAAATGATTTTCTCATTAGCACATCCAAGATATTTAATGTTCCCCAATACATATATATATATATATATACATATTTTTTTTTCTAATAAAAACATAGTGTAATGGCTGCTGTCTGTGCTGTGCACTTTGTCTTCTAGAAGGGAGGGCCATGGAGGGAGGTGGACAGTAGCATCACAAGCTTGCTCCTTGTCTCGTGTCCCTTCATTGCACCTTATGATACTGTCATTACACAAACCAAAATTACTCTAACAATGAGATGGGAAAAACCTATGAAACCCACACCCAAGGACCTGGTTCAACCAGTCTTTCTCCTTCTTCTATGCTACTTTGAACTTTATGCAACTGTAGTGGATAGGTTTACACGATAGGGCCGGACATTGCAATTCAGGCTCCAGGAAGTGTCAGAGCCAAGTGGATGGAAGTTTGGGGGGAATAGAGTATGGGCTCTGAGTTCAGAAACGGGAGAAATCTTGCCCCTGGATCTCTTGGTAGGGAATATCCAACATCTGCTCTTAAGAGTTCCTTCTCTCTCTGCTGAAGGCTGGGATTGAGATATGCCCTATGAACCCCTTTTAGCTTAGGCATAATAAAATGTACAGCATCACCCTCCCCTACCTCTGTTTTTCCTAGACTTTAGAGCAGCAACAAGGATGGCATTTCCAGCTCTGTGTGTGTAGGTGGGGGGAGTATCAGGGAGGCTGCTGAGGGCTGTGTTGAGTCCAGTCCCATATAAATGAATGGCTATGTTCATGGGTCACCTACCTTCCACTCTATGTTAACCCCAGAGAAGGAGTTTTGGATGAATGGAATAGGGGTGTGACTGTGGGTAGTAACTATCTGATGGTCAAACACTGTGAACTTAGGGTGGGACGTAGGTGTAGAAAAATCCCTGGATCGAAGGAAGGAGGCAAAGTGGTACCAGATTCCCATAAATGTGCAGTTCTGAAAGAGCAGCCCCCTGACATACAAGCACCATCTAAAGGCCTAAAGGGGAGGAAAAGTTAAGGGTCCAGTAGCTCATCATGGCCCCACCCCAGGGTCTCTACCCTATTCCAACTCTAAGATCACAGACCTAGAGAAACCACCTTTAGGTCAAAACAGAAGGTCAAACTTATAGAAGTAAAGCAAATCAGGGAAGGTTAATCTCTTAATACTATATTTAATAAGCTTACACATCATCACCTCTTGACTTTTAGGAAGGATAAGTTAACAATAGGTGTAAAAGCCAGGACTAGGGAACTTGGGATGTGACTCCTAGTCTGGTGACCTTCACGTAAACACATGGCCCAAGGACTGCTCCAGGGGAGAGGTGGGGACTGGCCTGTGATTGTGTAGTAAGCCTTGCCTGTCTCCCAGTCCTTGATCACCCCAGAGCCTGGCAGGTGAAGAAGCAATCAGACAGGATTTGTGGTGGTGTGGAGGTGACCTGTGCAAAGTGGATGGGGCAGGGTGCAATCCAGGGGTGTTCCACTGATCTGCTTCTGGCACAGCTTTTCTTGTCTCCTGACCCCCATCCATATGGAAAAGCAGGGAGACGAGGAAGAATTTCTCTAGAGTGATTTGGTGCTTCCTGCCATGTGCAAGGCTCATGGTGGACACAGCTCCAGGTGGTGTCTTTCTCATTGTGGAGATTTCTGTTCTAGCTGATGCCCCTGATCCAGATGACAACAGAAATGGACCCCATCCCCCATCCCTGTCAGGCCCCTCAACACGTGGAATTGCTGTGACCTGGGGTGGAGGGGGCAGAGTGAGCACAGGACTGCTCACACCCCTGGTTTCTCCCTGGAGCCAGGCCCTACCTCTGGGCCCCAATTCCCAAGGCAGCCTCCAGAATAGGCAGAGCAGTGAGAGTGGAGCCAGGACTTGTGGGAGGGGTCGGTACCCAGAGGAAAGAGATGACAGGGCTGGGACCTGAGCCTGGCTGCTGCTGGGTGCTCTCAGGGGCACCCAGAAGTGAGTTCTGGGAATATGGGGAAGCTGGACTTGGACCCCCCTGGCTCCTGCTGGGAGGGTGCCACAGACAGGTGATGCTGATGGAACAGCAAGAAAACAGAAAGAAGCAAGTCCCTTTGCCCTTCTCTTGCTGCTCCGTCTTCCATAAGGTACAGTAAGACAAGAAATTGAGAGACCAAAAGAAAAAAAGAAATGGAGAGACCCAGAGACAATACACAAAGACTTCACAGACACACCTCCCAAGAGAGACTTCTCACGCAAACACCTTTCTCAGAGATCACATACTGACACCTCACACAGGGACCTCATGTTGCTTCACAGACCCTCAGACAGAAACCTAGCACCGATTTAACAGATTTCCCAGAGATACCTTCCAAAGGGACCGCATACAGAGACTTCACACAGAGATCTCACCCAGAGACAACACACAGAGCCTTGGCACAAAGACCTCACAGAGACCTCACATCTATTCTTCAGTATCCATTGACAAGTCTTTCTTAGTGAATATGAAACCACTTAGCAAACTGGCAGCATGATAAATATATTATCAGTTGTGCCCCTCTGAGATCCACCAGACACTCACTGTCAGCATTACTCTAAATGGGGAAATGTTTGAGAAGTTTTGTTCTTTTGTAGTGTCACTGCCTCTGAACAAAGGAATTATACATTCCAAATGTAGATTTTCAAATTTCATTCTTAGGTGTTCATTAGCTTGAAAATCACATATTACATTATTTTATTTTTATTTATTTTAGAAGAATGAAGAAAATAATGTTTATTTCTTAGAAATGCATGTAGTACTCTATTTTTTTATTTTAAATGATTTTTAGTGGAGTATAGTTGAGTTACAAATTTGTGTAAGTTTCAGGTGTACAGCAAAGAGAGCCAGTTATACATATACATATGTCCACTTTTTTAAAAGATTCTTTTCCCATAGAGGCCATTACAGAGTATTGAGTAGAGCTCCCCGTGCTATACAGTAGGTTATTATTATCTATTTTGTATATAGGCGTGTGTATATGTCAATCCCAATCTCCCAATTTATCCTTCCCCCCTTATCTCCTGGTAACCATAAGTTTTCATTTGTACCCTTTTTTTAGGAGAATCACAAATGTTAAGCACAACTAAAACACTGTCAGTCTCCAGTGAGAGAAAATATTTGTCCAGTTTTAGTTATCATCCAGTCAAATGGTATCTGGCACATTTTTTACTTTATTGAGGACAGAACTTAAACTTGAGATGGCTTACTTGTTTCCTTTGGGAACATAAGAAAAACCTGCAACAAAGGTACTCTAGGAATGAAATAAACCAAGAAAGAAGCATCCGGACTCACATTCACTTCCCAGAGGGCTGTGTAACTAGCACATTATTTTGCACATAATAGCTTGCATCAGGTTTGTGGGCTTTGCTTTATTTTTTAACAGGCCAATAATCATGTGAGGATTTTTCACAAGTCAAATTTCTGCTTTTAAATTTTACATTCTGGCAAAATTATGCTTCTGAATATTAGTTTATTTCTTAAAATGTGGTAATGCCCTAAAATGATATTACACAATCATAACGTTCAGCTAACATACTTAAAAAGATGGGCTATTAAGGATTCATTCTTAAGTAATTCTATGAAATGCACATTTTCTAAGACATGCAGTTAGGATCCACTTTATATTCATTATAGGGTTAACACATTGCTTAAAAATTTTTTGAAAGATTATAAAATATATGACTTAGCCTATGCTTGACATTCTACATGTTACCTCATAAAATTACTGAGGGAAGGATATCTTAATATCTGAATTGAAGGTAGTGTACATTTAATCTACATCTGGCTTATAACAATGAATAATGAAAGGCTTTCATTTATTATATAGCTCACACTTTCCAAAGGGTACACTTCTAAAAGACTACTGATTTCTCACTGCTAATAAGCAACCTATTGCCCTTGCCTTGGTAAAATCTATCTTAATGACAGCTGGTTGTCTCCCAGATTATCCATTGGTATTACAGCGTCACGGTCTTTTAAGAGGAGCAGGGCTGACACGAGGACTCTTTGGGCTTATTTCTACAAGAAATTTAGTTTTTCTCTTCTCCTAATTAAACAATGTATAATTATTAATTTTTCCCTTTACTCCTTTATGTCGTTGAATCAGAAAGCAATGGACTCTGGTCCCGTATGTCATCTAAGACTCTATCAGATCACTTTTGTTTCAATAGTGCAGCTTACTCAGGTAAGTTTACTGATCAGAACCAAATGGGATCAATTAGGGAAAAGTTCATACAGGAAAATATCCTTTTCAAAGTTGACTATTTTAACACAGTTAAATAAGCGATTATTTTTTAATCCTTTGAGTTAAAATTGTTCAGGGTGGCCAAGAAAGCCTGGAAACATGAAAAATGTCCATAAAAGCACTTTATTACTATAATACGTTGAATGTGTTGCTCCTCATTATTAATTCACAGTTCATTAAGCTGGGCAAAATTACAATGAACAATGTGCATTAAAGCAAAATTCCCATCAACCATTTTCCATCTGTCGTACATTGTGTCAGATGATTTGTGTGTCTAATTTTCATGGAAAAACTTGTACCTTTACTCCAGAATAAGAAATCAAGGGGGTTCAATCTATTAAAAAGATATTAATATTCCCAGACTCTGTGGCCTTCCGTATTTTCTTTTTAAGAAGATTCACCTAGTGCAAATCTTATAAATATTTTTACCATTTAATATGCCCAGACAAAATGGATACAAAAATTAGATAAAAGAGAAAACAACAAAAACAGATCCCCCTTTGTTTTCAAAACATTTGATGTTTACATCAAAATATTTTGTTGAAAATGAAGTGATTTTTAATCTATAGTTAAAAGACACTACAATGATATTTAGAACATATTACAGATCTGGATTTTTACAAATAGATTTTTATTTAAAACAGGTCTCACACTGATATCAAGAAACCAGGCACTCTAGAACAAAATGTGGAGAGATGGCAATTATGCGATGACTTCTTAATACTCCAAGGGAAAAAGATTGTTTCCAAAGTAGTCCATCTACAATATTAACCCTTAAGATCTCCTCCCCTTGATAGGTTTCAATATTATTTTCTCTTTTATACACATTTACTTTATAATTAACTCCTACAGGAGGACCTTCCTGGAAATGTTCCCAGATATCTACAGCCACACTTTCTGTCATGATCACACCATGGAAAAAGTAGGGAACATCCAGATCCTGATGATCCAGGGGTTTCATAATTACCCCTTTGAGGTCAGTCAGAATCATAATCATTCCCAGAACAGGGTCGGTCTTTACATTTGTGCCCCTAGGCATGCAGATTGTAACACTACCCACCCAAAGGCAAGTTGTCTTCCTTACTCAGGTTTGCAGGGGCACCACTCACTGTGGTAGCTAGAAGAGTCCGTTGCCCCCAGCCCGGACGTGCATTCTCTACTCTCCACAGACACATCGTACTACAAATATACCAGTGGTGCTGATGAAACTTCCAGAAAGCTATAAAATAATGCATGCCAGGCACGGTAGATGAGGATTTAGAAAATGCTAACATCTTCTCTAGGAAATAAAGGTGACATACCTATGTGGCTTTAAGCATTTTTGTGCATTAGCTGGCGCCCTGGATCTGGGAAAAAGCATCTGATTTTAAAGTTTCTCAGCCTCATTCTCTGCAATGAAATCTGAAGCTCTTCCTTCCTTCTCTGAGTCCAGAAGCTGGAATTGATACAGTCTGCTCTCTGTGATTTGTCTCTACCATTTGTTTCCAGTGACCACTTCAACTCAGATATCTCTCAATTCAGGGATCACTCCTAAACTTCAGGACGAAGGTCACTGCCCTTTTTATTCCCACCACAATTTTATGCTAGTAACCCTTTACAGTGTCAATAAATTTATTTTGTAGAATGTGCCCCCTGGACTCCACCTGCTAAATCTGTTTTGTGGGCAAATCATTTGTTACTTAGCTAAACAAATTTTATAAAATCATATTTCATAAAATTGTATTTTATAAAATGTTACTTTCTTATTTTATAAAATTGGTAAATCCAGGGATTTAGGCTTAATTCTTATTTTTAAAATGTTGGTACTCATTTTGCCAATTTTTCTCTTTTTACATATATCAGAAAATATGTTAAGAACTCAACTGTGAAGATACCACTATTTTTATTTTTTCTCACTTTTTGTACTTAACTTTTATAACAAACCTTTATTATTGCACAGGAAAAAAGAAAGTTTGTTCCTTGGAAAACATCAGTCCTAAGAACGTACTAAGTTAAAGCTTAGCATGTTAGATCTGCGAGTAGCCTTGTCTTTTTTTTTTTTTTTTTTTGGTACGCAGGCCCCTCACTGTTGTGGCCTCTCCCGTTGCAGAGCACAGGCTCCGGACACGCCGGCTCAGATGTCATGGCTCACGGGTCCAGCCGCTCCGCGGCATGTGGGATCTTCCTGGACCGGGGCACGAACCCGTGTCCCCTGCATCGGCAGGCGGACTCTCAACCACTGCGACTCCAGGGAAGCCCAAGCTTGTCTTTTTTTTAATGATGCTTTTTTCTGAATTGGTAAAAAAAAAAAAAAAAAAAAAAAAAAGCCTTAAGGCTTAGGAACAGAAGCAAATTGAGAATTAAAATCCAAATCATTCAAATGAAGTTTGTCAGAACAGTTTGTGTGTGGAGAGGACAGCTTCTAGGCACTTCAGAGAAACCAGCAGGACAGAATTGAGAATAGCCAGCACCTTACAGGGCTTCCCACAGAAATGCTTTAATGCAAAGAGGTGACTAGATTTCACAGGGAGACCAGGGAGAGGATGCAGAGATAATTAAATCACATTCAAGCACCTGTTTACCTGGGAGGTAAGTTCCTTCATATTGTGGTCAGATGCTGTTTAGGGGGACACTGGTGCACGGGACGTGTTGGGAGGATGAACTCTTTTCTGAGTGATTTTGCAAGTGTGAAAATTCATCCAACAGAGATGCTAGAAAACTTTGCTCCTAGTAGCGAGCATCCAACATGATATTTTGGGACAAAAATGTGTATTTGGAAGAACTTTTCACAAAAGAGCAGTGATGGGAGGAAAAGATTCATATGGGCCTGGCTAGTAATATTCTTCCTTCACAATTTTCTTGTGGGTTCCTGAGGCCTGTTGTGACTGCTTGGAGACCTGGTCCCCAAGCAATGGCCCTCTTTGTCATACTCAGGGTAACCCAGGAAGTTGCTTGTCTGAAGCAGAAAAGGTTCTCCCTTCCACTCATGTCCTCTTGCTGATCAGATGAACACATGGCATCATCTACAGCTGAGAGGTGTTTGTTAACTACCTTTGTTTCATAGGACACAACTCATATATACTCTACAGTAATGTTTATCACTGTCTTTTATAATCTCAAGGTAAGAAGTAATCAGTGTTAAAATCATTCTACTGGAATAACAAAGCACATGATTTTTTTTTTCCCTAATAGTGATTGTATTTGTTTGCTAGGGCTGCCATAACAAAATACCACACTGGCTACTAGGTGGCTTAAACAACAAAAATATATTTTCTCATAGCTCTAGAGGCTAGAAGTCCAAGATCAAAGTATCAAGTTTAGTTTCTTTGAGGTCTCTCTCCTTTGATGGCTACCTTCTCGCTGTGTCCTCACATGGTTGCCCCTCAGTCTGTGCATGTCTGTGTTCTAGTATTCCCCCCTTATAAAGATACAAGTCATATTGGATTAGAGTCCATCCATATGATCATTTTACCTTAATTTTCTCTTCCAAAGCAGTATTTCCAAGTAGAAGTTAAGCTTACTGTACAAGCAATCAGGTATTGAATAAGAGGCATTGCTATGGAGACAAAAAAAACAATGGTTACTAATGGAGGCAAATTTCATCCAGTTTTTGAGTTCTGAGGGTAGACAGTTGAGAAGATCTCTAAATGTCAGGGTTAAAGCATCTTTTGTAGTTTGAATGTCCATCAGATGTTCAGGTAAACTTTCTGAGTGGTCCATATAGCAACAGGAACGAAGAAGACTGTCTAAACATGAGCTGCTGTGGAGATTTCTCTGAAGTTTATATTAAGATATCTACCTTCAGTATGCAGGACTTCAGAAAAAAAGGCAGTTTTAGTTTCAATGATTCCAAGTTAAAAGGGTGGGAGAAAATTTGGAAACACTAGTTTGGAGAGTTGTAGTCAGGTAGTGGAGGAAACTAGAAAAATTCAGAACACAGTCCAGTTTTCAGGTAATTAACAAAACTTCAAGGAAAATTAATAGCACTAGAATCTAATATCCACAATACGTATTTTGGTTTCTATCGAAAGATAATTTTTCTCTCTAAAATCACCCTCATTTCTATCAAAGATAGCCAAATTAAGACAAATTTGTTTGCAAAATAAGTCTAGATTCAATAAACTTGGTCTTATTTATATAAGTATAGCAAGGATTGTGACTGACCATATAGGCTTATTTTTTATTTTTATTTTTTGCTTTTATTAAGAGAATTTATTGCCTCTCTCTCCTCCCAATAGCTCAAACATGAAGAAGCAACATCAGAGGAAGACAGACAGAAAATGGCTCTTTGAGTTTGTCCTTCTTGGCATTGGTGAAGGAAGAGGCAGCTTTCTCAAAGTTTTTATCTGCTTAATAGGATGTAGTGGAGAAAGGGAACAAGGAAAGTCAGAGGATAAGTGAACAGGCTCTGCACCTACCAAGGATGTGTTATCCTCCTAATCGTCCCAGTAGGAATATTCCATTCATGTTCTTTGATCTGATCCTTGCATTGGAAGACACTTCTTTTTTTAATCTCTTTTTTTTTTTTTTTTTTTTTTTTTTTTTTTTTTTTGTGGTACGCGGGCCTCTCACTGTTGTGGCCTCTCCCGTTGTGGAGCACAGACTCCGGACGCGCAGGCTCAGCGGCCATGGCCCACGGGCCCAGACGCTCCGCGGCATGTGGGATCCTCCCGGACCAGGGCACGAACCCGTGTCCCCTGCATCGGCAGGCGGACTCTCAACCACTGCGCCACCAGGGAAGCCCATCTTTTTTTAATTTAATTTTTATTTTATATTGAAGTATAGTTGATTTACAATGTTGAATTAGTTTCAGGTGTACAGCAAAATGATTCAGTTATACATATACATATATCCATTCATTTTCAGATTCTTTTGCCATATAGGTTATTACAGAATAGTGAGTAGAGTTCCCTTTGCTATACAGTAGGGTCTTGTTGATTATCTATTTTATATATAGTAGTGTGTATATGTGAATCCAAACTCCTAATTTATCCCTCCCCATACCTTTTCCCTTTAGTAACCATAAGTTTGTTTTTTAAGTCTGTGAGTCTGTTTCTCTTTTGTAATTAAGTTCATTTGTATCATTTTTTCAGATTCCACAGATAAGTGATATCATATGATATTTGTCTTTCTCTGAATGACTTCACTTAGTATGATAATCTCTACGTCAATTCATGTTACTGCAAATGGCATTACTTCACTCATTTTTATGGCTGAGTAATATTCCATTGTATATATGTACCACATCTTCTTTATCCATCCATCTGTCAATGGACATTTAAATTGCTTTCATATCCTGGTTATTGTGAATAGTGCTGCACTGAACACTGGGGTGCATGTATCTTTTGGAAGTACAATTTTCTCCAGATACATGCCTAAGGGTAGGATTGTTGGATCATATGGTACTTCTATTTTTAGTTTTTTAAGGAACCCCATAATATTCTCCATAGTGGTTGAACCAATTTACATTCCCACCAACAGTGCAGGAGGACTCCTTTTCTCCACACCCTCTCCAACATTTTTGTAGTCTACAGTTTGTAGACTTTTTGATGACGGTTACTCTGACTGGTGTGAGGTGATACCTCATTGTAGTGTTGATTTGCATTTCTCTAATAATTAGTGATGTTGAGCAGATTTTCATGTGCTTTTTGCCCATCAGTATGTCTTCTTTGGAGAAATGTCTATTTAGATCTTCTGTCCATTTTTTGATTGGGTTGTTTGCTTTTTTGATATTGAGCTGCATGAGCTATTTGTATACTTTGGAGATTATTCCATTGTCAGTCTCATCATTTGCAAATATTTTCTCCCATTCTGTAGGTTGTCTTTTTGTTTTGTTTATGGTTTCCTTTGCTGTGCAAAAGCTTTGAAGTTTGATTAGGTCCCATTTGTTTATTTTAGTTTTTGTTTTCTTTCCTCTAGGAGGTGGATCCAAAAAGATATTGCTGCTGTGAAAGAGTGTTCTGCCTGGATTTTCCTCTAAGAGTTTTATAATATCCAGTCTTACATTTAGGTCTTTAATGCATTTTGAGTTTATTTTTGTCTGTGATGTTAGAAAATTGTTCTAATTTCATTTTTTTACATGTAGCTGTCCAGTTTTCCCAGCACCACTTATGAAAGAGACTGTCTTTTCTCCATTATATATTCCTGCCTCCTTTGTCATAGATTAATTGACCATAGTTGTGTGGGTTTATTTCTGGGCTTTCTATTGTGTTCCATTGATCTATATTTCTGTTTTTGTGCAAGTACCATACTGATTACTGTAGCTTTGTAATATAGTCTGAAGACAGTGAGCCTGATTCCTCCAGCTCCATTTTGCTTTCATAGTATGCTTTGGCGATATGGGGGTTTGTGTTTCTATACACAGTTTAAAATTTTCTGTTCTAGTTCTGTGAAAAATGCCATTGGTGGGGGCTTTCCTGGCGGTCCGGTGGTTGGGACTTCACCTTCCAATGAGGAGGATGCAGGTTTGATCCCTGGTCAGGGAGTTGGGATCCCACATGCCATGCAACCAAAAAAACACAGAAAAAAACAAAAACAAAAACATAAAACAGAAGCAATATTGTAACAAATTCAATAAAGACTTTAAGAATGGTCCACATGAAAAAAATCTAAAAAAAAAAATTCCACTGGTAATTTAATAGGGATTGCATTGAATCTGTAGATTGCCTTAAGTAGTATAGTCATTTTGACAGTATTGATTCTTCCAATCCAAGCACATGGTATATCTTTCTATCTGTTTGTGTCACTTTCGATTTCTTTCATCAGCATCTTAGAGTTTTCAGAGTACAGGTCTTTTGTCTCCTTAGGTAGATTTATTTATAGGTATTTATTCTTTTTGATGTGATGGTAAATGGGATTCCTTCCATAATTTCTCTTTCTGATCTTTTGTTTTTAGTGTATAGGAATGAAAGAGATTTCTGTGTATTAATTTTGTATTCTGTGACTTTACTGAATTCATTGATGTGGTGTATCACACTGATTGATATGTGGAGATTGAAAAATCCTTGCATCCTTGGGATAAATCCCACTTGATCATGGTGTCTGAGCCTTTTAATGCGTTGTTGGATTCACTTTGCTAGTATTTTGTAAATGATTTTTGAGTCTATGTTCATCAGTGATATGGACTTATTTTTTCTTTTTTTGTAGTACCTTTGTTTGGTTTTGGTATCAGGGTGATTATGGCCTCATAGGATGAGTTTGGGAATGTTTCTTCTTCTGAAATTTTATGGAATAGTTTCAGAAGAACAGGTGTTTAGTGTTCTCTAAATGCTTGATAGAATTCACCTGTGAAGCCATCTGATCTTGGACTTTTGTTTGTTGGGAGCTTCTTTTTTTAAAATAAATTTTAATAAATTTGAAAAGTAAATTTATTTATTTATTTTATTTTTGGCTGCATTGGGTGTTTGTTGCTGTATGTAGGCTTTCTTTTTTTAGTTGTGGCAAGCAGGGGCTACTCTTCATTGTGGTGCATGGGCTACTCATTGTGGTGGTTTCTCTTGTTGCAGAGCATGGGATCTAGGCACGTGAGCTTCAGTAGTTGTGGCATGCAGGCTCAGCAGCTGTGGTTCGTGGGCTCTAGAGAGCAGGCTTAGTAGTTGTGACCCACGGGCTTAGTTGCTCTGTGACATGTGGGATCTTCCTGGACCAGGGTTCGAACCTGTGTCCCCTGCCTTGGCAGGTGGTTTCTTAACAACTGCGCCACCAGGGATGCCCTGTTGGAGTTTCTTCATCACAGTTTCAATTTCAGGACTTGTGATTTGTCTGTTCATATTTTCTATTTCTTCCTGGTTCAGTCTTCGAAGGTTGTACCTTTTGAAGAATTTGTCCATTTCTTCTAGGTTGTGCATTTTACAGGCATATAGTTTCTGGTAGTAGTCTCTTATGAGCTTTTGTATTTCTGTGGTGTCCATTGTAACTTCTTTTGTATTTCTAATTTTATCGCTCTGAGCTCTCCCCATTTTTTTCTTGATGATGCTGGCTAATGGTTTATCAATTTTGTTTATCTTTTCAAAGAACCAGCTTCTAGTTTCATTGATCTTTCCTACTGTTTTCTTTGTCTCTCATTTATTTCTGCTCTGATCTATATGATTTCTTTCCTTCTACTTAATTTGGGTTTTGTTTGTTCTCCTTTCTCTAGTTGCTTTACGTATAACGTTAGGCTGTTTATTTGAGATTTTTCTTGTTTCCTGAGGTAAGATTTTATCACTATAAACTTCCCTCTTAGAAATGCTTCTGCTGCATCCCATAGGTTTTGGATCTTCATGTTTTTGTTTTCATTCGTAGGTATTTTTTAATTTTTGCTTTGATTTCTTCAGTGATACATTGGTTGCTTATAGCATATTGTTTAGCCTCCATGTATTTGTGTTTTTTACAGTTTTTTTCTTGTAGTTGATTTCTAATCTCATAGCATTGTGTTTGGAATAGGTGCTTCATATGATTTCAATTTTCTTAAATTTACCAAGGCTCACTTTGTGGCGCAGCGTGTGATCTATCCTGGAGAATGTTTCGTGTGCACTTGAGGAGAATGTGTATTCGGTTGCTTTCAGATGGAATGCTCTCTAAATATCAATTAAGTCCTTCTGGTCTAATGTATCATTCAAGGCCTGTGTTTTCATATTGATTTTGTCTGGATGATCTGTGCATTGATGAAAGTGGGGTGTTAACATCCCCCAATACTATTGTGTTACTGTCAATTTCTCCTTTTATGGCTATTAGCATTTGCCTTATATATTGAGGCGTTCCTATGTTGGGTGAATATATATTTACAATTGTTGAATCTTCTTCTTGGATTGATTCCTTGATCATTATGCAGTGTCCTTCTTGGTCCTTGTTACAGTCTTTATTTTAGAGTCTATTTTGTCTGATATGACTATTGCTACTCTGGCTTTCCTTTGATTTCCATTTGTATGGAATACCTTTCTTTTACCCTCTCACTTTCAGTCTGTGTGGGTGTCTAGATCTAAAGTGAGTTTCTAGTAGGCAGCATATATATGGTTCTTGCTTTTGTATCTGTTCAGCCAGTCTATGTCTTTTGGTTGGAGCATTTAGTCTCTTTACTTTTAATGTAATTATCAATATGTATGCTCTTATTGTCATTTTGTTCATTGTTTTGGGTTTGTTTTTGTAGCTCTTTTTTCTTCCCTTCCTCTTTTGTTCTCTTCCCTTGTGGTTTGATGACCATCTTTAGTGTTGCATTTGGGTTGCTTTTTCTTTGTGTATCTATTGTCGATTTCTGGTTTGCATTTCCCATGAGGTTTTGATATAGCAGAGTGTATATATATATATATATATATATATATATATATATGAAAAGTTGCTTTAAGTTGCTGGCCTCTTAATTTCAAATGCATTTCCAATATCCTGCATTTGTACTCTCCTCTTCTCATGATTGCTTGTTTTGATATCATATTTGTGAGTGGATGATTTGCTACCTTTACTGTATGTTTGCCTTTAATGGTGAGCTTTCCCATTCATAATTGTCTTTTTTTCTAGTTGTGGCATTTTCTTTTTCATCTAGAGAAGTTCCTTTAGCATTTGTTGTAAAGCTGGTTTGATGGTGCTGAATTCTCTTAGCTTTTGTTTGTCTATAAAGCTTTTGATTTCTCTGTCAGGTCTGAATAAGAGCCTTGCTGGGTAGAGTATTTTTGGTCGTAGGTTTTTGCCTTTCATCACTGTAAATATATTGGGCCACTCCCTTCTGGCCTGCAGAGTTTCTGCTGAAAAAATCAGCTGATAAGCTTACTGGGGTTTCCTTGTATGTTATTTGTTGTTTTTCTCTTGTTGCTTTTAATGTTTTCTTTGTCTTTAATTTTTGTCAATTTCATTCATGTGTGTTGGCATGTTCCTCTTTGGGTTTGTCCTGTATTTGACTCTCTGTGCTTCCTGGACTTGAGTGACTGTTCCTTTTCCATGTTAGGGAAGTTTTTGGCTATTATCTCTTCAAATATTTTTTCAGCCCCTCTGTCTCTCTCTTCTCCTTCTGGGACCGCTATAATGTGAATGTTGGCACATTTAATGTTGTCCCAGAGGTCTCTTAGACTGTCCTCATTTGTTTTCATGTTTTTTCTTTATTCGGTTCCAAAGCAGTGATTTTCACCAATCTGTCTACCAGCTCACTTATTTATTCTTCTGCCTCATTTATTCTGCTATTGATTACTTGTAGAGTATTTTTCATTTCAGTTATTGTTTATCTCTGTTTTTTAAAACTTCTACCTCTTTGTTAAAAATTTCATCTATGTTCTTGGTCTGTGCCTCCATTCTTTTTCCAGTTACTTGTATCATCTTTACTATCATTACTCTGAATTCTTTTTCAGGAAGATTGCCTCTCATCTCCACTTCACTTAGGTGTTCTTCCAGAGTTTGATGATGTTCCTTCATCTGGAACACATTTCTCTGCCTTCTGTGTTTGTAGCCTCCTTTCCTCAGGCTGCAGGATCTTGGCTCCTCTCACTTCTGGTGCCTGCCCCCTGATGGGTGAGGTTGGTCCAGGAGCTTGTGCAGTCTTCCTGGTGGTAGGGACTGGTGCCTGCCCACTGGTGAGTGGAGCTGGGTTTTCTCCCTCTGGTGGGCAGGGCTGTGTCAAGTGGTGTTTAGAGGCGGCTGTGCGATCAGAATAAATTTAGGCAGCCTGTCTGCTCATGGGAGGGTCTGTGTTCCCACCCTGTTGGTTGTTTGCCCTGAGGCATCCCAGAACTGGAGACTGCAGGCTATTGGGTGGGGCCAGGTCTCAGTGCCCAAATGGTGACCTCCAGGAAAGCTCACACCAAAAAATATTCCCTGGGTCCTCTGCCACCAGTGTTCTTGCCCCCACAGTGAGCCACGGCCAACTTCTTCCTCCCCAGGAGACCCTCCAAGACCCTCAGGTAGGTCTGGCCCAAGCTTTTATGGAGTTACTGCTTTTCCCTGAGTCCCAGTACACATGAAACCTTGTGTGCACCCTCCAAAAGTGGAGTCTCTTTCCCCCAATCCTGTGGAGCTCCTGCCCTCAAGTCCCACTGGCCTTCAAGATCAAATGCTCTGGGATCTCCTCCTCTCATTGCCATGTCCCCAGGCTGAGGAGACTCACGTGGGTCTCAGAACTCTCACTCCTGTGGGAGAACCTCTGTGATATGATGATTATTTTCTACTTTCTGGGTCACCCACCCAGCAGGTATGAGATTTGATTATATCACAAAAGCACCCCTCCTACCATCTAGTTGTAGCTGCTTCTTTGTCTTTGGATGTAGAATGTCTTTTTTGTATGTTCAAGTCTTTTTTGTTGATGGTTGTTCAGCAGTTCGTTGTGATTTGGGTGGTTTCATGAGAGGAGGTGAGCTCACGTCCTTCTACTCTGCCATCTTTGTCTCTACCCTCTCTCCTGAATGTCACTGTGAGGAGTTCTGGCTTCTTAAAGTTCAATTTTGATTGAAATTCATGAAGGACTTCAGGTTTTACCTCTGGTCAACCACTATCTCTGCAGAATATCTCCAGGGTTAGAGGGAAATCTCCCATATAGGCTCTTTTAAATCTGCTTTGCTGGAACTTTTTATAAGGAATCTCCAGATTAAACTTTTAATAGTCCCTTGAGGTTAAGAAGCCAAGCCAATCATTTGACATCTATAGATTTGGGTGAATTCTTCTCCTCAATGTCCCCCAAATATTCTGAGGTTCTTGCATTTGCCAGGAAGTGACCTTCCTTACTCAGCTAGTAAGGCTGCTGGGAACTCTAAGCAAGGTACCACACTATTTTCCCAAGGGGCTTTATTGGCTCCATGAAGTCAACCTTAGTTTCTTAAAGCTGTTTGGTCAAACCTAAGTTTATGTATATCTCTCTCAAATATGATATTCTAGGCAGAACTTTAGTAATATAATCAATGTTTGCAATTATGTACTATTATAAGGAGAACAGATTCTTATTGAAATTATGCAAATAACTATATTGCCAAGAAAATAAAAATGTTCACTGAAAGCTTCTGAATTCTGGAGGAATCGGGTAGGGAGAAAAAGACAAATGATTCAATTTTGCTTACAAGGGTATAATTTACCAAACTGCTCTAAGCTTAAGAGAGAAAAACAAATTTTCCTACATTTGGAGAAACAAAACTTAAAAAAAAATAACAGCAATGTTTCAAATGTAAAAATCATAGGGCTTCCCTGGTGGTGCAGTGGTTGAGAGTGTGCCTGTGATGCAGGGGACCCGGGTTCGTGCCCCGGTCTGGGAGGATCCCACATACCGTGGAGCGGCTGGGCCTGTGAACCATGGCCGCTGAGCCTGCGCGTCCGGAGCCTGTGCTCCACAACGGGAGAGGCCACAACAGTGAGAGGCCCGCGTACCACGAAAAACAAACCATAAAATGGGGCTTTCCTGGTGGCACAGTGTTTAAGAATCTGCCTGCCAGTGCAAGGGACATGGGTTCAAACCCTGGTCCAGGAAGATCCCACATGCCGCAGAGCAACTAAGCCCACGTGCCACAACTACTGAGCCTGTATTCTAGAGCCCATGAGCCACAACTACTAAAGCCCATGAGCCACAACTACTGAAGCCCATGCACCTAGAGCCCATGCTCTACAACAAGGGAAGCCACTGCAATGAGAAGCCCACGCACCACAACGAAGAGTAGCTGCCATTCGCTGCAACTAGAGAAAGCCCACACACAGCAACAAAGACCCAATGCAGCCAAAAATAAATAAACTAAATAAATTTATTTTTAAAATCATAAAATATTATAACCATCTTCTTCAGTTTACTTAGTCCCATGGAATTAATTCTTGTTTTGTTTGATCTTTTGTTAGAAGTTTTATGAAACCGTCAATTTCTCCATTAGGGTTTTGTAAATTCTTACTCAGTTCAGTGTAATGATTTGAAATTCATCAGAAACTTGTGTTCTAGAATACTTGTTAGATCCTTTTCCATGAATTTCTCTGAACATGAAACACATTTTCAGGAAGCTTTTGTAAAAGCATCTGAGTAAAACCATTGTCTAAGTAATAAAAGACAAATAGCCATTACTAAAAATTGGATTCATTCTAATGGAATTGACAAGAAAATTTATCTCTGTGACACAAAACATTTAAGATAATAACTAGAATTATGACTGATAACATTATACTAGGACATATCCAATTTTAGGAATTTCATATACTTTCGAGAACATTTATATTAATAACATTCACCCTTATGATATAACCTAGAGTTGATGATCATTTATTTAGCAATGCTTCCCATGTAAGTAACATACCAAATAAGCCTAATGAGTTTCATAGCTCTCTTTTCTAATAAGATAAAACAAATCTTTGAGGGTGTTCCAAGGGGCCTCTGGAAAACCTGAACATTATTTCCAGGTCAATAAGACTTCATTTAGAATTTGACTTAGGGGAAAATCTACTTTTTCAAAAATAAAAATGTTTTAAAACACTTTGTCAAATATGATCATATGTCACTGTGAATTAATATTTAGTTATCAATTTAATCAAAGTGACAAAGATTCACATGTAAATACAGACAGTTAAATAGTGTAAAAAGACTTAGCTTTTTTAATATTGAAAGCACTCAGTTTTTCTTCAAAATTATCAGACTCATCAAGACAAAATGTACAATATTTGTTTTGCTAGACAGATTACATTAAATGTAAAAAAAGTCTTTGTTTACAATTTCTCATTAAGAGCAGACCAATAGTTAAGAAAATTTTGCAAAAAGAGAGAAAAAACAAATTTTAATTTTCTACCAGCTTACTTTGGATATTAAAACTCAATCACTTTATTAAATTCATTCCAATCTTAGACCTGACTACACATAAAATTCCTTTCTAAAGATTCCTTTTTAACAAACCTCTTACAACGTTCTCTGCCCATTTTGATTTGTCCCTTGTTCTCTTTCCCATTTAGAAGTTACCAGCTTTAGGACAAAAATCACTTAACAAAGTTTTTACATGAACAAAAACATCTCCATAGCTTACACTTTTTCTTACCCCCAAACATATTCTAATTTCCTTATAATTCCTAGTAGCTTTAACCACATATATTATTTACAATTCTTAATCCTTTGAAGCTTTAATTTTTTTGTAAAGATAAAGTTAAAAATTATTAACTGTGTAAGTAGTTTGTGGCTTGGCAAACTTATAAATACATTTCATAATTTCTAGAAACATATTCTACTTCATAGTACAAGCTTTTAATGAAGCACAAGACAGGTTTACTAATAGAACCAAACATATTTAGTGTGTAATAAGAGGTCAAAGGTAGGTAAACTTAGACTCGTGCAGCAATTAATATTTCAGTATTTTGTCTCAGTTGGAAATGATCTAGACATTCAATTCATTTAATTTAACTTAGCAAAACTCTAAGGGTACAATTTATCAAAGACATTTAGAAAACTATTTAAGTTGACATAGCAAAAACAATTATTGCTAAAAAAAGTTTACCTAAAAGAATTCTTATCTTATGTCTATTTAATTAATTTGTTCTTAACAATCACTCAGATTACTCATGACAATTTCATAAGATGTTAAAGTAGTGTTAGCCATCATCTTAAATTATTATTATTATTACTGTTTTCTGAGAAATTTTGTAAAAGAGATAACATGAGCTTATTTGACTTTTAGTAAAACTACATAGCATAAAGCTATTATACTTAATGCTGATAACTCTTAAGATATGTCTGTATTAATTAAACCATTAAACCTGAACTAGATTTTACTTACCAAAAATTATCCAAGATCATGTGAATTTGAAAAATATTTGTATTCGTTTTTGTTATATTTTTGAGAATTTTTAGATTGCTTGTTGGAATAAATTAAGTTTACTCACTCAGATAGCTACAGTCTTTTATTAGTTATGGAGAAGACTTTTAAGTCTTCTTGCCCTTTAAGTGTACTTGCCCTTGATAAACAATTTTAAGGAGACTGTGATTTAGAGTTTGAGCAAGAGAGGGTTGTTTTGGTGGTTTTTGTTTAAAAAAAACCACCTCTTTCCTTTTTTTTCTTTAAATTTTAGTTTCAGGTTCTAACAATTGAGATAATCTGGGCTCAGTCTCAGGCAATGTGGCTGTGTTTACATTTCAAAGACATGGTAAGATTTATAACTTTAAGGGACAGAGAAAAAAATGTAAATTTTCTTCTGTGAGTTTTGGAGTGTATTTTTCTATTATCATAAGTCTCAGGGTAATTATTATTTTAAAAACTTTTTCTTCTTAAGTACAGGACAATTTTGCTCCAATTATCCTCAACTTTTATAATATCTACAAGAATTTGAGAGGAATAGGTTTCAGGGTTGGTGAAGATAAATGGGCCTTGACTTGTTCCTAAGTTGCATTTCTGGTTTTGTAGAGATTTGGAAGACAAAGATAATTGTTTCTATTAGCTCTTGAATATTGGCTTCCAACTGATCTTTTCCTAATTATTTGTAGGAGGGCCTAAGGAATTGCTGAGGAGATGGGGCAATTTTTAAAATTTTTCTTAAAAAGGGGAATTCACGTTGGATCTTTATTTTAAGTCTAATTTCTGTTATTTCATCTTAATAACGATTCCCTGAGGCTAGCTGTTATACATTATTTTTCCTTTCAATTTGATCCTTCCATAAATACCAATATGACAGCTGTTTATGATGAGAGCTCTCAAAAAGGTAATCTTTTAAATACAGCAAATTTAAAGGAGCCATCATCTGGCCATTGAGGAGTAAGACCTTTCATTAATTTCAAATAGTGACTCAAATCAGTAAGACTTTTTATGGAACGACCCAGAGGTAACTTTTCAGGCTTAGAATAAATCGTTACCATGGATGAAATAAGCATACTTTCAGATGGAGAAGGCACGGATGGTATAGCCCCTATAATGTGAAAATTCATTTCCAAGGATAATCTAAGAAAGCAAAGGCCTTCATTGCACAGGCAGTAAGGGTGGTATAATGCAAACTGTGTCCCTGGTCTCTCCTGGGAATTTGAGGCACCTCTGATCCCAAACCTACTAATCTGTGACACCAGGCATATGCTGCTGGAATGGGACTTTTCCAACACTTACAAGGTAATGAAGGTTGAAACAACAAAGGCCCCTTATGGACTGGGTCCACTTAGGACAAACTCCTCTGACAGCTGGCACAACAAGACTAGAGTGTGCTGTTTATGACTTTGCGTCTCAGAACCCCAGTCAATTCAACTGGTTACCAGATGCACCCCAGTAAATACACCATCCAGATGGTGGAGACCAGAGAGAATATTCTCACTGGACAAAAAGCCAAACTCTCAGGACATAGAAAAATACGGAAGGAAAAATCTCATCCAGTTTTTATATAGAGGACTGACAGCAAAGTTTGTCTTAATAGGCACTGGACTGGAGAGAACTGTTAACTCACCAGTCTGTGAGGCTGTCTCCAACAGCAGGCTTATAGGGCCTATGCCTGTACTCTGCCCTATGGTTCTTTCTTCTTATGAAACATGACTCAGGAGACAGAGACAAAGAAAAACAGTGACTATCTCTGGGAGGAAAGGATTAAGAAAAACTGAGACGAGATTACTCATTTCCAAAAACCAGATTTTCTATGTCACAAGGATCTTGCTCCATAAGTATTTTCTTCTGCTAATCTAAATTTAGAGAGAGAGAAAAGGAGACTCTTAAGCACTTTCCCACCCACCAGACCTTACAGGCCTGGGAAGTTGAGGAGATACGAACTTTTACCTTCTGCTGGCCTTTGTCATGTGTCCTAGGATCTCTCAGCTGCAGCAGTCTTGTGGTGGGAAGCAGGGTTTAGCCAGCCTCCTGGTTGTCTTGTCAGCTGTTGAGGAGGAAGAAATGTCCCTGCCAACCTTCTTGAGTTAAAGAAGTAACAAGGTTTATACATTCTTCTTGACCCTGCATTCCCTATCTCTGGTGCTAATGATGTCTTTCTACCTCCTGGTACAGGGAGGGCACCATTCACATGAGATATTAATTTCCTGCTTTCATGGAGACAGATAGGAAGGTCAGTGTGTCTCTCTTGCATCAGTCATTTCTTCAGTAACTTTAATTCAAAGTAATATTCCACTGAGGCATATTTTGGAGCATCCTGCCCTGGGCACCAACAAAGTCAAATGGTTTAGAGAGAAAGCAAGTCCCTTTGTCAGCAGTGACCTGTGCTCATGGTGATTGTTATTCCATCTCCACAATACCGTTGGGCTGGGTGCTCAAGAAACAGAGCTGTGAGAACATGGCTCCTGTCTCTTATAATTTATAGTACCAATGTTTCAAAGAAAAACTTTTATTTAGTGCCTCCTTTGTGTTAGACAATAATGCTGGTATATTTTCAAGATATACAAATAATAGAAAGACACAAGTATGGTACTTGAATTGTAGTGAGACATTAAAAATTTCCCCCCCCCAAAAATCTTTCTCTTTATACTTATAAGAAAAAAAAATGTAGATTCATTTTGGATAAGATAAAGAAAATTGATGAAGTGATAAATCTAACCTGAGAAAGTAGAAAAGAACACAGTACACAGGCTCTGAGCATTCTACTCACAGAAAATATTGTCCTGTTCTTTTGCAATATGGACTTGTTCCCCTGTCCCTATGGCTGTCTCTTCCCCCTCTCTGTTTCTGCCCCTCTTCTCTCTCTCCCTCACACATACACACATTCACTCCCCTACAAAAAAACCCATTGACTAAATGCTAATTGGCAGGCACTGTGCTCAAACTGAGGCTACAGTTCAAAGCAGAGATCATTTTTCCATCCTCATCAAACATATATTCCAAGATGGAGAAAGTGAATACTAACCAAAGAGTCACACAACCATAATATTGCAACCACAAGTAACAACCATAACCACGGAGTTAAGCTGAGCAAGCCACTATTGTCAGCTGTCTCTCAACCCTCAGTAGAGTGTGTTCCACTTAAAGGCCTTGAGTAAGTCAATATTCTGTTGAGAAAATCCAGGAAATTTCTCAGTCTTCCACATCTGAAATTATGCAGTTTGGAATGTCAGGAACAAGAGTGAGGGGAAAGGTCATTCAGAACTGCAGCTAACCAGTTTCTCTCTTTCTGACTGCTGCAATAACCTCCTAGTCTATCCTGTGTTTACTCCTGTTCCTCTGGCCTGTTCACAGAGCTGCCAAAGTGGTCCCTTAAAATTTAAGCCTGATTGTGCCACTCTAGACTCAAAATCGTCCAGTGAATTCAATTTAATTACAATAAATCCAAAGTTCTCACCAAGGCCTCAAAGTCCTTTTTGATCTGTTCTCCCCTTCTCCCATGTCTCTCTTGGCCTCATTCCTACCACTCTCCCCCTTGTTTTCTGTAATCCAGCCAAACTTGCTTCTTCTCCAGCTTTTACTAAGACACTACTTAGCAGACAAACAATTTATTTTAAATTAGGCAAAACATTTAATAAGACACTTAACCAAAGAAGATACATGAATGGTAAATAAGCAACATTTTCAAATGTTCAGCATTATTAGTCATCAAAGAAAAATTAAAACCACAATGCAAATAACTTCACATCTACTAGAATGACTAAAATTAAAAAGATTGGTAGCATCAAATGTTAGTAAGGATGGAGAACAACCAGAAGTCTCATACATTCCTGAAGAAAATGTGAAATGATGTACTACTTTGGAAAACAGTTTGGCATTAATACAACCCCCTAATTTCACCCCCTAGGAATTTAAATGAGAAAAATATGTCCACACAAAATTTGTACATGAACGTTCATAGAAACAACTTTATTCATGATTGTGAAACTGAGTAGGATCCTGTGGGGCCTTCCCAGTGACAGACTCAAAGTGTTCCCTGCTTCTTGTTTGTAGAACAAAGCTTTAGTCTCCTAGGCCTCCCTTGATTTCCAAAGAGCAGTTAATGATTATAGAACTGACCAAATTCAGAAACAAAGGAAAAGCAGTCAAGCAAGAAAAGTAACAAGAGATTGAAAAACAGTGTTGTCTCTATCCCTTTCTCCTCAAGGGATATAGATAACAGTCTGACACATATCCTTGATGTGGTGCTCCAAGGACAATGGTGCTTCAAGGACAAAGGACAACCCTCTCTGAAAAAGTGTCAGCGTTACACCCCTTATCAGACCCTTAATTGCCCTCCCCACCATGTTGTGATGGTTATGAAATTCCTGAGCCCAGCTGGGCGATGAGACCTGTCCCAAATAAGAAAAGGCATCTTCCCTGTCCCACTGCCACTCTATAGAAGGAAAGGATATGTGCCTCGACCAATCAGTAAATGAAATTTTCACCATGAACCATTCCTTTGATTTCTGGCTATAAAAACTGATCAATAGCACATGTTTGGGGTCGACTCCCCCAGACTACTAGGAAGTCAGCCTGCTGTTCTGGCAGAGACCCTTTCCTCTAATAAATTCTATCTTCTCTACATTCTGCCTTGTGTCCGGAAATTCTTTTCCAACCCACGTTTGGACCACGACCCATGAGTGTTTTTTGTAGACACTAAGGCTCTCCACCTGATGGAGGATTTGACTACGTGCTGATCACAAGCATGTAGGTCCCAGACTGGTTGGAAAAAGAAGGCTGATGATTAAGGTTCCCAAGACATCACCCTGTCACCTCTCCACCAACTAATCAAAAGAATGTCCATGAACTGATAATTCACCCTGAGACCCTCACTCCTAATGTTGTCTTTAGAAACACTTGCCCAAAAGTCTTCAGGGAGTTTGGGTCTTTTGAGCATTAGCTGCTTCTTATCCTTGCTTCGCATCCTGCAAATAAACACTGTACTTTCCTTCACCACAACTGGTATCAGTAGATTGGCTTTGCTCTGCATTGGGTGAGTGAATCTGTGTTTCGTTTGGCAATAATTTTGGCAACCATGAAGGGGCCACCATCCCCAGTGGGCATCTCAACCATAGCACACTGGCCCCTGACCAGTGGCAGCTCATGGATACGACTCAGCAGCTGCTTGAGCACCTTTGTCTCAGAGATGGCCCTGAACACTTGCCACTGAGCAGGCATCATTGGCCCATGGCACTTTTGATTTCTGTGGCAAAGGGAAAAAGACGCATGCTTTGCTGGTTGAGATTTCTCTCTAAGTAGTGGAACTTGTGTGTGATAATACCAGGGTATTCATTCTCTTAGCCATCTGGGTCTGTCAGTGGCTAAACATTTGTTGGGATTTTCCCTTTTGGGCTGAGGAGTTTGAAACCCTGAGAGACAACATTTGTTTGTTTGTTTGAGATTTTAAGATTACCAGCCATAAACAACTGAGAATGGGTAATCAGAGCTCTGTTTCATCTTATATTCCCTACGGTGTATTTTGCAGAATTGGGAAATTCTTAGCTCTTAGTTTCGTGGGCTCATACCCATGAAAAGGAGAAGGTGATATTTTTCTAAAAATCATGTGGTCACAGTATTCTTTAGGCTCTGGAGAATAATGCCTCAGATGGGGCACTTTTTGACATTCTAAATCTTGTTTTTGCATATGAAAAAGCTGGCTTGTTAAAAGTATCTCTTCACTCTTCTGACCAGAAGGAAACAAATCTTACTAGGAGGAACTGACATTTTTCTCCCTGTGCCTTTGAAATGTAAATGTTCTACCCTGGGCTCTAATGTACTCTCACTCACTCTTGTCTATACCATTGCCAATTCCTGAGACTGAGGGGGAAAAAGGGAGAAGAGTCCTTTTTAAACTCAGGCAGGAAAACTGTGAGATCTCTGTTTGTCTGGAATGTATGTATGTCCATGTGTACATTATAAATATATCTCTTTTCCTTTGGATGGTATTATCAAAGTTAGTTTGTAAATGAGCTCTATTTAATTGACTTAAAGGAAATTAAGCACTTACAGAAATTCTCAGAAATATAAAAGAAACTAACTTGAATGAATTTCAGATTCATGTGATCTGAAAAATATTCAATATTAAATTTGGGATAATGGCTGACTTGGTCTAATGTCTCATAAAGTTTTCTTGGGTAATCTAAACATAATTTTTGAGAACAAGTGAATAAAATAGAAGTAAATGAGACAAGAGTTTTTAGGTGAACTCTGGGAATAATTATGTTTTAGGAATGTCTACTTAAAAAGAGCTTTTCTGGAAGTTTTAGTAACTTGAAATTTTAGAGTTTAACTAAATTAAGCTAAATGATGAGAATTCATTGAATATCGAGGCCTTTTCCAAATAAAATAATATACTGAAATATTAATTACTAAACATTGGCTTCCTTTTACAGAGAAAGTAAAGATATTTAAGACTATTAATAAATATGTTTGGTGTCACACTGAGACATTTTCCATAAGAAATACATATTTTTAGAAATTATAAATAGCATTTATTTATAAATTTGCCAATCTACAGAATGCTAATGTAAAGAACAGCTCATAATTGCTTACTTCTTAATTTTCACTAGGAATTTAGGTTTTTAAGACTTGAGAATTCTAATTAAATATGTAATTAAAGCCACTAGAAATAATGAGAACATTTTCGTATACAGGGTAATAGGAGGTGTGTTTTCATTAAAAGAAGGTATGAAGAATAGGAATTTATTTTGTTAAAGAAAAAGGAAGTAATTTTGTCTGAAAGCTGGTTATTTCTAAAGAGGAAATAAAATAAAGGGCAAGTTAATATGAATATAGAAAGTTGTAGATTTCTGGGGAAAAAGTAATCTTTAGAAAGAAATTCTATGTGTTGTCAGGACTCACTAAGATTAGAATGAATTTAATTGAGTAAATGAATTTTAAGATTAAAAGTAAAGTGGTACAAAAACTTAAATTTTTTTTCTCTCTCTGTTAAGAGAAAAAAGTTTTCTTGGAATATTGATTTGCTTTTGATTAAGATTGTAAATTTTCTTTACCTTTTAAATAATCTGTTATAACTTTCTGTACTTGCTTTTAAAATCTTTCATTGTAACTTTGCTTAAATGCATAAGCATTGTTTCACAGTGATCTGTAATCCTATTTGACCAAGTGTCTTGAAACTTTTTAACATTTTGGATAAACTTCTCAAGGATAGAATCCTAATGAAAGATATTTTGACCTCTAGATACCTTTGGGATGTTTCAGAGGACCCCTAAGTCATCTCAAAGAGAGATACTAAACTAATTAGGATGATTTGGTATGTTATGGGAGGCACTGTCAATTGATTAGAGATAAATGTATCTCCAACCTTCTTAGGTTATCCATTTAGATTATACTAAATATCATTAATATAGATATTCTTATGTTATATGAAATTAAATAAAATTTCTAAAATTTGAATATGTCAAATTTGTATGTTACAGAAGTAAACAAATTTTTTTTGTCAATTGCATTTTAACCAGCTCTTTAACTGTGTCTTTTTAAGTCTTTTTATCATTCATAGATGCTTTTGCAAAAATGCTTCATCTTCAGGAAGATTCATACTAAAGACTTTCTGACAAGTGCAGGTTTCTGATAACTTTCAAATCATACCGTTGAATTGGGTAAGAAATTAAAGAATTCTAATGGAAATCCCAATGGTTTCATAAAGGTTAAGGCTGCAAACTGTAAGCAGCTCAAATGTTCATCAAGTGAATGAGTAATTCACATCAGCAATAAAGGGGAATGAAATATTAATATACATAACATGGATGAATCTCAAAACATGCTGAGTGAAAGAAAACAGGAACCAAATACACACTGTTAGATTCTATTTATGGAAATTTGAGAATGGGAAAACTATAGTCACTGAAAGCAAATCATCATATCATTTTTGTACGAAGGTGAGGATTGACCACAAAGCAGCCTAAGGAAACTTTCTGGGTAATGGAAATTTTCTGTATCATGATTGTGGTAGTGATTACACAACTGTACATATTTGTCAAAATTTATCTAACTGTGCTATACACTTAACATGAGTGCTATTAGTTGTATGTAAATTGTACCCCAATAGGGGTGATTAAAAGGAAATATATATTATGTATGACATATAAATATATCTTTACATACATTACCCATATATCATGACAATAGAATAAAATATGTTCTTAGTGATTAAATTGCCATTTAGCCAACATCCAGAATGCCAAACATCCTTATTTTTTTCTTGTTTTTCCTTTCTCTAACCTTTCAAAAAGCATCATTTTTAAGTCACATCAACATTGCTGATTAGATTTGCAGTAATTTGAAAACACAGAAGACATTCCTTTTAAAAATATAAACAAAAGCTTCTTTCATCTGCTCTCTAGATCTTCTTATTCTTATGCCACATTCTTTACACCAGTTGACCAATTGAGTTAGGCACTCATTTCCTTTTTCACAAATCTTTGTTGTGTTTCTGCTAGTTCTGAATTAGGGACTATTAAGGAGGAAAACCACTGACACAAAATGGTTTCATTTGTGCTGACGCCCACGATACCACGCATGTATTTAATAACTAACCTACTTGCAATTTCGACCTTCACCAGAAATGTTATCTTAATTCTGAAATCTGGAATTTTCTGGTCGGCACCAATGTGGTAATCTATCACAGGGGCCCTCTCCATCTCCCCCAAACCAAGAAGAAGAGGCAATCTGCAAGATAAAACTCAAGGCTTCCCTTCCCTACAAAGAGAAGATAGTACTGGTCCCAAATAACCTTTTTTTCTTTTGCTAATGACTTTCTTGCCCACCCTCCTTTCTATAAAAACCGTCCACTCTGTAAAACTTCTCAAAGTGCCCTTCTATTTACTAGATGAGATGCTGCCCAATTCATAAAGCATCAAATAAGGCCAATCAGATTTTCAAATTTACTCAGTTGAATTTTGTTTTTTGACAAGACATGATCTTAAACAAGATAAACATTGCCCCTGTTTTCATCTCAGGTGGCCTCAGCCTGCAGCTGCTTGAAGCAGGATTTTGGTTCCTGGCCAGAGATTGAAGTCAGGCCGGGGCGGTGAAAGCACTAAATCCTAGCCACTAGACCACCAGGGACTAGTGGCCAGTGACAAGTTCCTGACCTGTCTGCTGTGTAGAAATGAATTTCCACAGAGATGGAAAGTAGTGAAACAAGTAAAGTGTTTATTAGGAGGACAAAGAATACATGTGGCTAGACACATGGGCGGGCTCAGAGAGAGAGTTGCGCTCACTTGGTAGTTTGAATCACTTTTATGGGGAATTTCTTCCAGGTTTCCTTTGACCAATCATCTTGCTTTGCTTGGTTCTGAGTCCATATTTGGTATACCTCAGGGTCCTCCCGTGTTCATGTGCATCTCTTAGCCAAGATGGATTCTAGCGAAGAGGCCTATGGGTAGTTGACATCACTTACTATGGGGTGGTGCCCTCTCCCTTTTTGACCTCCAAGGAACCCTTCTGCACATGTGTAGCTGGGAAAGTCTCCTTGACTACGAGAATGAGGAACATCTAGTCTTTTATCTCATATCTGGGCAGGGCACAGCCTCCTTTCTCGATTGCCCTGTTATTGATATTTTGGAGTTTCTGTCCAGAGGGAATGAACTCCTGCTGCTTACCCTGGGGCCCATCTATCTCCTGCCTCACTTTCACAGAACTCACAATCTGCTGTGAGAGACAGTCAGAATATGAGCACACACACACAAATCATTTTAAAGCCCGATAGATTTGAAGACAATAGAAAAGACATTGAGGGCTGCCCTGGTGGCACAGTGGTTAAGAATCCGCCTGCCAGTGCAGGGGACACGGGTTCAAGCCCTGGTCCAGGAAGATCCCACATATCATGGAGCAACTAAGTCCGCGAGACACAACTACTGAGCCCGCATGTTGCAACTAGTGAAGCCCATGAGCCAAGAGTCCGTGCTGCGCAAGAAGAGGAGCCACCACAATGAGAAGCCCTCACACTGCAACGAAAACCCAATGCAGCCATAAATAAATAAATAAATAAATAAATATTTTTTTTAAAAAAAGAAAAGACATTGAAAAAGAAATGGGCCTCCTTTTGATAAGGAAGTCAGAGGTTTCTCTGTAACTTCTTTTGAGAACAATAAGCCATGTCTTTTCCTTCTTCTACATTTTCACTCCCCACTGCTGACCCCAACAAAATGCTGAAGACAGAATTTGCACTCAATAGATTACCTTTTAAATTGATGTAAAAGTATAAAGTATATTTATGTGCGTTAAAGTATGGAAGGGCATACATTTGGAGCACAAAAGCTCAGTACCTGCTGGAAATATCACATAATTGATGAATATAAAACTAATTATATAATAGGGAAATTAAAAAGAAATTTCAGGCTGTGTAGAGACTAAATTAAGAGAACAATAACATATATAATAGCTGAATATTTTGGCATTTGAAATTGGAATTTAAAAAATAGATAAGAGAGGAAGAAATAGGAGTCGTAATTAATAACTGAAGGACAAAGGGGGGATAGGTAGCTTATTTAGCTTATTTCTGCCTTTTTAGTTGCAGAAAATATCAGTTTTGAAACCAGATATGGTTGCAATGTATTAGTTCTGCACAAAGTGCTAGGATGAGTTTCCCCACACCCACAGTTTGGGGATAGTGCTTTACTCATAACTCATCTTTCATGCATTTGCCTAAATTCTTGTGGAATACAGCTGGACGTGCAGCTCATAAATATGACCTTTGGATGTGTTTTAAACACTACTGAACTCCATTTTAATTTTACATATTAAAGCCTCTGGGCTCTATTTACTCTTTCATTATATAACATTCATTTATCTTATGAAAAACGCTGTGATTCACTGTTGGTCTAGCTTTTTTTTTTCACTTATTTGGAAGATTTTTAGAATCCAAACTGTATTGTTATTTATCTTGGAAAACAGAAACACTTTCGGGAGTCAATTCTCTGAGTCCCAAACCCCTCACCTGACACCATCTTGTGGTGCTGTGCCCTGGGGGGAGGACACAGCAGGATCTGCAGGTGGAGCGGCCTAGAGAGCTGAGGGTATTATGTGTCTGGTTTATCGCCAAGATTAGTCAAGCCCCAAATTATAGTGTTGAGGGAGAAATTTTTCACCTAATGAGGTATGGGGAAGTCATTTAGGCTTATACATGGTTCAGTGTAAACTTTGTGTGAACTGAAAGAGCCTGTCAAACACACACAGCACATCTGCTTTAACCATTAAGGAAAAGAAATGTCTGATTCACAAAGAAGGATAACTGACTCCCTTCTTACGATGCCCATGTTCACACCCTCTCGAAGATGAGCTTCCTTTCCCACGTGCCAGGATCCTGCTGTCTCACTAGATATGTCCTCAATCTGTCTCTTTTGAAATCTTTAAGGAATAGACCCCATAACGTTTGATGTATGTTCTTTGTTCTGATAAAGCATAAGACTACCATGCTTCAGTGGAGAAGTTCCTTAGAGCCTTTTGAGGGGCTGCCTCCCAGATTATAGCCCTCAGCTTGGCTCAAATAAAACTATTTTCTGCTCCTATTATAAATTCTTTATTATTTCCCTCCACAGTGTGTTATTCCTTATGAAGTCCAGCTGTTCTAGGCTGACACCAAGCCACCCTGAAGCAGCCATCGTGTCTTCATTGCCTCTTTCTCACATCTGGGTCCTTGAAGGTTGCTGAGATCACACTTGCTTGTCTGTGTCCATGGAACCCAGGGCAGAGCCCAGGTCCTCCCACCAGGGCCCTGGATTCTGGTACCAAACCCAGGAGAAGGTGTGCTCTAGTGATATCAGCCTCACCTGGCACCAAGGCCAAGATCGTCATGTGTTTTTTCCCAGACTACTTCTGTGGGAAAGGGTTTTGTGATGTTTTGTTTTCCCTAGTTCACCCTAGAGAGATGCAAGGAGGAAGTCTGATGCAGACTTTCCAGCTTACAAACATCTGAGGGCTGTGTCTCAGGTCAGGATCAATGTTCCCTTTTCCATGGGCATTCAAGTCAGTGAGGCAGCCTGACTTGAGGGCCAGGACTCTGCCTCTGTAGTCCTGGAGTTGATGGCTGAAGGCTGGGGACAGGGGCGCTGCAGTTCTGCCCAAGGGGAATTAAAGGCCAGAAAGCCCTGGTTTCTGCAGGAGTCTGATCATCGCCTGGAATGTATGCCAGTTTACATATAATTTCTTTATCCTATTTATTCATTATTGTTATTTCTCATTGTACTTTGGGACTCAAGTTTTTATTGTTATAGAAATCCAATGTTTTCAAAGATTCTCCCTCAAGGATTCTACTGTTAACATTTTTCATTAAGAGAAATGCCTGTCTATTCCAATCTTTCTTTCCCTCCATTATTGACTCTGTCTTTTCTAGGTCTTGTCCTTGTCTCCTGGGCCACAGTCAGTAATGTCTCCACTTATGTATTCTGAGTGTGTGATCATTTGGTCCAAGGGATTCTGCTGAATGAAGTATAAATTCTGATATCTTTCTCTTGCAAACTTTCAAAACCTACAAATAAAATGAAGATATGGGCAATATAAAATGAACATATAATGTTCCATTCTTATTAATATCTATCTCTATTTCCATAGAATTCAATTATTGGCCCCCGATGACTATATTTTTCAAAAGAATTCCCTAAATAATTACCAGTAATTCACTACTCCAATGTAATGTAGAAGATATTCTTAGTGTATTCTTCAAATTCATGTTGATGGAATGCTCAAGTTCCCTATATCAAATGGAGCTCCTATATTCCCTCTGAATAATAAAACTAAGATATGTTTGCTAAAGGTTGTTGAAAAACAACATTTTAGCTTGACATGGACAGTACAAATATAGTATCACTAAGGGTGAAAATTTAGTATATGTCCTGTGGACTACCAGTTTCATGTTCCACAATCACAATCGAACCATTTAAATACAGAATTATTTCCTAATTCTGTTAAATAAACCTCATTATAAATAACAAGCATTTTGAAAGCTTTAAATTTTTAACTATAGCTAATTAATTTGTACCTTTTCTCCTCTATCAACAAAAATTGACTTTCATGGTTAACTCAGTTAAAAAATAAAACAGCACAATAGGAAAGAAGTAAAATATCTCCATTGCCTACAATATATAATAATATATATAAATATGTTGATGAAAAAACGTGGGTCTGCTCTCCCATGTGCAGTAAAGCAAATCTACTGACACCAGGTTATGGCGAAGGAAAGTGCAGCGTTTACTGCAGGTGCCAGGCAGGGAGTTCAGGTCAGCTAGTGCTCAAAACACCTGAACCCCCTTTCCTGGGGGGTTTCATGAAAGCATTTTTAAATACCAGGTGAGAGAGGGGAATCACAGGCTGTGTGATCAGCTCCTGCACAATTCTTTGGTTGATGTGAGGTAACAGAGCAGTGCCACAGTGGTTAACATTATCAATCCTCAGGCTCCAGTAAAAGATATCCTACTTAAAACAGTTTTAAAAGTTAAAAAAAATAAACATTAACTGAGTAGAGGGAAGGTATCCTCAATTTCAGAACAGTGTAAAGTCAGCAAATATCACAACTGGTGCACCCCTTGAAGATACTGATCTTGACTGGTTGCAATTTTTAAGAAAACACATTTGTGTAAAATTAACTCTGCACTTAAAAAATTGAGTCACAGGTTTTAGGTTTTCTAAATGCTCTAAAAGTACTTATTTTTCCTTTCCAAGAAGGGACTTTCAACCTCCCCCAAAGTAAAAGGGCAGTGCCTCTTGTATTGCTTTCTCTCACTGAACACACCGAAGAAAAATTGCATCATGTTGGTGTCTATCTGAATAATGTGCTCAGGGTTCTCCCTGAGTCACTGCATGGTTCTCATTTGCACGTGGGAGCCAATGGGTCTAAGAGCAGGCCACCACAAGATGTGCCACTATGGCATGTGGATTATTTTGAGCTGAAAACAATCAAGGCCCAAAAGACGCAGGAAGAGCCTTTGAACTCCCCCCCTTATTGCCTAAAATAATTTAAGACAGGAGGCCTGTCCCAGGAAGAAGCTATCACTAGAGATAAATGTAGTATAACACTAGGTGTGGTAAAACAGGAGGAACATTGAAAAGCCCATTTGATCAAAATCCTCTCTGTGGGGCTTCCCTGGTGGCGCAGTGGTTGAGAGTGCACCTGCCGATACCGGGGACACGGGTTCGTGCCCCGGTCCGGGAAGATACCACATGCCGCGGAGTGGCTGGGCCCATGAGCCATGGCTGCTGGGCCTGTGCATCCGGAACCTGTGCTCCACAAGGGGAGAGGCCACAACAGTGAGAGGCACGCGTACCACAAAAAAAAAAAATTCTCTCTCTGTCTCATTGTCTTTGGATGGATCAGCAAACATTTGTTTACCAAACATTAACTCTTTTTAACTTCCTGTGAATTACCTTACTTCCCCTTGAAATTTCAGACCCATACCTCCTTCTGATGCAAAAATTTGGCCTCTGTGCACTGGTATGGAATCGAATTCGGGGGCAGAGTTTGGGTGAAGTAGAAAAGAATAGGTTTATTGCGTTGCTAGGCAAAGGGGGACATTGCAGGCTAATGCCCTCAAAACTGTGTGTCCCAACCTGGGGGGATTTGGTGAGGAGTTTTATAGCAATGGTTCAAGGTCAGGGTTGCTGATAAGGATTATGGTGTGTTCAGGGCCTGCAATCCTTTAATCTGGCCTCAGGTGGTCTCCTGATGAGCTTCTATGCTTCTCAAGGTTATCAAACTGTGACATTCTCTCTAGAATGAAGGATGCTTCATCAAGTAGTTAACATTTTCCATTTGTTGGGGGTTCGAGTTCTGTAGAAGAGCTCAAAGTTATTGTTATATGTTTCCCTTGAGGCAGAACCAGGATCTTGTCCCAAAGCTGCACTATTGTTTCTTGACAGTTCCTCCCTTGTCTCTGCAGCCCCTCCCTTCCCTGATTAGCAACTATTTGACCCTACCCTTTGGAATTCAGGGCAGGTTGTGGAGGCTGAAGCCTAGTCCCTGCAAACAAGAAATGGGAGACACAGAAAGACTTTAGTGCCCAGGAGCGCCACAGGGTCCTGCTCAGTTTCACTTCTCTTTAGTCAAGAATATATATATGTCACCTTTTCTTGCTGTTTTTGGAATTCTTCATACTTACGTGAATTCCCCATGTGCACATAATAATTTAATTTTCTCTTGTTAATCTGCCTTATGTCATTTTCATTGCCCGCCAAAGAGCTAATGTTACCCAAAAACCTGGGTTTGCCTCTTGGTGGGCGTCAAGCTGAAAGGCACAACAAAAACAAAGATTGGGAGAAGAAAGGATTTGTTACTTGCAGCAAGTAAAGAGAACACCGGGGGTCTTTCCCAAAGCAGTGTCTTCCTGAACAGCAAAATTGGGGAATTTTTAAGCTAAGGGTATATGCATATTCATGAAGGGGTTTGGGTGGTCCACAGAGTCCAAGCTTTAGTGGACTGAAGTCATGAGGGTCAGAAAAGGTCAATATCATCATTCCTTATGTTCCCAGTTGATCAGGCTAATCTTTACCATTGAAAGAGAACTGGGAGTCTTTACAATTATCTTTGTTATTGTTACTTCTTTGACCTGAAAACAGTCCTTTGATTCTGCATTATTTTGTTCCCTTAAGATCATTAATTACCGAGACCCTTTCAACGGCAAGCATCCTGGCCAGGCTTAGATTGCAAAATGGCTTAGGCCAAAAATGACTCCTAGATATACATATTATTAAACTTTTGTTTTATTTTCTCCTGTTAATCAGTCTCACGTCAATTTAATTCTTAGACCAGCTCAAAGTGTTACCTGAAACACTTCTTTTGTTGAGCCAAAAGACACAACCAAGCCAAAGGGCAGGAGAAGGAAGGGTTTATTACTTGCAGCAAGTAAGGAGAACAGCAGGGATTTTCCCAAAACGGTGGCTCCTTGAACAGCCAAATTGGGAAAGTTTTAAACTGTCAACTGAAAAAAAAAAAAGCACAAACTGAGAGTTGTGAGTTAAGTTTTATTTGGGGCAAAATGAGGACTATAGCCAAGGAAACAGCCTCTCAGATAGCTCTGAGGAACTGCTTGAAAGAGTTAGGGGGAAGGTCAGCATGTATGTGATTTTGGTGAAGGGGGACACATGTAATCAGGGACACATTTTGGCAGAAATTTGCTGCTAGTCACGAAATGGTGGCTGCTAGTCACAAGGAGCAGATGTCTCCATTAATGATTTTAGTGCTTTTCTAGATATGAGAAGATAAAAGAAACTGGGCTCATAAAATCTGAAAATATCGAACTATCTGAAGGCCTGTTCTGCCGGGTTTTCTCAGAGCATAGACTGCCTCATTCCTGATCTCTGTCCTGAATTCCATTCAGGGTGTGTTGAAGGTTGTGAAACAAAATTTATATTTTATGGCAAGACAAGAGAAATTTAAACATAAATTCTTCTCTGCCCTTTGGTCTCCTCTCTCCCCACACTGTGCATTGTGCATCTGCATTATACATTGACCAAACCTCCCCCATAGGCAGGGACACTTGCTCAACCATAAAGAGCAACATTCTCCTAACATCAACGAGACAACTCCCTCCTTAAGAGATAACATTTCTTCTTGACCTTGTAAGGGGTTACATGACCAGCAGGATGGCACTTAGATCTGAATTATGTAAACGTTCAATAAAATGTCATTTGATGTACAGCCCTCTGTCTCAAAAAAAAACTTATATACCTCCCTGGGTTTCTAATGGGCAGAAGAGTTTTCAGAGTTTTCTGAGATGCTCTTCCCAGGTTATAATCCTCAAATTTGGCTCAAAGAAAAATTTCCAGTTCTCTTTTAGATCAAGTGATTACTTTTTTGTCAAGGTCAGAGACTACAGTGGCTAGTGACTTCATTCTTATAGAACCAGATGGTAAGGGACAATTTTATTTCACAAGATCATTAATTACTGAGATCTGTTCAAGAGCAAGCATCACGCCCAGGCTGAGATCACAAATGATTTAGGCTTAAAATGGCTTCTCTTATGTCAAAAAGTTATGTTTGATTCTTTTTCTTTGGGGACCCCCTACTCCATTTGCCTACAGAAGGGCAGAGGAAAAGTTCTTCCTCTCTGACAGTCTTCATGACTGCCTGGAGAAACAATGATGGACTCAGGAGTTCTCAGCCTCGATGTGCACAGAAATCTTTATGCCTATGGTAAAGGGGCATGGAAAGGAGAGGGTTCTCAATGTGTAGAAGTTCAGATGCTTTCGAAGGCAGGCAATGTGCCCTGCACTATAATGCCTGTTGGGCAGGAAGAAAGTTTCCTGTACCCTTCTAGATTTTTCTGGTTAGTCTAGGAATTAAATTGACACGAGACAGATTCAGATTAACAGGAGAAAATCAAACAAAATTTAATAATATGTATACATGGAAGAGACCCAGGAGAACTCAGTAAATCTCCCAAATGGCTGAAATCCTCACCTTAAATACCACTTTCAACTAAAGACAAAGATGTTGGGTGTAGTGGTTTGGGACTCAAAGGGGAGGAAGGCAATTCTTCCTCGGACCTCATACGTGATGTCACCATACCTCAAGGGGAAATTCAGTTTGCACTGCAACTTCAACTAAAGAACAGTTCTTCGTGTAACACTGCCGGATATTGGAAGATACACAGGCCCCTCGGCCGACCGAAGGCATTCCTTCATTGAGGCAGTTCGCTAGCCGCAGAACACCCTGCTTTAAAAAGTTGATTCAGTTTAGGGCACAGTGGGTAGCTTGTGTCTCTTTTACTTGTTAGAAAACACACGTATTTAGGCTGCATGTCAGTCTAGACATGGTGTCTATAGCGAAAAGCCTGGTTTTCCCATTTTGAAAGCTCCATTCTTGCAGCCGGAAAAAACCTGAAAAACACTGTTGTTGCCGTGTTTCTAATCCCTGCAGGCATGGCTCTGAGAAAAAAAAAGAGTTTTCTCGAAAGAAAGAGGGGGCTTCCAGGTCCTGGGTGGGAGCTCTTCCTGCCCTGCTCTAGAGCTAAGGGGAATCTCAACGGGGGCCCTAGCCTCAACGTAAGGTCTTGATTTGGCATCCAGAAGGGTAGGCGTGAAGCAGGTTCCCTGAGGCCTTAGTCGCAGTTCTGCATTCGTTTAACGGCAGTAAGTGTCTAGAGACTCGTGGCCCCGTCGCGTCAGCGCCAGTTTCAGGACAAGGACTCTGAGGACCCGCCGGCTCCCCTGGGCTTGCTGGACCACACTCAGACCCGTAGGCCCTTCAGGGTGCCCCAGGGTAGGCCGAGGGAAGGGGAACACACTGCAGTCTACCTTGGGGGAGCTAGATGTTGATGTTCCAACTACCGGGTTTTTTTTTTTTTTTTGCAAGAACCCCTAAATATCCTGTGCCCTCCCTTACCTCTTCAAAACAGTCCCTCAGAGCTATCTGAGAGGCTGTCTCCTGACTTAAGTCCTCAGTATGTCCTCCAAATAAAACATAATTCTCAACTTTTAGGTTGTGCATTTTTTTTCAGTCAACATTTAATTGTATGGCTCATGTAGGCACTATGCCTAAATGTAATGGGATGAGCTGTAAATTATTAAAACTAGATAAATTCTGTCAGCTCTACCACTAGCTGAGATCAGGCTTTCTTCTCTGGATACTTCTGTCATAGACCTTGGCAGATATGGGGTCTGTGTTGGTCTTTAAATTATTCTTAGAATTGTGGGGACTCATTCATTCTTTCAACAAATTTTACTGCTTATATTCTATGTGTCAGTTACAGTGCTGGGTCTTGAAATACAGAAGGCAACACACGAAAGTACAAGGATAAAACACATTTTCTACCATATTAACTTTTTTCATTCATTAATTCATCCTTAAGTCATTCAACACACATCTTCTTATTGAATACTGATGAGGGATCAAATGCTAGGCTAAACACTGAGTATATAACTGCAAATGAGATGGATAGGCCCTGATTTTGATGTCACTACTATCTTTTGTCGTGCCATATAGTGGGACAGCTTCATTATTCCCTTTACCGTAAGTTTTGGTTTTTTTGGGGTACACGGGCCTCTCACTGTTGTGGCTTCTCCCGTTGCGCAGCACAGGCTCTGGACGCGCAGGATCAGCGGCCATGGCTCCTGGGCCCAGCCGCTCCGCGGTATGTGGGATCTTCCCAGACGGGGGCACGAACCCATGTCCTCTGCATTGGCAGGCAGACTCTCAACCACTGCGCCACCAGGGAAGCCCTACCCTAAGTTTTTATCACAAATTGCTAATGAAAATAAAACTATTAGTGGAGTTTCAAAATGCATAGTTAAATGAGAACACAGAACTCCCCTTTCGCATGCCCCATTCTCCTCCTTCTAACTCCCTATGTGAACTCACTTTGTGCCAAGACCAAGAAGATGTGCCCCAATAAGAACCAAGCTGATTTCCTCACACTGACAGGGGCTATCGCTTACTTAGAAGACTTGATGCTTAATTTTGATAAGCAACTAGAAGACCATGGAGACAACCTATAAAAATCATTTGTATTGGGAGAAAATACTAAAAAGGGTTAATGTGCTGTTTCACATGTCTAACCTCCTGGGATTAAACCACAGGCACCAAGGTCACCAAGGGTACTTGGCAACAATGAGCTAAAAATGAAAAAAAAAAGAGCATCATACTGTTATTTTATTCATCTTCCCCCAAGGCACTCTCTGATAAACACCACAACCACTAAGGGAATTGAGAACAGCTTCCTTGTGGGGCAGGTTATATATGCATCTTTTTCCAAGAAGTTAAATCATATCCAGCTATCAGCACACCTTACTTAAGGTGATTGTAATGTATGAGATTAAATGTTCCTGACTGGAAACCTTCTTGTCCTCAATTCATTGCCTATACTGGATTTTTTTTGGGGGGGTGAGACCTTCAGACTTCTACCAGAAATCGTTCCTTTGGGGAAACCAGGCCTTCCCAGAAACTCAGGAAACTGAAATGCAGACAGCAAGAGAGAAGGAAATTATTTGGACATATAGACCTCAATTGTTTGGTTTTAAGTAAACGTCCCAGCAAACATCTTCTAAATGGCATAATAACTTTAGGGAAATTCACGGTTTATAAGTTTGTGTACTCATAAACTGAACATATTATGATAAGAGTACAGGTTGCATTTTGTGTCTTCAACTCAAGCAAAGACTTCAAAAAAGGCCCAGTTATCCTTTGTTCATTAAGACACAAAGAAAGGGCAAAAGGGCAAGTTTCTAAGTCTTTTTCTTTAAAATTTACTTCCTTTCTTCAGTCTTCATCAAGATCTTCAGGAAGTTATCTTTACTAAAGTTAATTATTCATACAATAAACATAGGAACCTGCAGAAGACTATCTCACAGAGACCTGTAATGTACAATATCCATTGCATACATGCACCATGAGCTTGTCTTTTCTAGCACTGGCATACACAAAACTCTGTGTGTGTGTGTGTGTGTGCGCACATGTGTGTCTTTTTTGTGTGATGGAGCCATAGGGAGAAAATAAATCTATTGGCTGCAATTCAGTGATGTAGAAAGATTTAAGGGTAAAGGAAAAGTCTACATCAAGTGAAGCAATAAAGTCATGAGGTTGTGCTTCCATAATAATAACAATAGCAGTCTTCTGTAACCAAGGGAGCAGGCTCCTCAAATTATAGTCACACCTGTTAGACCATCTGCCCATAAATTTCACACTATCATTAATGGAAAACAAATGGCACTGTCTCTCCTTCCCTTTATCCATTGGCCATTCTCATATAAACGATTTTTCTCTTCAGGGTCATGCTCTTTCCTATCTGTTTAAAAATATTAGGATTTAGGAGGAGTGATACATAATGTGCCATGCCTTGGTACTTGTACCAGTGATGGCTCTGTAAGGAGCACTGGATTGTTAGGAGGCTATAAATTGAATTCCCCTAGAAGCAGAACCTGAGGCAATAATTTGAATGCCAACTGTGCATCTGGGAGGTGCTTCCAGAAAACTCAGAAGTGGAGTGGGAATTGAGAATGGAGGCATGGAAGGAAGCCAACAGAGGTGCATTACTGAATCAATTACTCCTGCAGGAAACTGCTGCCAGTACTTCAGGGGAGTTCTGTGAAACTCTATAGAACATGTCTCAGAGTTATCCCAAGAATTGGTGAGAAACTTGAAGTACTTATCTTCCAGTCCCCTCTGTCCTTGGTTGAAAGCTACACCCAGATACATTAACTCCTGTACATTTCTGGTTGCCCTAAGGTGGATAATTGCAGGTGGTAGCATGAGTCTATCAGCATATACTGGAATGATGAGTGCTGGGGAGATATGAGTGGAGCATTGAAACCATCTAATACAGTGGGGGCAGGAGATATTAATTATTGGCTTGCAAGTCCAAATGGGTAACCTTAAATTCCTGGGTTAATGGTTTTACTTTGAGGTATTTAAGCATGATGTATGAGTAAAAATTTCCTCTATTAAATCAAGTTGAAGATCCTAAGTCCCTAATCTTCTGGAAAACTGTGGGTATCTTTTTAACAGATTTTTGAAAAGTAACATGATTAAGATTCCAAACTGACCATCCATTCATTCATTCATTCACTCATTCAACAAACATTTATTGAACACCTAAAGTAGGCCATGGGTTAAACTAGGCACCAGTGTTACTGTTACTAAAATCATTATCGTGCCACCTAGAAGTCAATGTATTGTGACACTCAAATAAGAAAATCCATAGTTACCGTAAAAATTATTACAGAGTGCTATAGGAAGACACGGTAAGACGTTAATTCATGCTGTGGACAGTAGTATATGGGGGATATCAGTAGGGCTTCCTGTAGAAGGCAATGGAAATGGACATGTAACATGAAGGAAGGGTGAATTTTTGAGGAAAAGAGAAGATAAATTCATGTGTGCCAGAAAATGAATGGCTAAGGATCAGTCCAGAAAGGAGTTCCATTCATAATCAGTATAAGAAATGTCACTGGGGCTTCCCTGGTCGTGCAGTGGTTGAGAGTCCGCCTGCCGATGCTGGGGACACGGGTTCGTGTCCTGGTCCGGGAAGATCCCACGTGCCATGGAGCGGCTGGGCCCGTGAGCCATGGCCGCTGAGCCTGCGCGTCCGGAGCCTGTGCTCCGCAACGGGAGAGGCCACATCAGGGAGAGGCCCGCGTACCGCAAAAAAAAAAAAAAAAAAAAAAAAAAAAAGAAATGCTCACTGGAGTGTAAGAAAAGAAGACAATGCAGAGGGTGGTAGAAGCCAGACCATGAATGGTCCATGTGTGTATAGTAAGTGCTATGGTGTAGTCTTTGTGTTCCCCTCCAAATTTATACGTTGAAATCTTAATTTCCGGAGGTTATAGTATTAGTAGGTGGGGCCTTTGGGAAATGATTATGGTATTAGTGCTCTTATACAAGAGACGCCCCAGAGCTCCTGAAGCTCTTCTGCCATGTGAGGTTACCATGAGAAGTCTGTGACTCAGAAGAGGGCCCTCATCTGACCATACTGCCACCCTATTCTTGCACTTGCAGCCTCCAGAACTGTGAGAAAAAAATGCCTGTTGTTTATGAGCCACCCAACCTGCACCATAATCTTACAGCAGCCCAAAAGGACAAAGAGAGTTTGGATGTGAGATTTTACTCCAAGAAAGATGGGAATCCATTGAAGGATTTTAACTGGTAACTTAGAAGAGAGAAAAGTTTCATAACACAATCAGGTATTTTTATAAGAAAAAGTTGTTTCATTTTCAGAAAGATCACTCTGGAAATACTGTGACTAGATTTTTGGAGAAGGGTGATGGCAGTCCCGGATATAGAAAGATGAGTTAGTAGTCCATTAATGTAAGTCAAACAAGAAAGTGGATATAGAAAGTGTGAATTTGTGGCTGAGCATTCTTTTCTTTTAGCACTTGAAAAATGTTATGTCCATGCTTCTGACTCCAGAGTTTTAGACAAGAAATATGCTGTCATTGGAATTGTTGTTTCTCAATAAGTAATGCATCGTTTCTTCCTGTCCACTTTCAAGATTTTTTTTGTCTCTACTTTTCAGAAGTTTAGTTATGACGCGTCTTGGCAAGGATATCTTTGCGTTTTTCCTCTTTGGGCTTGTTCAGATTCTTGAATTTGTGTTTATGTCTTCTAAAAAATTGGGAACTTTTTAGCCATGATTTCTTTGAATACTTTGTCAGTCCTACTTGCCCTCTGTTTTCATTCTGGAACTTTGATGATATGAATGTTAGTGCTTTTGTTACTGTTTACACGTTCTTGAGATCCTGTTCTTTCTCCCATCTTTACCCCTCAGTCTATTTTTCTCTGTACATTTGGTACATTGTATTGATCTCTTCTAAGTTCATGATTCTATGCTTTGTAATCTCCACTCTACTCTTGAGCAAAGTTTTTTGATTGTTGTAGTTTTCAGTTCTACTGTTCTGATTTGTTTTTATTGTTATAGCTTCTAGTTCTTTGTTTACATTTTCTATTTTTCCCATTTCTGCCAAGGAACACATAATTACTAATTGAAGCACTTATGTGACAGCTTATTTAAAATCCTTGTCTGATCATTTCAACAGATGTTTTATCTCAGTGTTGGTGTATGTTTATTGTCTTTTCTCATTTATTCTGTGATTTCCTGGTTCTTGGTGTCATAAGTATTTTTCCATTGTATTCTAAACATTGTGAGTTATTATATGACTCTGTAACCCATTTAATTTTATTATTACTTTTTAGAAGGAAGTCATCCTATTTGAGGCGTAGTATGAGGACTGGGAGGTTACGTACAGATTTCCATTGGGCCCTACTGACGATACCCCAGCAAAAGTGGGCACTTACATTGTCTCACTGCAGACAGATCAAGTAGAAGTTCAGCTATCCTATTGGCCTTTCTGACACCTTCCCCTCAAAAGTGGGAACATTAATATCATTGTGTTGCCTTTTAGTAGGAGTGGAAGTTCATCTCCCCAGTAGATTTCTTGACACAGGGGAGTGGAGAAGTGAAGTGTTTGCTGTCCTTCCTCCCACTTCATTCCTTCTTGTTGATGCCGGGTGTGGGTAGAGGGTCAGCTACCTGCTGGCCCCACTGACACCAGTGTAAGAGGACGAGAACTTACAACTAGCCCTGCTTGTGCCATCTCATTCTGTCTTATTGCCTCAGGATGGTTATGGGGATTCAGCACCTCATTGGGTCTCACTGACATCATGTGTTGGGGGTTAGTGGGGTGCCTACTCCCTCCAACCTGTAACATCCTATTCTTATTGGTGTCAGGGAGAGATGGACACTATGTCCCACCATTGGACCCCACAACTGTGTGAGAGCAGCCCAGTGTTAACAAGACTGTCAGGCACCCCCTTTTTTTTTTAATAAGTAAATTTATTTATTTATTTGGCTGTGTTGGGTCTTCATTTCTGTGCAAGGGCTTTCTCTAGTTGCAACGAGCGGGAGCCAGTCTTCATTGTGGTGCGCGGGCCTCTCACTGTTGTGGCCCCTCTTGTTGCGGAGCGAAGGCTCAGTAGCTGTGGCTCACGGGCCCAGCTGCTCTGCGGCATGTGGGATCTTCACAGACCAGTGCTCGAACCTGTGTCCTCTGCATTGGCAGGTAGATTCTCAACCACTGCGCCACCAGGGAAGCCCAGGCACCACCTTTTAAAGTCTGTTTGCTAATGGAAAGGGGTGGAGGCTCAGCTCACCACTGGACCACACTGAAACAACCTTGGTGGGGAATCAGAACACTGGCTCTACTGGAGGGCAGGAGTGGGGTGGTGTGGAAGATGAAATCCTACCTTGGCCCAACTGAAACGACAGGACATAGGGGATGGGTGCAATATTCCACTGGCACTTGGCTCGAGTAGTGTGTATATTATTGCCCAAATGGTCTTCTGTCTTTAGCAACCCCTTTCCTCATACTTTGGCTAGAGGGAACAGGGTTTTGTGTTTTTTTCTGAAGCTTTTCTGTCTCTTGTTCTGTTGGTGGTTATTGATTGGGGGTTCCTGTAATACCCTCTCCAGGATGTATGGGAAGCAACAGGAAACACAGGGGACTCATCATCATGTTATTCCTCAAGTCCCAAAGTCCTTAGTTAAGTCTGCCTTCTCATTTCCACCTTTCAGCGTCTTCCTATGTTTGTTTGTTGTTATGTTCAGGGTTTTAGTTTTAAGTGGGAGAACCTGGGAGAAATGGGCTACTTCATCTTCTTGGAAGCAGAGGTCTGGAGGTCTACTGATGTTAAAAAGTACTGCTGACTGTAAATTAAAATTTGATGATATACACCTTGTCCTTTAAGAATTATTCTGCTAGATGATGTGGCTTCCCAAAGTTGCTACAATTTGATTTTCATACTTCTAAAAGCCAAGTGTTTTGCTGGAGTTGAAATTTAAAGATAAGCAAGAGATGAGGCTAAGATGATCTATGTGGTAACAGATTAAAGTTGGAAACATCAATATACGTTCATGTTTAGCTTAATATTGCTTCATATTACCTTAATACACATGGTTATGTAGAGAGATACTTATAGATATGTGCGTATACATGGGTCATGTACACACATATTATCTCTTTGCTCTGTCAGCTGAGAAGATCTAGAAGCAATGACATCCGAGCAGCAATTAGCACATCCCACACCCAGATCCTGCTGTCTAATACTGTTCTCCACTAAAAAGACCTAGTTATCCTTGAAGAAATAGCTGATTCTAGGACTAGGGCAGTAAATATACAAGATTTATAGACAAGATCATCTTATAGTGTCAGAAAGTAAGGAAGTTCCAAAAAAAAAAAAATACAGGATGGGGATACCTCAGAGTGGCACAAGAGCCAACTGAAAAGAGTTCACAAGGGTCAGGACTAGAGCAATTTGAGGAACAAAGTAACTAAAGCAGAATTAGATTATAACCCAAAGTATAAAATAAAAATCCATGAGTTCTTCTGATATAAATAAATAATTGGATACATAAATAAATGCAGGAGAATAGATAAATCTCCAGTGCAAAGGAATTCCAAATAGTTTATGTAGTACTCCATCTGAAGCATAACTCCCTATTCCTTAGTTGTGGGCTGAGCATATTGACTTCCTTCCAAAAAGTACAGCATGAAAATGGGAAAACAGTAATCTTACGATGGAGAAACCTGGAAAACACTACCTCAGCCTGGTGATCAAGGTCGACCTCAGCATTCAAAATGCATATTGATACTTTGTACACTTGATGTGATCTGACAGAACGACCCTTCTACTCTGTGGTCTTCCTCCCCAAAACACATAATCCCAATATTATCATGAAAAATGCATCAAGCAAATTCTAGTAGTGGGCATCCTACAAAAAACTAACTACTCAAAATTGTCAAGGTCATCCAAGGAAACTATGAGAAGCTATCAAACCCAAGAGGAGCCTAAGGAAACATGGCAACTAAAGGTAATGTGATGTTTTGGATGAAATCCTGGAATAGAAAAAGGACATTAGGTAAAACCTAAGGAACTTTACTAATGGATGGGCTATAATAAATGATAATGTATCAATATTTGTTAATTGATTGTAACAATGTAACATACTAATATAAGTGGATCATCATAGAGGGAAATGGGTATAGTGTATATGGAAACACTTTATACTATCTTCTCAATTTTTCTGTAAAATTAAAACACTTCTAAAAAATAAAGTCTATAAAAACGCTGTGTTTTCTTGTTTTATGATTATGTGCCTGTATTTCCTAATGAATATGTCAATTTGCTTTACCTTCCTTGATACTGATATTACAGAAAATACTAAGTAACCCTGAAAGAATTTGTAACTCCAATTCAACAAGCAATAATTCTTGTATTAACTTTTTGGAAGAACCCACTGAATAAATCAAAGCAAATTGTCTTTAAAGGCTGAATTTCTTTTCAGTGTTTAATCTTTTATATGATTAATGCATACCACAAAAAAGATTCTGTTTCAAAGGGCAGAAAACATTGATTGTAGGCAATGTCTAAAGTACAGTGAAATATTAATGCCTGATGCTATAACAACTTTAATGTATTTTATGTTTTCAAAATGATGAATTGTTATTTCAGTCAATAAAGTATTCACTTGTATACATTTCCTACCCACCTTTTCCGAAAACACCCACAAGGAAATGATACTATCATCTGACATTAGGTTCATCAATTTAAATTGGAGTTTTTGGTAGCTGTGGTTGCCAATGGTACTGGAATGTGTGATACTTTTACAAATCCTCTCCATGGCAAAATCTGATCTTCACAAGGTAAATCACAGTAGGTGCCTAAAGCCAAATGACACATAGCTTTGTAGCTAGATGACCAAGCATTTTACTTAGAGGCACAATAGAATGTAGAAAAGGCCATTTCTCTTTCTGTCTTTTTCTGCTCAAAGGTCACTCACCATCTTACTTTTTATCAGCCATTTCAGAAGTTTTCCATAAATTTAGACCATATAATGTCACTTAATGTGAATGTAGCTCAACCTTCTGTTTTAGTACAGCTAATCTCACATTATTTTATTGGTGCTAAATATGTAAATCATCAGCAAATTTTTGTACTTAACTTTTTTTTTTTTTGATGTGGACCACTTTAAAAGTCTTTATTGAATTTGTTACAATACTGCTTCTGTTTTATGTTTTGGTTTCTTGGCTGTGAGGCATGTGGGACCATAGCTCCCCGACTAGGGATTGAACACACACCCCCTGAATTGGAAGGTGAAGTCTTAACCACTGGACCGCCAGGGAAGTCCCTGTACTTAACTTTTTTTTTGCGGTACGCGGGCCTCTCACTGTTGTGGCTTCTCCCGTTGCGGAGCACAGGCTCCGGACGCGCAGGCTCAGCGGCCATGGCTCACAGGCCCAGCCGCTCCGCGGCATGTGGGATCTTCCCGGACCGGGTCACAAACCCGTTTCCCCTGCATCGGCAGGCGGACTCTGAATCACTGCGCCACCAGGGAAGCCCCCTGTACTTAACTTATAAAAATAATTAAAATAAGCTATTCAACACATTTTTCCTTAAAAAAAAAAAAAAAACAATACTCCTTAGGCTGGCCCTGGGCACATATGTGACTTTGCCATTTTTTCCATGGACTATTTTCTTATCTGTTTTACGGTGTCACATTTGTTCTACCTTCTCAAAAAGAAGCATTTAAAAATTCATCTACGCATTCATGCATTCATACATTTATTAAATAAATCTATTGAACACCTACAGACGGCACAGAAAAAAAGGCAGAAAACTAATCTGGGTTGCACAGAAAGTAATGAACTCAGTTAAATTTTTTGGTGAAAATAGGTATTACTCAATCTACTGGAAATTACATTTCATTATGGGGACTCACAGACTCAAGGAAAACCAAGATCTAAATAATAATAAAGTAATAAAAGCACTAGCCATTTACTGAGTGCCTGCTTGTACCTGACTCTGAAACTCTAAAATCATTACGGATGTTCTGATGATTGTCTGATATAATTGTAATCTCCATTTTACAGATGAAAATAACAAGGTTCAGAGACATTAGGTTACTTGCCTAAAGTGAAGTGGCCCAGAAACTACAGAACTGGAAATTGAAACTTAGACTTCATAATGCCAAAGTCTCTGCTTTTAATCACAACGTGTGTGTGAGAGAGAGAGAAAGAGAGAGAATGTGTTTAATAGAGAACCTCTGAGAAATGGCAAGAAAACTGCCAGGTATCCATAAAACAATAATTTAGGAGCTTCTTACTATACAAGTAATTGTTAATCATATGGCTGAACTAAGGATCTCTCACTTTTGAACTAAGAAATCAAAAGCTTCCAGAAGTTGAGTCTAAATTTTACACTTACATAAGATACTTCATACAGAATGCTAAAGTATAATAACTAAAGAGCTCTGAAAATACTGGAAGCATTCATATAAGTATGATTTCATAATGTGGATAATAGAGGATTTAAGAAATTGGCAGATGCAACTGCAGACTCATTTGTTATCATTTCTGTGAAGAGCAAGATAAATGAATAAAATGAGAAAAATGAAAAAAGAATGGCTAGCAATTTTAGGTAGTTTGCTTAATCTCCATACTAGGAAAGACTAAGCAAAAAAAAAAAAAATTCTCGAAATATTATTTTGAAAGCACCTACAAGTGTATATGGTCTTTTTATACCAAATAACTTAGAATTATGAACTGTCAAATAAGTCTAATCTTCTCTGATGATAAAATTGCTGACTTTATTTGAAACTATGGAATGAAAAATGAGGTAATAATCAGAAATTCTTAGAAAAGGAGTAGAAAAAACAAAATTATAAGAGTTATGTTAAAAAATATTTTGAAACAAACATAAAATCCCCATTACTGGTACAGAGCTTTTAAAACTTTATTTTGGTTTTAAGTTTTAATAAATATTTATATGTTTACATAATTACTGTCATAAGGAAGAGACAATTGTAGGTCAACTTTCTTCATTCTTTCTTTATTAAGCATTATTCTATTTTGCTCCATCATCTTGTAATTATAATATAGTAACTGTGTAACTTTCTACTAAGTGGATATTTCCTAAACTGTTTTCCTATTGTTAACAATTAAAGGTGTTTCCAATTTTTGGTTATTACAAATGACATGACAATGAGCATCTTTATATAATAATTTTCTGGATTATAAAGTATTTATTGGCATAAGCGTCCAGAATTAGAATTAATGTGTAAAAAGCTATTAACATTTTTATCTTGCTAGACATTGCCAAATTACTTGTCAAAAGATGGAACCAAATTATATTGCAAAAATCTTGGCCAACGGAAGACATTATATATAATTTTTGATTTTGCTAAATGAATAAGTTGGAAACCTATGTTCCATTTCTTTGAATTCTTTGATAACAGAGTGCTGCTGGAGGCTGGGAGGGCAGCCATGTCCGTGAAGGCTCCCCAGAGTTGGAGCGGGGAAGTGGAAAAAGGTAAAAAAAAAAAATACTAATTGTATTTTCCCTCGATTGTTATCTCTCACTCTCTTCTGCCTCTGTGTAACTTATATCCAGGTAGCTGGAGAAAAATCATGTGGCAGGGCAAATTGGTATTCCAATAAATTAATAATCACCAGCTTCAGATGGATTTTCAAGACTGGAAATATTGCTCTGACTTACAGTAAGCTCTTTCTAATTCTCCTTAAGGACTATTTTCTTAGAAGCTTTACTTAACCTCCATCCTCTCTACTTCCTTCACTGTGAGCTGGTGAGGTGCTTCATAACTCATTAAGAACACAGAAGTCAGTAAATAGTCCACTGCCAAATCCATTAATTCATTAGCATTTGCATTGATCTTTGTATTCCCTTTTACTACAGGAGTTAAAGTTAAAAGGCCATGTGCACTACAGATAGCATTTCATTTTCTCTCATCTTCTCAAGTACTTCACAGCACTGCATTTTCTACAGCCCATCTACTCCTTATGAATGATTCTTGCCAAAATTCAACCTCATTCTACACTAGTAACTCCAACTTAAAATGTTAAAAACTATACGTGTAACATGAAAGCCTCCCTCCTCCCCTAATCCCTGCATATCTTCTTTAGCCAATTCATGTCTGAACTTTTCAAAATTGTTATCTTCATATATTGTTTCCATTTCCTCACGTCCCATTTACACTATAATTTACATCCATCTGACTTCTCTCACCGTAATCTCACTGCCCACTGTCCTGAAATTTTACTTATGAAGGTCACCAGCGATCCCATGTCAGTATAGCCAATGAATAGTTTTTGTCCTATTTCTAGGCTCTTTCCTTCTTTAAAAAAGAAAAAGAATAAGAGAAACAAAAACCATTTATTTCTTCTATGTTTTTACACTCTCATCATCTTCTGTCTTGGTATATTTTATTGGCTTTCTGTGTTTAATCTGATTTCTAACATTCTATTAGTTTCCTTTATCTTCAGTGGAATAAACCTGTATATGAAGGATTATTCTCAACAGTTAGTTCTCATAATAGCAGTACTAGTAGCAGCAGGCAATACTCTGTAATGCTTATCATGTGCCAGACACTATTCTAAGACACTGTTTAAATACATATATATAGACACACACACACACATACATATATGAGGTTTTCCTCATAGGCCTATGAAATAAGCCTATTATTATACCCATGTTACAAATGAGAAAACTGAGGCAATGAGAGGCCAAGGTCACATGATCAGTACTTGGTGAAGCTACGCCTGAGTTAATGCTGGAACTGTAGAGTAGACAAGACAATAATGTCTCATATATAGAGAATAATTAATAAAAAAAGCAGTTATTACTAACAAAAGACAGGCACTGTGCTAATGCTTAACATGCACCATCTCAAGTTACATTAATTTACACACTAACCATATGGGGTAGATGCATTTATTATACCATTTTCCGGGTGAGAAATCTAATCCCTTTAAGGGGCTTAAGTTACTTCTCCAAGGTTACACAGCTAGTTAGGGGCATAGGCAGGATTTGAACTCAGGTCTGGTATCAGCACCAATTCTCTTAGCCATTATGCTCTATAAGGAACTTACTTGAGAAGATCAGGATTATACATATATGGGTACAACCAACCCTAAGACCATCTGGCAAAACTGCCTGCTTGAGAAGTCCTGGATTTATGTAAGATGCTCTTGGAATGGAGAAGATCATGAAGGAGGGTCCCCAAAACACACTCTCTATACTAAGGGGCAACAGAAGAGAAAAAGAAGTAGCCTACAGCAGTATGATATTGAGGACCAAGAAACAGTGTTTCTCTCTTTTGTGAATAGTTATTAAATTATTTCTACTTCAAAATATCAGAACGAAATCACAGTACTATGGACAGTTTGCGGAGCCACCCTATCTTAGCGTGAATCCTGGCAGGTGTAGAGTTCATAGTATGACCCTGGCACCTAAGTGTAGTTAAGTAAGCTTTCATTTTTCTTTAGGCTGAAAGCAAAGTAGCTTTCTGATAGGTATAGTTTAGGAAAGTCTTCAAAGAAAATATTTAAAGTCCACTGTCTCAGAGAAAAGCAATTTTGCAAAAGATCTATCAGCAAAAGCAAGGCCAAACACACCAATTATTTAGTGAGACTTGTATTGTTATATCATTGCTCATGTTGTTTCTTTACGCATTTACCTGGAAGAAGGCTTTTAATGTTCAACAATTCTCAAAGAGATAAAGACCCACACTGATGTGTCAGAAAGAGCTTTGCCCTGGAATTAGATCAGTTTAGGTTTGGCTACTTACTAGAATTAGGTAACATTCTTAATCTTTCTGAACCTGTTTCCTTTCTGCAAATAGGGATAACACTATCTATTACAGAGGGATGCGGTTAAATTAAATGACACATGTAAATGAAATATATCCTTCCAGACTGAGAACATACCTAGTAAATGTTAAGTGATCTGCAAATATTCTGCTTTCTTGAAATGGATGAAACCTGTTATCATGCTCTTAATCAATGGTCTAAATATCAAGACAATATTTAGTTAAAAGTTATATTTGTTCTTTCACTGTCCATCTGCATTTTAACATATTCTAACATATTCTCCTTGATCAATTGTGTCAATATTAGTAACATTTGTCATTTAAGCTATTACTGTTCATATGTTTAAAATATTTCAATGCCATATAAGTCATTACTCAAAGGGATGCCTAGCTGGCTTTGTCAAAGATTTATTTTAAGTAAAAATGAAAGACACATTTTTCATTTCCACCAAGTTTTATTGAACAGTGTATTCATTAACTGTATGAACTTTGTGGCCAACCCAATACAGTAGCCAAGACATGGAAACAACCTCAGTGATTTTTGTGGATGAATGGATGAAGAAAATGGGGTGCATACAACCTACTATTATTCAGCCATGATAAAGAAGGAAATCTGGCTATTTGTGACCACATGGGTGGATTTGGGGGGCATTATGCTAAATGAAATGTCAGACAGAGAAAGATAAATACTTTAGGATCTCATATGTGAAATCTAAACTGCTGAACTCATGATAGAAAGAATGGAATGATGGTTGCCAGAGCTGGGGGTTGGAGGTGAGGAAAATGAGTGAAGATGATCAAAAGATAAAAACTTCTAGTTATAAGATAAGTGAGTAATCGTGATGTCATGTACAGCTTGGTCGCTACAGTTAACAATACCGTATTTTATGTTTGAAAGTTGTTAAGAGAGTAGATCTTGAAAGTTCTCATCACAGAAATAAAATTTGTAATTATGTGAATTAAGGTTAACTAAATTTATTGTGGTAGTCATTTCACACTACATATATATATATATATATATATATATATATATATATATATATATATATATATATATCAATCATCACATTGTACACCTTGGACAGATACAATATTATATATCAATTCAATCTCAATAAAACTGGAAAAATCTCATTTATATTTTAGCATAAATATATCAAATGGGTTTCTTGACAAGATGAATAATAACTATAGATAAAAGGAAATAAGATATTGTTGTTGCTGTTGTTTGCTTTTCCAGAGTGCAAAACACTAAAAAGGGGGGAGGTGAGTATGGGCTTGCAGATGCTGCTTCATGGGCCCTAATGCTATGATACAGACATTTAGTCTAGATCTGAAAGAGAACTTGAGTCATTTCAACAAATCTGCAAAACAGTCAGGTTCAAACATGAAGAGATATCAGTAAATTCTTTTTCACACTGCAAGAAATCTGCCTTCAGCTTTCAGCAAAACCTCAGTTTTTGGGTTATGAGGGTAACAGTTCTTAAGCAAGCAGTACAATGCTTCCACCAGTGCTTTCTCCCTATGATGAATAAGTTTTCAGTCTCCCCACCAGTGCTCATCCCTTCTCCCCTTAATGTCTTGGCCAAAATTCAACCATCAGCCCAGAAAACTCCTTCCCAGTTTCATTGACTGTACATGACCACTTTATTTCAATCACCTTGGCACATTTATATTACCTACTTCCTAAGGTAGGTATTATATATATGAGATTTTAAATAAAAGAATGCCTGTAAAGTACTTAATGCTCAACTCCTAGCACAATATGAATATTCTGTAACTGCTGACTAGCATTATTATTATATCATTTACATTAAAACTAATCTGTGCTTTCTTTCACCCACCCATGTTCTTTGTCCCCAACTGGGGTAAAGGAAATAAATGAACATTTATTGATTATCTACAGTGAGAGTATAGAATGCAGTGTAGGCTATAGAATTAGTGGTGTTCAACACTGAAACTGGCCTGGATTTGAATTCCAGACCTCTCACTTACTTAGACTTTATGACGCCTCAGTTCCCTTACTGATAATTAGAGATAATAGACATTTCAGGGACCACGGTAAGGATTAAAAATATTATAATGTTTGGATCCAGAAAGGGCATTCATTACCTCATTTCATGTAAACTCTTAGATAATCTGATTGAGTTTTGAGAATCTGATAACGGCTCTGCATCCTTTTGATATTTGCTAACTATTCATAGCATTTTGCATAGAATTCCAGGGCTTTGCTAATATGAAAATCAATCAAAGGCTTTAGTTGGCACAAAGGACTCAGAGAAATTGTTATGGGGCAAGAATTAGAATTCTTCTTGAAATACAGACTATCATCCTGGAGAAGAAAGAACAACATTTTAATGTGGTCAAATTTGGGTCAAAACTATGCACTGCCATAATGGTGTTTCTACCAGGTCTTGATTTGACTGGGATTGAAATTTCTGACATTACTGTCCCCATCACAGACTTGAAAACCTGGCAGACAATCACGTGCAACCTACAGTTAAAGGTCGCTCATCTAAAAAAAAAAAATGGGTATGTTACTACCATTCTGACAAGAGCATTATGAAGATTAAGAAAAAGCACAAATAAACTCTCCTACCACCTGACAGCCAAGTAATCCATCTTTCAGCTCTTTCAATTCTTTTTCCTTCTTACCTGACTTATTTCCTTCCTTGCTCTGAGTTCTCACTGTGTTTCATGTCCCACAATGCTAAAGTCATTGTAATGCTTTTACTCAGAAATCTCATTTAACATTTAGCAAAGTAAATAAGAAAGCCTAAGAAGTGATTGAGGTAAACTGCCCTTATTACATCATTCTGATAACCTGATTTGTCCAGAAATGTAACTATGTGATTCTCCTTTACTTCTAGTTGCTCACCATTCATGGGCACAAATTGAGTGTATATCAGATATATTAAATTCCTGCAAAATTATCTGTGGTGTGATTTGGGGTTCTCTTTGTGTACTACAGCTTTCCTAAATCTAAACTATTATCATTTCTACTCCTCTTCTGTCTGAAAATCCTCAAAACATAATTTCTAATTAATAGTTATACTAATTGGCATTATAGTCATTCTTTTTTGCTTTTTCTCTGATTATAAGTATCTTCTGATGCTTAAGTCAATCAAATGGGTTCTCTACATATGAGGAAGTTCAAAGAGGAAAGTAGGAGGAGTAGGGTAAGAAGACATTCACACATAGAATTAGTGGAAGCCTTAGCAGTAACAAAGCTAGTGAAATTAGAGCTAATTAATCAGCAGTCAGGAAAATTTCATCATGTGTTGTCATTAATTGGTCAACTAGGGTAATTAGTTTTACAAACAATAGAAAGCAAAGAATGGAAAATCTATTGTTTCTGCCAGCTTCTCCTGCTTGTTATAAGCGTAATTTTCTCCTAGTTTATGAAACAATAACAGTTTGGTATTAGAATTTAAATGCCATCAATATAAGTTATGGAGATATGTGAAGCCTACTACACTTTCTTCGTAAACTAGTACTATAGCATCAGAAATTCCAGTAGAATGATTTAGTTGAAAGATAAAATTCATGCAGAGTACACTCTTTGTTTAAACTTCAAAAGAATCATAAAAGATTGCTATATCTTGGCACAGTCTTCTTTGTAGAATATGTTAGAGCTGGCCTTTTTTTGATTAAGAGCTACTGTTCTGTAGAGAACACATTTATCATATTCATAATCATCAGGCAAATCAAGGATCTGACTTCCTTAGAATCAGTAAGTGTTTTTTTCCTCACTTCTTACCAAAGAACAGAACAGCTGATAAGAAAAGTAAAATACCTCTTTTTATTGATGTATAGATGACTTACGATATTATACTAGTTTCAGGCGTACAACATAGTGATTCAATATTTTTATAGATTATACTACATTTAATTATTATAAAATGATGGCTATGCTTCCCTGTGCTGAACAATAAAATCCCTCTTTTGTTTAAAAAAAATAACAAATGATGGATGTTAGAAAATTAATTTATTTCCCATGAATAATGATCAATAACTATGGGACACTGGCCCATGTAAATTAAGAGGCTTCTTTTTCCATGTGATTCTGAATACAAAATGTATCCATATTCAGGAATCGTTTTCAAAGTGAATTTTTATTGGTACCTTAATAATCATAATGGGTAGTAAGATCAATTTGTTTTACACTTATGTAGATCAGTGTTGAATATAAAATGATAAAACGTAGGGTCTTTTCACTTTTTAATTTTAACTCTGTATATGAGACAAAGAAAACGAACTGCTTTCTATCATACTGTAGTTTTTGCTCAACTACTACGACCAAAATCCTTGAAAGAGAGAATTACCTGTTTGTGTCCTTTCAGAACAACCCCCTTGCATACCAGGGCCATAAAAAAACAATAGCCTTGAGAGACCATTCAAGGAAATCATGGTTATTGATTCATCCTTCAAATAGGACCCAATTGAGCAACAAAATGACTCTGAAGTTTATCGTTTCTTCTCAGTGAATTAATAACTCTAGAAGATTTAAATGTCTTTTCCTAGATGACAGCTATACACATACACGATGGACACATACACACAAATAACATCCTGATATCCATTTTACATCTGTAATTCCACTCTGAATTCTCCCTGCCATTAACCAACTCAAATGCCACATTATTCAACTCCTTTCCCTTATGGTTGGATTGGGTTCAGGAAACAGGGAGCAATTTTACTGTCCTCTTTAGTAAACCTACACCCTATTTATGAACTAAGAAGAAATAGTTTTGGTTTCTATTTTCTGATATCTTGAGCCTTTCATATGATTGCATCTCTCCAACTATATGTCTTCTCATCTACTAACTGATGGTTGGCACTCAACTCTCATCCCTTTATCTCGGAATCTCATCCCTTTAGCTTAAATCTTTTTTTTCCCATTAAAATTCAAATACTGGTTGTGCTTTAAGATCGTAGTCATTTTTACCTCAGCCTGAATGATCCAAAAGCAAGTTTTGATGATGTGCAAGAGGGAAGGGAACTTGAGGGCATAAGTGTTCTGCAGAGGGTATTAGGGAATAGAGAAGACAGAGCAATAAATAGACTCACAGGGGAAACTCAGAAAGTGGAGCTTGATGAAACAAGCAAACATCACGGTTTTGCTAAGGTCTATTCTAATTAGTTGTTATTCGTGTGTAAAAGTTTGCCTACAAAGCATAACCTATGAGTGATTTGTGCCCCTGCATATTACGGATGTATAATATAATTCAAACAGTGCAAGGAACACACAGATTACCACATGGCCTCAGCCATGCTCCATTTTGTCGTCTGCCCACTTTGAGCATCAGAAAATGGATTGTAGAAATCTTGTTCATCTTATTTTAAACTTCTCATCCCCCAAATTTGAAATAGTATTTATTTAAAAACTAGGCTCTTTATAAAGATCGCAAAAACACTATAAAGTATTCATTGAAAAGAACTTAACATTTACTACTGTAGTACATTATGTACAATTTATTGACTATTTCTACTGAATATACATTTATGTATTACATAATCTAACATTTATATTAAGTATAACTATAATATGATTCTTGTGTCAACCTTGACAAAGCTGGTGAAATCCTTTGCTACAAAAAATATGTCTCTGCCTTATCATTTTGTTTCTGTATTAGTTTCCACATTTGCCAGCAAGATACTTTTCATCCTACTAAACTAATAGGCCACTTAGTTGAATACTGGATAAAATACAAATTGCAGAGAATTCTCCATTTCTGTTTATAATTTTTAAAATTTCAACTAAAAGTGCAAAGCTTTTATCAATTTCTGTAGCTTGCTCTCTTCCTAAACCTACTTGCTTCTTCCATCAATATTTAAGTTTCTGGTTTTAAATAACTGTGACTCTCCTTTAATGTGTTCTCTGTTAAAGGCTTTCTCTCCCTTTAGAATTGTTAGTAGGAGAAGTGGTATTTTTGTGGGAAGAAAACTGCATCTTCTCTACTACTCAGCTGTTAGGACTATAGAGCTACATCCTCAGTTGTATAATCAAAACCCTGGCCTGGCATCAACTAGTGGAATTAAAAAGACTATGCAAAAAAGCCAGTTGTTTTAAAACATTATGGCTGGTGATATAAATGGCTGCAGCACATTATATCTACACCAGCATGTTTTTAACCTCCAGAAACTAAAAATCAGCTCTGCAACATGCAATCAGCAGTGAAGAAAGAAACAAACAAACAAAAACCCAGTATTGAAAATTTTCTGCCTGATACTTGAATGTATTGGCGAACAAGCCTGCTACTTCTAGTATTTACATAAAGACAGTAGTCAAATAACCAATGCACTAAAACAAACAATTCTTCTGTGAGAAAAAAGAATGATGCTACTTAGAGTTGATGGACATGAACTTTAGGAATTTTAGAGCTGAAAATAATCTTGGAGGCCTCCTTTTAGCGATGAGGAATATGAGGTCTATGGTGGTTAAGTGAATTGTCCAAGCCAGAGATGGGACTAGGGTCAAAGTTGAAGTCTTCTGCCAGGATGTTGAGCTTACTCTTTGAACTTGCTGGGTGTTTACATATTGCATCAACAGAGCCTATATGTACTGGATTTTCTTCCATTTACTAATAGAAGCAAGTTAGTACCTTTACAGGTATTGTAGTATAAAATCAGCCCATTCAGCCAAAAATTAGTCAATCTAGGAGTCCCAAAGAGACAATGCTTTGCAGGCTTTTTCTTTTCTTTTCTTTTCTTTTCTTTTCCACTGGAAATGGGAATTAGATAGATAATGCATGTTTGTGTGTATGTATGTATACATATATATACATATATATATACTTAGATCTTGTTCAAATTTAAAAGAATACAATTTTTATAGTCTAATTACATATGACATAAAATTAAAACATCGTTAATCAAATACATTTGCAGTATTTATTTTTGTAAGTAACTTCCTTTCTTTATATATCTATACAGTTTTAAAGATAATGGGATGACACAGAAATATTATTCATTTTCAAGCTAACACTGATAAATAATGTTTTGTAAGTGCCCTAAATTATGTAAAGACTAAAAGTTCCATTGTTCTACCTATTCTATGGAAAGTGGTTGATGTTTAGCTATGAAATAATATATCAATCTCAGGAGACAATTCTTAGGTTAAAAAACATATTTTCCCTGTGATGTCTTTTCACAAAGATTTAATTCAAAGAATTTACCTTTGTAAGATCTCCATCACTTTTCACCATTGTTCCCATGCATGTTCCTGTTAAGAGTGCCTGATTCTGTTGCTAAGCAACCTTGCAGTCTGGTTGGGTCATGATGGTGAACTAATAATTATTTAAAATGTGTCTGTTTGGATAGGGTCTTTTAAAGAATATCGTGATACTTTTGTGTAAGAGGCTGGGCAAGAGGGTTCTTCATTTCAACTTACAGTTCTACAGGAATATAAGTGATAGAATGATGTTTTCCAGAAGAGTTGGAAGAATGCCAAGAGTACACTAAAGAGCACTAGGTCTTACTTCCTCCCGGTATGCTTTTTTTCTAGAAAAGGGTAAAAGTCAGTCAGATGACAAGTCAAGAAATTTACCAAAGGATTTCAAAGAAATAAGAGGAACATCAATATTCCTTTTATTGACTAGATTAAATTATTATGTTTTTCCTTCTCATCCCAAATTCTTAAGAAAAATTGTCAAGCCATATTATGTTGAAAACTAAGTCCCATGTAAGCGAGACATGGGTATTTGAATTTTATCAGGCTTCCAGATAAAACTAAATTGTTGATTAAATCCTCTCCATTCTGCTTGCTCTTGTCCCAGACATCCCTCTCCAGTTCAGGAATATCCTCCTTTAAACAGCTTATTTAACCATATGGGACTGATGCCAGTAGCCTTAATATTTTCTGTACGGTATACAGGGATATATAAGGGGACTACCATCATATCTCTAGCATGTAGTGAGAGTTGGTAAATAGCATTCCCAGTGTGTATCTGGAAAAACAAAAAGGTTGTTCCTTTAAACGATCTTTTTTGGTGATAAAGCAAAGAATCAAAGGTATTTCATTACTAAAGAATCCGAGAATGTCCTAACTCTAAGAGAAGAGCACTTCTAATGTCATCTCAATATCCATCCAATCCAGAAGCAGAGCTGATGGTGCTACCAAGAGACAGAGTCTCCTTGTGGGGACACCACCTTCAAAAGTTTTGGAAGGTACCCCCAAACATCACCAGTTTTCTTTACACCCTTGCTTGTCTCTAGTATTTAAAGACACATCTGATACTTATTGATTCTATTTATATTTTGAGGGTGATCCCTTCTTAGGGATATCATCTCATATGCAAAGTTAAAAGTATTGATCATTTTTCTCTCCTAAACTTAAACTATTATAATTTATGTTTAAGGCAGCCAAGTTTAATAGCTTTATGACTTGGGGCCATAAAGGTGAGTGTTTCAATCTTGGTTCACTGTTCTGTAGGTGGTATATGGCCACTCCAGGTATCAGTTTTCTTACTTATAAAATAGGGTTTGCAGTGCTTTCTTCACAGAGAAACGATTAAATTTGATATGCTAACATAGTGTCTACCATATAGTGTACATTAAATGTGAGCCCTCTTTCCTATCTCCACTGGGTATGGCCAACTTCTAGTTTTCTAGGATTTACTAGAAAATTTCATACCTTCTAGGAATATATGGCTTCTGATCATATTCCCTTACCATCTTCATTTTACTAAACTAAAGGCTCTTAATTTTTTTGTAATTCCCACATTTTTATTTCCTATCTCAGCTACTTTTCTGTTAATTTTTTAGAATTCAGTTTATTCTAGCAGGCATTAATTGAGGTAAGGGGAATTACAGTAGGTCCTATGGTAACAAATGTAAACAGGATACCTGTTCTCAGGTACCTTACAGTCTAGTGTCAAGAGTAGTAAACAGACAAAAAATTGCAATTTGACCTGATAAATTCTGTGATATTGGTAAGCCTGTGACAACACAAGTGAAATACCTAAATCAGATTAGGGAGGATGGGAAATTAAAGGTAAAGGAGCTGGTCGTACTTGTAGGCTTTTCTCTAGATTTGGCAAACATCTGTACCTGCGTTCAAGGTTTAGATTGACCAAGACAGCCTTAACATTCCTTTCAGCTTAATAAAACTTTAGACAGGTTTCTTCCTGACTTATAGGCCCTTGACCTCCCCTTATTTAGAACATTTACTCTAAAAAACATGCAAATTCTTTTTTCACCCCTTTGACTCGTAAATCTTCTTCTAGTCATCTTGCCAGATTTACAACCCAGGAATGTCTTTCTCACGGACATGGGAGCCAGTTTTTGAAATGTAATCATCAGGAAAGATACCACCGCATTCTCTGTGGGAAGGCAAGAGTCTAACTTCAATAAGTGCTGATTAGCAAACACAGATGGCCTAATCACATTAACCAGTCTCCTCCTAATGTCCTCCAGTACCAGTCCACTAGCTCACTCCAGAATTGATAAACTGTCCCACCTTTTGTTTCAGCAGAGTTTAGTCCAATCTCTCTCTCCAACTGCAATAGTTTTCAATAAACTTTCCCTCACCTGTTTAAGTCTGTCCTTGAACAGGATGCCTCCATGTTTTGTACAAGGGGAAAAAACGGATTTTTGCCCAATAATCTACTCACGGATGCCTGGCACTTGGTCAACTTTTGTAATTGCTGATTAAAATAAGTCCATCATGTCAATGTCTAGGGGGAAATGTTTTCAATGGCTCTAAACACTTTGAGCAGTGATAAATGAAATCTCTGAGTTCACCATCTTCTAACTGGAACTAGAATTATTTTTCCAAAAATATATTTCTTTACACTTATGCACAAAATGAGCCTCTGCCTCAAAGAGACTGTGAGTAGGCTCAGGTATCCACTTGTCCTAATAGCTTTATACTCATTCTTTTGGTATTTCAAGTATCGCAAGTGTTCAGAATCATGAATATAGTTGGGAGCAATTCATGATGATGTTAATCAATTATAAATTACTCAACAAGGGCTCCCCTTATTATACTCTCCATGAAGCTCTCTAGAGGATCAGGTACTGGCCTCAGGCACAGTCTAGATTGAGAGAGGATTTCAAATAATTGATGGTTTTAGCCAAAATTTTGAATTCTAAAAATGGATGGAAATTTGGAAATTCTAAATCAATCATAGCAAATTACAAATTATCATCAAGAAAGACTGCATAATAAAAAATTCTAAAGGTTACTGTAGAAATTAAGCTTAAATTCAAATTTAATTCTAAGGTAAATAAAACTATGTATTCCATTTTCTTTCTTCATTATAAAATTTATAAAACCAGAATTTTCCTTCTAATGTGCGCATTTGGTGTACTTGCTTTTTATTTCCAAAAAAAGTTTCCCTAACTTAAGGACATATACAACATAAGGTACCTTAGAATTAAGGAAATATGGGAGAATGATTTTGATTACCTCCTCATGCTACATGAAAATTCATTACTTCAAACTTTCTTGAACAGTTTTTTTAAAAGATGCCAGTTACCTAACTCATACAAACACCCATATACATATGTACAACTTTCTTGTTGGGGAACAGACTTATATTAGTGTAAATAAGTGGTCATTAAAGTTAATGTGTTCATTTTATATAGTCATAATTTAAGATATAGTAGAAATTCGTTTGAACATGATATATACCTTTTTAAAATATATTAGAGACTTATAGAACCACCTCACAGTGACTATATTTGTCCATTATGAGGTTTAGAATATACTTTACTACTTAAATGAGTTGAGTATGATATTTTATCATTATACCTTTGCTTTTGTCATATATTGTGGATGTAGAGTCTTTGGTCAGAAACATACCCTCTATATTATAAAAACATCATTATAGAAAAATGTAGTATTCTTTTAATATATAATTTAACATGAAACTAGGACAGATTTTCAGCAAAAGAAGGGAGCTGCATATAGTTGGCTTTTACTGGCAGGCCTGTTTCTGCCCAGTAATTACCCAGTCTTTACATACATGTTACAGTTCAGTGCTTTTAAGGAAATCCAGCTTTCTTTGCTCTCTGATCTTTTCTTCTCACAAAATACTTAGCAAACACATAGCTATTAGCTCCATAGGAAGTGGTTGTATACATCAGGTATTTTTCACAAGCCCACTTAACCAAGGTACCAAGTAATTTGACTAGAATCCAAACCAAATCAGTTGAAGAGCTAAGTGTGCAAAAAATCCTGTAACACACTAGATTCCAATGAGCCACAGTTTTATTAACACTGCATCACTTAGCAAACTCAGATGGGGTCTTTGGGTCTTTAGGTTGAGTTTCTTTAATTGGCAAATGCTTAAGAGCACACTTTATTGATTGATTGATTTATTAATTAAAGAATCATCTTTTTTTAATTTATTTATTTTTGGCTGTGTTGGGTCTTCATTGCTGCACGCGGACTTTCTCTAGTTGCGGGGAGTGGGCGCTACTCTTCGTTGCGGTGCATGGGCTTCTCATTGCGGTGCCTTCTCTTGTTGCAGAGCATGGGCTCTAGGCACGTGGGTATCACTAGTTGTGGCACACGGGCTCAGTAGTTGTGGTGCATGGGCTTAGTTGCTCCATGGCATGTGGGATCCTCCTGGACCAGGGCTCGAACCTGTGTCCCCCGCATTGACAGGCGGATTCTTAACCACTGCAACACCAGGGAAGTCCCTAAGAGCCCACTTTAAATGCAGTTACACAATGACATCATGATAAGAAATGCTATAGGAATATAGGCATAGAAAAAAAATATATCATCACTCACATATGCCCTGAGCATTTTCTGCTGGAGAATCTGAACTTCATAATGAGGGTACTAATATACTACATGCTTCTGATAGTAAGTTCTTATCACTTGAGAAATATCATTAAACGTTATATCTCTGCAGCTTAATCCTTAACCTGAAATATACCTTTAGAAATAATATTTTAACAGTTTGAGAAAATTCAGCTATTACATAGCTATTTACCTAAATATTTATGTGAGATAATTATGAAAGCATTCTATTAATAATTTTTTGAAGACATTGTAATAACAATTTAGTCTTAGAATTTTAGAAAAAAAATAAACCAATAAAGGTACTTCTTCTGGTTCCAACTGTACAAATGAAAATTCTGAAGCTAAGTAAATTGGGCAAAGTATGTTGCTGTTTCATAAGTTAATGAAAGTAAATTTATTTATTAAATTTTTATTTATTTATATTTTCATGGGTTTGTAACACATAAGGTTCATGTGTATAATATTATATTTTGACATTTATATAAACTACAGTGTGTTCACCACCAAAAGTTTAGTTGTCAACTGTCATCATATTGTTGCCCCCGGCATTGGGTGTCCAGCACTATAGCTTGCTGGTCGTTGAATGGAGCTGGGTCTTGGTGTTGAGATGGAGATCTCTGGGAGATTTTCGCCATTTGATATTACATGGAGCTGGGAGGTCTCTTGTGGAACAGTGTCCTGAATTTGGCTCTCCTACCTTAGAGGCACAGCACTTACGCCTGGCTGGAGCACCAAGAGCCTTTCATCCACACGGCTCAGAATAAAAGGGAGAAAAAGTGAAGGAAAAAAGAAAGAAAGAAAGAGAGAGGAAGGAAGGAAGGAAGAGGATAAAATAAAATAAAATAAAGTAATATAAAATGAAATAAAGTTATTACAATAAAATATAATTATCAAGGAGTCAATTTTCTTTTTAAAGTAAAGAACAAAAATGGGCGGACAGAACCCTAGGACAAATGGTGAAAGCAAAGCTTAACAGACAAAATCTCACACAGAAGCATACATACACACTCAGAAAAAGAGGAAAAGGGGAAAAAATAATATATCTTGCTCCCAAAGTCAACCGCCTCAATTTGGGGATGATTTGTTGTCTATTCAGGTATTCCACAGTTGCAGGGTACATCAAGTTGATTGTGGAGATTTAATCCACTGCTCCTGAGGCTGCTGGGAGAGATTTCCCTTTGTCTTCTTTGTTCACACAGTTCCCGGGGTTCAGCTTTGGATTTGGCCCCGCCTCTGCGTGTAGGTCGCCTGAGGGCATCTGTTCCTCGCTCAGACAGGACGGGGTTAAAGGAGCAGATGCTTCGGGGACTCTGGCTCACTCAGGCCGGTGGGAGGGAGGGCTACAGAGTGCAGGGCGAGCCTGCGGCGGCAGAGGCCGGCGTGACGTTGCAGCAGCCTGCGGCGTGCCGTGTGTTCTCCCGGGGAGGTTGTTCCTGGATCACGGGACCCTGGCAGTGGCAGGCTGCACAGGCTCCCGGGAGGGGAGGTGTGGATAGTGAGCTGTGCTTTCAAACAGGCTTCTTGGTGGCTGCAGCAGCAGCCTTAGTGTCTCATGCCCGTCTCTGTGGTCCGCGCTCTTAGCTGCGGCTCGCGCTCTTAATCCCCTCTCCTCGCGCACCAGGAAACAAAGAGGGAAGAAAAAGTCTCTTGCCTCTTCCGCAGGTCCAGACTTTTTCCCAGACTCCCTCCCGGCTAGCCGTGGTGCACTAACCCCTTCAGGCTGTGTTCAGACCGCCAACCCCTGTCATCTCCCTGGGATCCGACTGAAGCCCCAGCCTCAGCTCCCAGCCCCCGCCTGCCCCGGCGGGTGAGCAGACAAGCCTCTCGGGCTGGTGAGTGCTGGTCGGCACCGGTCCTCTGTGCGGGAATCTCTCCGCTTTGCCCTCCGCACCCCTGTTGCTGCGCTCTCCTCCGTGGCTCCGAAGCTTTCCCCCTCCGCCAGCCGGAGTCTCTGCCCGCGAAGGGGCTTCCTAGTGTGCGGAAACCTTTCCTCCTTCGTGGCTCCCTCCCACTGGTGCAGGTCCCGTCCCTATTCTTTTGTCTCTGTTTTTTCTTTTGCCCTACCCAGGTACGTGGGGAGTTGCTTGCCTTTTGGGAGGTCTGAAGTCTTCTGCCAGCGATCAGTGGGTGTTCTATAGGAGCAGTTCTAGTAAACTCAGGTAGAATAAAATTTGTTTACATTCATTATTTTAATTAAACCAACACACATTTTAATTAAAATAACAAACTTAAACTAGGTTTTATTTACTGAAGATTATCCCAGATGAACACTTGGGTTAGTTTCTATATTTCTGAGAGTTTTAGAAGACCCAATTTTTTCAAGTACTTGACCTTCAACCCAACTGAATAGAGCTCTTTTACAAATTAATTTTGGCAATACCATCCTAAGGTAGAAAAATACCACACATATACAATGTACATATATAGACACACGTACATATATAGACACACATAAACATACAGACAGATGCAAACAGACCTTATAACTATAGTTTTAAAATTTTAGCTATGATTAAGGTACAGTAATATAAAACTCACGAGTTTATAAATGAACAGGTGGATCCAAATTTTGTTTTGGCAGTTGGAATAAGTGACGTTCACCTGCTCAGATGGCTAAAGCTTTTTATTAATATTTGTGGAGAGGACATTTAAGATTTTTTTATTTGCCCAATTTCCAATTACCATCCCTCCCCATTTTTCGGATGAGGAACATCTCCCTAAGATTTGCATTTTAGGGAATGGCTGTTGAGTCAATAGAGGAGATGGAGGTAGAAAATCTACATCACAGAGAAAGTATCCAAGTTTACTCCAAGATGGAGTTTTTCAGGCATATTTGCCTGTTTTCAGAGGTCCAGGGTAATTACTATTTAAATTTTTCTTTTTCTTAAGTGCAAGACAGTTCTGTCTCCAATGTCCTGGTTTTTAACAATATCTACAAGCATTTTGAGATGAATAGGGGAGGTTTGGAGATTGGTAAAATAGGTGGAATTTGATTTGCTTCTAGAGCCACATTTCTGGTTTTTTAGAGGTTTGTAAGACAAAGATTGTTGTTTCCAATTCCCCAAAGACCTGGTTAACAGCCTATCAAGGGACTGATGTGCCCATCCAACTAAACTTGCTTCTTTATATCAGGGAGATTTCCAACTAAGATGAAAATTAAAAGATTTCTAGAGCTTGAGGGTTTAATGCAGTATGCCTTCAAAAAGTCTGTCTAAAGCATTTAAGAAAGACCTTTCTGAGTACAAAATTCAACCTCAGACCAATTCACCTTAGGGAGAAACCTGTACTATTGCTTCTACTAGCCCCTAAACATTGGCCTCCAGGTGATCCATTTCCCGATCATTTGTAGGAGGGCCTGGGAGAACTTCTGGCCATCTGTTTCCTCTGCAGTGGGGAGGTGTTCCTCAGGGGACTGCCTGGCTTGTCTGATAGCTGTAATATAATCAAGGGTGTGAAGAACATCTCTTAACAGCCTATCTAGGTTGCTGTGAGTGTGGTTGTGAATGGCCACTAAGCTTTCCATTCCTCTCTAAATTTGGTAAGAGGTTCTGAAAGTTGAGGTAAAAGGCTTTATAACTTAGAAGATCTGCTGCTGTCTAGGGGACATGAATTTTTTGTGGTGTGGGTCCTGGAAACAACCACAGAGGCATTGCATAGGAAGGCCTAAAGCTGGCAGAGCCTGTTTACAGAGCCTTGGAAAGTGGCAAGGGTCATAAAGGATGGGAAAATGATCCCTCCCATCTGTCTCTGGTACTTGTTCTGAATTCAATTCCTTGCTTTTAGTATTTTAATGCCTAATCTGTATACCCCAGGCCTAGAGGTTAGGCCAGAGTGCTCTCTGTAAATCTTGTAAAGAAAGGGAAGTCAAAACAGGCAACTTGATGTTTAATGGATTTGGGGGGAAGTTGGAGGAATCTGGGGACCTAAGGGAGTTGACTGAGGTGATGGAGTTGGATTTTGAGAGGTAGGGTTTAGACCAGAGGCCCAGAGAGCCAAAAGATCTGGAGGGTCAGGGACAGGGAGTTGGGGGTAAAGGAATGTATAAGAGGATGAAAAAGGGGAATTTATGTCAGGTGTAGATGTTATTTTTGTTCTGAGTCTAATTTCTGTTCTCTCGTCTTATTAAGGGAGTCCCTAACAATAGCCATTACACTTAAATATAGCCAATTCGAAGCTCCCATTGTCTGGCAATTGACAGGTAGGATCTTATATTAATCTCAATATCAAATCAAACCAATAAGACTTTTTATGGCTTAACCATGGATGCAAGAAATGTCCCAAAGGAGACTGCAAACATGCAGCCCTAACAATATCTAGAATGAGACAATGAAGGTTGAGATGACAAAGGCCCCTTCTGGCGCAGGGCCCCTTGTGACAGACTCCCCTGAGAGCTGGCATAGTCAGACAAAGAGATGCCAGTTGCAAGCCCAGATTGTTACCAGTGATTCTGATCAACTGGCAACCGCACTTGGAATCCCAGTCTTTTCAACTGGAAATGCACATAAGTATAGGTACCCTCCAGGTGGTGGAGACTAGAGGTGATATTCTCACTGGTCATAAAGCTAAGCTCTTAAGCATAGAACAACACAAAAGGAAAATTTCCTGCACCTCTTTTTTTTTTTTTTTCATGTACACATGCATGGTTTCAGCTAAGCCTTGGGTCTCTTGGAGCCAAACTGATAGCTAAGAGGCATGTGCCACTGGATTGGGGATTGTGGTATTTTACCATGTACCTCATGACATGGAAATTTTCTTGAGGTTGGTGGTGACCTAGTCAATTTAACCCATTCATGACCAACTTATCCTAACCTGGGGGTCTTGGAGTTAGGTTGCAAGTGCTCTAACAGCTTTTAAGTGCTCGACTGTGCCCACCAATTTTGTGGCTTGCTTCTGAAATTCCATTAGTCATCGCCTTTACCTCATGTGCACATTAACTCACAGTGCCTGTCTGGTGAGAACTGTGAACTCACCAGTCTGTGAGGCAGGCTCAAATGACAAGCTTATAGGACTTTTGCCTCTGTTATACACTGTGGTTTTCATCCTTATGGCAAATGACACAAAAGACATAAACAAAGAAAAGAAACAGTAGGAAAAGAATCAATAGAAAACAAGAGTACTCATATCAAATTTTTACCAGAGTAGGTGTTCCTAAGGAACGAATTCACCCAAATATTTTCTCCTGCTAATCTAAATTTAGAAAAAGCAAAGGACTCTCACCACCTTCACTTCCATCAGACCCTGCAGGCAGAGATCTGGGAGACTGACATGAGATTTCTTCTTTTGGCTTTTGTCAGAGGTCCCAGGTTCTCTCAGCTGCAGCAGCCCGAGTGAGCAGTGTCCAGCCAGTGAAGGTCCCTTCATGGTTGCCAACTCGAGTGGAAACATTTTCCTACTACCCTTCCAGGTTCTTTGGCTGGTCTAATAATCAAATTGACCTAAGACATTAACAGGAGAAAAACAAATTTAATTTTATATGTATGGGAGTCCCATAAAAATAAGAGCCCCAAAAGGCAGCCAGGTAATTGAAGCTTATATAACATTCTGAGCTAAGGAAAGGGGTAGGGGTCTGGGGGTACAAAGGGCAAGAAGGCCATTCACAGGAAGGAAGAGATGTTTAGAAAACAAAGTTTGCCCTGTTACGCAAGTAAGTCTCTTAGGTAAAAAGTTCTCTCTGGTAATAGCTTTTTTCCTGGTACAGGCTCCCTTTCCAATGTAAATTTAACCTGTTGAGGGGGAGCTAAAGGGCTTTTCCTGAATCTGATGTATTTTGATTATCTTTCGCTCAAAATAATCCTTATGCCAAAGAGACATCTTTTGGGGTAGAAAAATGTGTTCCCCTTTAATCCTCCTATAATAAAATACAGAGTAACAGGAATAAAAACAGAATTTTAAAAATAAATTTATTTATTTTATTTTATTTATTTTTGGCCACTTTGGGTCTTTGTTGCTGCATGCGGGCTTTCTCTAGTTGTGGTGAGTTGGGGATACTCTTCGTTGCAGTGCGCGGGTTCTCATTGCGGTGGCTTCTCTTGTGGCAGAGCACGGGCTCTAGGCATGCGGTCTTCAGTAGTTGTGGCGCGCAGGCTCTAGAGCGCAGGTTCAGTAGTTGTGGTGCACGGGCTTTGTTGCCCCACAGCATGTGGCATCTTCCCGGACCAGGGCTCAAACCCATGTGCCCTGCATTGGCAGGTGGATTCTTAACCACTGTGCCACCAGAGAAGTCCCCAAACAGAATTTTAATAGCAGGTATACCTCCTATATTCATGGGAGGTACCCAGGAAAACTGAGTATCTCCCCAAAATGGCCCAAGCCACCACCTGAGATACCATCTCCAGCTAAAGACAAAGAAGATGTTTAGTGTGGGGGGGCAGTTATGGGAGGTTACCGGGCAAAGCACAGTAAATAAAGATATGTTTGTTATGCAGATTTAAGTCATTTTCCTCACTACTGATAAGAGTTTCTAGAGATTTAGAGTCATCCTTCCTTTTCTGATATAGAGGGGGAGACACCCTTACAAATGGAGATTTCCCCTTGTAAATGTCCTTTACAAAAGGGTAACTTCTACTTGGTTTTCTGAGTTTCTCCTGAGTCTGCTCTTTTTTAAAAAATAACCAGTCCAAAATAATTCTTATGCCAAAGAGGCATATTTTGGGCTCCCAAATTTTCCTCCACTTTTGTATAATGGATGATAGAATTGAATTAATGTTAATTTTCATAAGTGTGGTAGTGGTGATATGGGTTTGTATCCTCATTACAGGCATAATGAAGTATGTAGAGGTGAAGTATAATATCCTCTGGGTAATATCAGATTGTGTGATAAAAGAGACATAGGTGTGTGTGAGTGTGTGTGTGTGTGTGTGTGTGTGCCTGTGTTGGGAGAGTGAGAGAGAGAGAGAAAACTGGCATTGTGGTACATTAATAGTTGGTATATTTATTCATTATACTGGTCTTTCAACATTTCTTTGAGTTTGATACTTTTCTCACAAAAATGTAAAAAATAAAATATGAATTAAAAATTTGGTTTAACTGCTTATAGACATTATCAACTGTATGTGTATTTATGCGATTTTATAGATTTTAATATTTCATCTTTTTTTCCATAAATAATTGTATACCAAAAATCTATGGAACATCAATTCGAAGGAAACACTCTAAGTATGAATACCAAAAGTGTTGCGTGTAGTGAGTATCAGCTCATGTTTTTTTGTTATGTATATAGATGATTGTCAATGAATCTATCTGTGGACTCAAGGGACATTCTGATATCAGCATTCAGTTCTCTCCTTGAGTCCATAGAATAAATGTACAAAAATCATAGTTGACTATGAAAGAGAGTTTGACTTAGAATAGATTTTCAAAAAGGGTTCACAGTATTTTTAAAGAACAGTAGTAAAATTAATGCTAGAGTAGATTAATGTCTGTGAATTTGGATTTTTTTTCAAGTCTTGAGATATTTCTCTCCAATTAATTTCACGGAATTATTGTATAATGTGTCACCCAAGTAGAACTAACTATAACATATGGATGTTCATACATTATTTCAATTCTGTTTTGTTCTTTTTATACTATGCAATCTCATTATGAGGACACTGCATAATGATAGGTTTTACTCAATCTCGCGGTAAGCTTAATATTCTCTTTTCATATTGTGTGAAATATTGCGGTTTGGGGGGAAATACATATTACTTTTAGAAATCATAACCAAATCGTGTATATAGAATAGATTGAAATGGGAATTAAATGATCTGGTTAAAAGTATTCTAGCAAGACCTAGTAACTGGAAAGGAAATATTTTTAATAAAAACGATTATTTTGTAGTTTCATTTTCATTGCTAAAGCATATATTTCACATTTTTATGTTCAAAAAGCTAAAATTTCCATGATTCTTTCTTTCACCTTCCACACTTGAGAAACCTATTTTTCTGTACCAGCGAGTGTCCTACTTTATAATAGTAACGCAAGTGCAATTCTGATAGCATTTATGCTCTCATAAACATTGGCCTTCTACTCTCACCTCTCTTAAAAATTATACTCTTAGATTAATAGATTACCTTCGCATGCTAGATATTTAATAGTCTCCCACCAAAGTTATATATAATTGTGCACCAGTAATTGTGCACTTTAGTCATAAAAGCTTTGGTTCCACCAGTGTTATATGATGTCACTTTCTCTACAGAAACTTTTATTTGCAAAAATAGGTCTACAGGATTCACGTCAGAATCATATTTAGAAAATTCCTCAGTCTACAATTTTCTGTAGTCTAGCAGTTTTCTGGAAAGACATCTAACAAAGCAATTTTTACCTAATATACTGATGCTGGTTAATTGTTTCTTTGGTTTTTAATGCTCTTTAAGATAGCTTTCTAATTATGGTACATATTTTCACATTTACTAATGTTGAGGCACTCTGTAGCACATAACAGAGTTTATTATAGTGGTTCACTTCTTGGAAGACAATTGTGCTATTTTGTGAGGAGTTTATGTTTATGATAATGGCTTTAGTTTGCAAAGCTCATTCATGTGAATTATTCATGTCAACACATGTTTAATGTGTACTTACTATGTTCTATGTACAAGGTTATGTACTAGAGATAAAAGGAAAAGGAGGAAGAGAGAAGGACTGGTCCAAGGAGGAGGAGAAAGCATGATCTAAGACTCAGGACTTAGTAAAGGACATTGATCCATTACAGTTTTTTTTTTAACTTTTACTGTTTACAACTATTTAAACTTAATAAAAGAGCACAGAATCACTCGTATATCCCAAACTCAGAGTCAAGATGTGATTTTTCCCTATTTGATTGGTACCTTGTTTTAGAATAAAATATTAGTGATACACATGAGAGCTCTCAAGGTCCATGGCATTTTCCTTGCTGCTTAGTTACACACTGTCTAAAGTTTGACTATACTCTAGCATCCATATTTTTGTAAATCAAGAATTTGTTTATAGTTAGAAATCATATTCTACTCTTTTATATTTTGAACTTGCATAAATAATATATTTCCTTTTGTAACTTGCATTTTTCATTCAATGTTATGTTTTTCCCCTCAACAGATTTGGAGTTTATCTATTCTAATTCTAGATTTTTAGTAATTAAAGGTCTAACATTCCTACTTGAGTGATCACAGTCTTATATTTAATAGCTCTAACACTTACAGAAAACAAAATTGATGAGTTTCAAAGCATTGGTTCTGATTGTATTTTATATCATCTCCATGTAATTATCATCTCTATTTTAATTGTACTTATTTATTATTATTTTTATTTTAGTTTCTAATTTCTTTTTTTTTAACATCTATATTGGAGTATAATTGCTTTACAATGGTGTGTTAATTTCTGCTTTATAACAAAGTGAATCAGTTATACATATACATATGTTCCCATATCTCTTCCCTCTTGCATCTCCCTCCCTCCCACCCTCCCTATCCCACCCCTCTAGGTGGTCACAAACCACCTAGCTGATCTCCCTGTGCTATGCAGCTACTTCCCACTAGCCATCTATGTTTACGTTTGGTAGTGTATATATGTCCATGCCACTCTCTCACTTTGTCACAACTTACCCTTTCCCCTCCCCATATCCTCAAGTCCATGCTCTAGTAGGTCTGTGTCTTTATTCCCGTCTTACCACTAGGTTCTTCATGACCTTTTTTTTTTTCTTAGATTCCATATACATGTGTTAGCATACGGTATTTGTTTTTCTCTTTCTGACTTACTTCACTCTGTATGACAGACTCTAGGTCCAACCACCTCACTACAAATAACTCAATTTCGTTTCTTTTTATGGCTGAGTAATATTCCATTGAATTGCACTTTATTTTATTTATTTATTTTTTTTAGTGTTTATTTTTACTTGTTGACAGTTTTGCTTTATTTATTTATTTATTTTTGGCTGTGTTGGGTCTTCGTTTCTGTGCGAGGGCTTTCTCCAGTTGTGGAGAGCGGGGGCCACTCTTCATCGCGATGCACGGGTCTCTCCTATCGCGGCCTCTCTTGTTGCGGAGCACAGGCTCCAGACGCGCAGGCTCAGTAATTTTGGCTCACGGGCCCAGCTGCTCCGCAGCATGTGGGATCTTCCCAGACCGGGGCACGAACCCGTGTCCCCTGCATCGGCAGGCAGACTCTCAACCACTGCGCCACCAGGGAAGCCCCTGCACTTTATTTTTGACTTGGCCCCCAAATTAGTCACACAATTACACAGTGTTTAACAGTTAAACTTCTTGGATTTATCTACCTGTATATCACTTTCTTTGCTCAGTTTGTTCCTTAATCCCACTTCTTCACAGTGAGTTTAATTCCCTTCAGTAAGAAACCTATTCCTTGGAAGTTTTAGTATTGAAGATCTATAGGTAGAAATTTCTGTCTTTGTCCGAAAATGTCATCTCTTTCATTTTTTAATATGGTTAGTTAAATGTTCTATTCTAGGTTAAGAGTGATTTTTCCATTAGTACTTTAAGGATAGTGCTTTCAGTTATCTTCTGGCATCTATTGTTACTGATGAGAAGATTGCTACTAGTCTCATTGCTCTTTTTATTTGATATTCTTTCTTTCTTCCAAGTTGCTTTGTAGACTTTCCTCTTTGCCATTATGTGATGTGGTTTACCAGCTGTTTTTTAGCCTTGGTTCCCCAGAAAGCAGAGCCTCAGGCCAAGAGTTTATGTGCTATTATTTAATTAGAGAGTACAATGCAAGTGAACCGGATTGCAGGGCAAAAGCAGTGAAGCAGGGAAGGCTGGCGATTCAATATGAGAATGCACGATCAAGCTGGGATTTGACCTCTGGAAGTTCTGTAAACTGGATCTCAAAATTATGGGGAGGGAATGTGAAGAAAGGAGAAAGAATTCATCCATGGGTTTAGCCTGTGGGAGAACTGAGAGGGTTGCTTTAGGAATATTCTCACCTGCTGGAGTAAGGAGAGAGGTGGAGGATAGATTTGTTGGAATCATGAACACAGTGAGACACTGTCAGATTGTATATATAAGTAGTCTGCCAGTGTTGCACATTCTTTTAATGTGGAACAAAGGAAGGATCAGGCTGAGGTGAGGTATACGATACAGGATATAATCATATATTTGTTTTCATTTGTTTTACTGGTGACTCCATGCACTTCTTTTATCGGAGGATTTATTTCTAACTTAATCTCTGAGAAGTACTATTTCTTCAAATACTTGTTAAATTCACTCTAATCTCACCTTCTAAAAATATTATTAGATGAATGTGGGTCTTCCATTTTATCCTTTATTCCTTTATCATTCACATTTTCATTTAATCTCATCATTTTTTCTGGCTTATTTTCAACTTATAAAATTCAAATTCAGTTTTATCAAATATGTGATTTAAACTTTCTATGGAGTTTTGAACTCCAATGAACATACTTTTTCTGCCTTTTTCTGCATCAATTGAGATGATCATGTGGTTTTTCTGTCCTTCATTCTGTTAATGTGGTGTATCACATTGATTGATTTTTGTCTGTTGAACCATTTTACACATAAATCCCACTTGGCCATGGTGTATAATCCTTTTAATATGGTGTTCAGTTCATTTTTCTAGTTGGATTACAGCTTATCTTTGAAGGTTCCAGCTTATCCTTGATCTCCTAACTTCAGATCATCTCTCATTCCTGACTGCCAGCCCTACTGACTTCAGGACTGGCACCAAGAGGCAGGGGCAGTGGATTTACAGAGACTGCTTAACAAAGCCCCACTATCATGTAAGGTTTAATCTCTATAATAAAGTCCTTCTAGTGGTTCTACTTGTCCGACCAAACCTTAATATAGAGTTTATCGAATGTCATTTGATATTCTGATCAAGGAAAAAGGGAGAAAGCCAAGGTATAAAGTATAGGAACAGAAAGAAAAATAACACAAAGGGAAATATATTAAATTTAGGATGATGCACGGAACATAAATATGCTGTAAAAATCTAAAAACTGGATGAAATTGATTATTTCCTAGTAAAATATATACCACCAGAATTGATTCCAGAAGAGTGTGAAAAACAAAAGAGAACCCTTAGAAGACCTTCATTGTAACTTTTGGTGAATTTGTCCACATTTCCATCTGGTTTGGCTTGGAGATCCCACCTCCATATTCTCGTGCTGGGCATGTGACCAAGACCTGGCCAGTTAGAATTCCCTGAACTTGAGGTTTTAACAGAAATCCCAAGCTGAGTCAGTCTTTTGTACAAAGGCTGTCACTTTGCCTGGGTTCAGTAAATTGGTAATATACAAAAATAGAGTTGTGTTTGGTCATTTTTCTTGCCACCCCTTGGAGAAAGGTTTCCCAAAATAATACAAAACAAAACAAAACAAAACAAACAAAACAAACTGCAGAGGGAAGAATATCTAAGTCAGAGAAACATTTTCTATTTATATCCTTTGGGCCCCCACACTTACCTGTGTCTGAAAGTATCAGCACTTTCAAACTTTGGTGTATTGTGAGTCAATAAATTCCTTTTTAGCCTTTAAACTAATTTGTAAGTGTTCTCTAAAATTACAACTTAAAATTAATACAATGACCAGGGCAGCAATTGCATAAGATTTCAAGAAGCTAATTTTCTTGCAAAAATGAAGTTATGGGTATATACTCTTTCAAGTCCAAATACTCTGAAACCCTTTCCCTCTTGCTGAATTTTTAAATTCCTTTATATTGGATTTCAAAATACAAAAGAAAATGGGCTCTGCTTCAAGATGTTTGTGAATGTAAGCATACGTAGCCATTACCTTTGCCTCTCAAAAACCTATCATAATAACGGTGAAATCTGAAAGAAAGGGAAGCCCACTACTATAATATGCAAGGAGGGGGCTTCAGCTTCTGAGATATATATGTGCTCAGCAGAACTCCTGAGTAACTCAGGATGGCAAGAGGGAGACGTAGACTGAAAGTCTATGTGGGGCAGAGTTACTTCACCTACACCTTTTTCTCCAAACAAAAAGCCCGACAGAAAGGCATTTAACCACCCTCTTACCAATTCTTTCTTTTAAAAAGGAGCCTTTTAAAAAAGATATGTAAAGACTGTTTCCAGGTGATCTATAATGGCCAGTGTGTTTGTTACAGTTCCTGCCAAAGACTTATTCTTTCAACATTTGTATGTGTTTAGAATAGTGGCAGGTCTCCATCTGCTCATGGTAAAACTAAGCCTTTCAGGTTCTTTCCTAGTCCATGAATTATTCCTATTTCTCCCAGGATTTATTTTGCTATTTTTAATATTTATCTTATCCTCTCTTATGTCATGCCTATCTCAAATATCTCAACAAATATTTATGGAACATCGACTTTGGGCAAGGCAGTATTTTTTGGGTGCTATGACTATTGTAGTGAAAATTACAAAACCCTTGCTTTCCTAGGAGTTTACCTTCTTCTTAACACTTAGAGATATTTTGTTTTCTCTTCATATTTACGAATGAAGACCATGAGCTCTGTGTTTATGATTATCTTTACACCTCTCATTTTTCTGTCTTGATTATCTTTGCTAGCTTCTTTATGTCTGTCTACTTTATAATTGCTCCTGTTCCAAAGGATTCCATCCATCTCCCTCCACTACTACCATGGAACATACTTTCACAGGCAATACCTCATACTTCTTTGACTTCAGTCTGGCATCTTTATCCTGATTTTAGAAGCATACTTGATATTCCGTGATAGCTAGATGAACATTGCCACTAAAATATCACTCTGACATCTCAAATCTCAGAGATTCCAGCTGAATTGTCATCTATTCCTCTACTATGACAAACGAGTTATATTGCATTTCTTATATCAGTGGAACTTCTCACCATCTACTCAGTCACCTAAACCAGAAACTTAAGGTCATCTTTAAATTATCCAAGCAGCCACCAAATTTTATTGTGATTCTTTAATACTACTTGAATCTATATGCATCCATATCTCAACTGTCTCACCATTATATCAGGACTTTATACTTTTTTCTTCCAGTTAATGCCATAACTCCATAAGTGGGACAATCTAAATTTTGACAATCTGTTCATATCCCTGCTAGTATGACCATTCTAAAAATTGAAAAATTTTATTCCTATTAGAAAAATCAGACCCCGGAGGAAGATGGCGGAAGAGTAAGACGCGGAGATCACCTTCCTCCCCACAGATACATCAGAAATTCATCTACACGTGGAACAACTCCTACAGCACACCTACTGAACGCTGACAGAAGACCTCAGACCCCCCAAAAGGCAAGAAACTCCCCACATACCTGGGTAGGGCAAAAGAAAAAAAGAAGAAACAGAGACAATAGGATAGGGACGGGACCTGCACCAGTGGGAGGGAGCCGTGAAGGAGGGAAGGTTTCTACACATTACAAGCCCCTTCGCGGGCGGAGACTGCAGGTGGCAGAGGGGGAAAGCTTCGGAGTAGCGGAGGAGAGCACAGCAACAGGGGTGCGGAGGGCAAAGCGGAGAGATTCCGGCACAGAGGATGGATGCCCTCAGGCACACACCAGCCCGAGAGGCTTGTCTGCTCGGCCGCCGGGGCGGGCGGGGCTGGGAGCTGAGGCTCGGGTATCGGCTTTCAGTCGGAGCGCAGGGAGAGGACTGGGGCTGGCGGCAGGAAGAGAGCTTGAAGGGGTTAGTGCACCACGGCTAGCCCGGTGGGAGTCCAGGGAAAGGGTCTGGAGCTGCCGAAGAGGCAAGAGACTTATTTCCCTTTTGTTTCCTGGTGCGCGAGGAGAGGGCATTAAGAGGGCTGCTTGGGGAAGCGCCGGAGACAGGCGCGGACCTCGGAGACGGGCGTGGGACGCTGGGGCTGCTGCTGCCGCCACCGCCGCAGGGCCTGTCTGCGAGCGCGGGTCACTGTCCGCCCCGCCTTCCGGGGGGCCTTGCACCCCGCCACTGCCGGGGTCCCGGGACCCGGGGACGGCTTTTCCGGGAAAGCGCACGGAGCGCCTCGGGCTGCTGCAACGTCACGCCGGCCTCTGCCGCCACAGGCCCGCCCCACACTGCGCGCCCCTCCCTCCCCTCTGCCTGAGTGAGCCAGAGCCCCCGAATCAGCGGCTCCTTTAAACCCGTCCTGTCTGAGCGAAGAACGGACGCCCTCCGGCGACCTCCACGCAGAGGCGGGGCCAGGTCCAAGGCTGAGACCCGGGAGCTGTGAGAGCAGAGGCAGGGAAATCTCTCTGTGCAGCCTCGGAGGCAGCGGATTAAAGCTCCACGGTCCATTTGATGTGCCCTGCGTCGGTGGGGTGCATAAATGGACAGCGAATCATCCCAAATTGAGGAAGTGGACTTTGAGGACAAGATTTAAGACTTTCCCCCCTTTTCCTCTTTTTACAACGAATTATCCCAAATTAAGGAGGTGGACTTAGAGAGCAAGATTTCAGACTTCTCGCCCTTTTCCTCTTTTTACAACGAATTATCCCAAATTGAGGAGGTGGACTTGGAGAGCAAGATTTTTGATTTTTCCCCCTGCTCTCTTTTTGTGAATGTGTATGTGTAATCTTCTGTGTAAGATTCTCTCTGTGTAGCTTTGCTTCCACCATATGTCCCAGGGTTCTATCTGTCCGTTTTGTTTTCAATAATTACTTTTTAATTTTAATAACGCTACTATATTTCATAGTTTATTCTATTTTACTTTACCTGATCTTTCTTTCTTTCCATCCTTCCTCCCTCCTTCCCTCCTTTCTTTCTTTCTTCCTTCCTTCCTTCCTTTCTTTCTTCCTTCCTTCCTTCCTTTCTCCCCTTCTTCCTTTCTTTCCCTCTCTCTTTCTTTCTTCTACTAATTATTTCTTTCTGCTTTTTCTCCCTGTTATTCTGAGACGGGTGGATGAAAGGCTCTTGGTGCTGCAGCCAGGAGTCAGTGCTGTGCCTCTGAAGTGGGAGAGCCAACTTCAGGACACGGGTCCACAAGAGACCTCCCAGCTCCACATAATATCAAGCAGCGAAAATCTCCCAGAGTTCTCCATCTCAACACCAACACCCAGCTTCAGTCAACGACCAGCAAGCTACAGTGCTGGTCACCCTATGCCAAGCAACTAGCAAGGCAGGAACACAACCCCACCCATTAACAGAGAGGCTACCTAAAAACATAATAAGGCCATAGGCACCCCAAAACACACCACCAGACGTGGACCTGTCCACCAGAAAGACAAGATCGAGCCTCAACCACCAGAACACAGGCATTAGTCCCCCCCACCAGGAAGCCTACACAACCTACTGAAACAACCTTAGCCACTGGGGACAGACACCAAAAACAACGGGAACTACGAACCTGCAGCCTGCAAAAAGGAGACCCCAAACACAGTAACATAAGCAAAATGAGAAAACAGAAAAACACACAGCAGGTGAAGGAACAAGATAAAAACCTACCAGACCTTACAAATGAAAAGGTAATAGGCAGTCTACCTGAAAAAGAATTCAGAATAATGATAGTAAAGCTGATCCAAGATTCTATTTCCAAGATCCATAATCTTGGAAATAGAATAGACAAAATGCAAGAAACAGTAAACAAGGACCTAGAAGAACTAAAGATGAATCAAGCATCGATTAAAAACACAATAAATGAAATGAAAAATACTCTAGATGGGATCAATAGCAGAATCACTGAGGCAGAAGAATGGATAAGTGAGGTGGAAGATAAAATAGTGGAAATAACTGCTGCAGAGCAAAATAAAGAAAAAAGAATGAAAAGAACAGAGGACAGTCTCAGAGACCTCTGGGACAACATTAAACGCACCAACATTCGAATTATAGGGGTTCCAGAAGAAGAAGAGAAAAAGAAAGGGACTGAGAAAATATTTGAAGAGATTATAGTTGAAAACTTCCCTAATATGGGAAAGGAAATAGTTAATCAAGTCCAGGAGGCACAGAGAGTCCCATACAGAATAAATCCAAGGAGAAATACGCCAAGACACATATTAATCAAACTGTCAAAAATTAAACACAAAGAAATCATATTAAAAGCATCAAGGCAAAAACAACAAATAACACACAAGGGAATCCCCATCAGGTTAACAGCTGATCTCTCAGCAGAAACTCTACAAGCCAGAAGGGAGTGGCAGGACATAATTAAAGTGATGAAGGAGAGAAACCTGCAACCAAGATTACTCTACCCAGCAAGGATCTCATTCAGATTTGATGGAGAAATTAAAACCTTTACAGACAAGCAAAAGCTGAGAGAGTTCAGCACCACCAAACCAGCTTTACAACAAATGCTAAAGGAACTTCTCTAGGCAAGAAACACAACAGAAGGAATATACCTACAATAACAAACCCAAAGCAATTAAGGAAATGGGAACAGGAACATACATATTGATAATTACCTTAAATGTAAATGGACTAAATGCTCCCACCAAAAGACACAGATTGGCTGAATGGATACAAAAACAAGACCCATATATATGCTGTCTACAAGAGATCCACTTCAGACCTAGAGACACATACAGACTGAAAGTAAGGGGATGGAAAAAGATATTCCATGCAAATGGAAATCAAAAGAAAGCTGGAGTAGCAATTCTTATATCAGACAATATAGACTTTAAAATAAAGACTATTAGAAGAGACAAAGAAGGACACTACATAACGATAAAGGGATCAATCCAAGAAGAAGATATAACAATTGTAAATATTTATGCACCCAACATAGGAGCACCTCAATACATAAGGCAAATACTAACAGCTATAAAAGAAGAAATCGACAGTAACACAGTCATAGTAGGAGACTTTAACACCCCACTTTCACCAATGGACAGATCATCCAAAATGAAAATAAATAAGGAAACACAAGCTTTAAATGATACATTAAACAAGATGGACTTAGTTGATATTTATAGGACATTCCATCCAAAAACAACAGAATACACATTTTTCTCAAGTGCTCATGGAACATTCTCCGGGATAGATCATATCTTGGGTCACAAATTAAGCCTTGGTAAATTTAAGAAAATTGAAATTGTATCAAGTATCTTTTCCGACCACAATGCTATGAGACTAGACATCAATTACAGGAAAAGAGCTGTAAACAATACAAACACATGGAGGCTAAACAATACACTACTCAATAACGAAGTGATCACTGAAGAAATCAAAGAGGAAATTTAAAAATACCTAGAAACAAATGACAATGGAGACACGACGACCCAAAACCTATGGGACGCAGCAAAAGCAGTTCTAAGGGGGAAGTTTATAGTAATACAATCCCACCTTAAGAAACAGGAAACATCTCGAGTAAACAACCTGACCCTGCACCTAAAGCAATTAGAGAAAGAAGAACAAAAAACCCCCAAAGTTAGCAGAAGGAAAGAAATCATAAAGATCAGATCAGAAATAAATGAAAAAGAAATGAAGGAAACGATAGCAAAGATCAACCAAACTAAAAGCTGGTCCTTTGAGAAGATAAACAAAATTGACAAACCATTAGCCAGACTCATCAAGAAAAGAAGGGAGAAGACTCAAATCAATAGAATTAGAAATGAAAAAGGAGAAGTAACAACTGACACTGCAGAAATACAAAAGATCATGAGAGATTACTACAAGTAACTCTATGCCAATAAGATGGACAACCTGGAAGAAATGGACAAATTCTTAGAAATGCACAACCTGCCAAGACTGACTCAGGAAGAAATAGAAAATATGAATAGACCAATCACAAGCACTGAAATTGAAACTGTGATTAAAAATCTTCCAACAAACAAAGGCCCAGGACCAGATGGCTTCACAGGCGAATTCTATGAAACATTTAGAGAAGAGCTAACACCCATCCTTCTCAAACTCTTCCAAACAATTTCAGAGGAAGGAACACTCCCAAACTCATTCTACGAGGCCACCATCACCTTGATACCAAAACCAGGCAAGGATGTCACAAAGAAAGAAAAGTACAGACCAATATCACTGATGAACATAGATGCAAAAATCCTCAAGAAAATACTGGCAAACAGAATCCAACAGCACATTAAAAGGATCATACACCATGATCAAGTGGGGTTTATTCCAGGAATGCAAGGATTCTTCAATATATGCAAATCAATCAATGTGATACACCATATTAACAAGTTGAAGGAGAAAAACCATATGATCATCTCAATAGATGCAGAGAAAGCTTTCGACAAAATTCAACACCCATTTATGATAAAAACCCTGCAGAAAGTAGGCATAGAGGGAACTTTCCTCAACATAATAAAGGCCATATAGGACAAACCCACAGCCAACATTGTCCTCAATGGTGAAAAACTGAAACCATTTCCACTAAGATCAGGAACAAGACAAGGCTGCCCACTCTCACCACTCTTATTCAACCTAGTTTTGGAAGTTCTAGCCACATCAATCAGAGAAGAAAAGGAAATAAAAGGAATCCAAATTGGAAAAGAAGAAGTAAAGCTGTCACTGTTTGCAGATGACATGATACTATACATAGAGCATCCTAAAGATGCTACCAGAAAACTACTAGAGCTAATCAATGAATTTGGTAAAGTAGCAGGATACAAAATTAATGCACAGAAATCTCTGGCATTCCTGTACACTAATGATGAAAAATCTGAAAATGAAATCAAGAAAACACTCCCATTTACCATTGCAACAAAAAGAATAAAATATCTAGGAATAAACCTACCTAAGGAGACAAAAGACCTGTATGCAGAAAATTATAAGACACTGATGAAAGAAATTAAAAATGATACAAATAGATGGAGTTATATACCATGCTCCTGGATTGGAAGAATCAATATTGTGAAAATGACTCTACTCCCCAAAGCAATCTACAGATTCAATGCAATCCCTATCAAACTACCACTGGCATTTTTCAGAGAATTAGAACAAAAAATTTCAAAATTTGTTTGGAAAAACAAAAGACCCCAAATAGCCAAAGCAATCTTGAGAACGAAAAATGGAGCTGGAGGAATCAGGCTCCCTGACTTCAGACTAGACTACAAAGCTACAGTAATCAAGACAGTGTGGTACTGGCATAAAAACAGAAAGATAGATCAATGGAACAGGATAGAAAGCCCAGAGATAAACCCACGCACATATGGTCACCTTATCTTTGATAAAGGAGGCAGGAATGTACAGTGGAGAAAGGACAGCCTCTTCAATAAGTGGTGCTGGGAAAACTGGACAGGGACATGTAAATGTATGAGATTAGATCATTCCCTAACACCATACACAAAAATAAGCTCAAAATGGATTAAAGTCCTAAATGTAAGGCCAGAAACTATCAAACTCTTAGAGGAAAACATAGGCAGAACACTCTATGACATAAATCACAGCAAGATCCTTTTGGACATACCTCCTAGAGAAATGGAAATAAAGACAAAGATAAACAAATGGGACCTAATGAAACTTCAAAGCTTTTGCACAGCAAAGGAAACCATAAAGAAGACCAAAAGACAACCCTCAGAATGGGAGAAAATATTTGCAAATGAAGCAACTGACAAAGGATTAATCTCCAAAATTTATAAACAGCTCATGCAGCTCAATAGCAAAAGAACAAACAACCCAATCCAAAAATGGGCAGAAGACTTAAATAGGCATTTCTCCAAAGAAGATATACAGACTGCCAACAAACACATGAAAGAATGCTCAACATCATTAATCATTAGAGAAATGCAAATCAAAACTACAGTGAGATATCATCTCACACCAGTCAGAATGGCCATCATCAAGAAATCTAGAAACAATAAATGATGGAGAGGGTGTGGAGAAAAGGGAATACGCTTGCACTGCTGGTGGGAATGTGAATTGGTACAGCCACTATGGAGAACAGTATGGAGGTTCCTTAAAAAACTACAAATAGAACTACCATATGACCCAGCAATCCCACTACTAGGCATATACCCTGAGAAAACCATAATTCCAAAAGAGACATGTACCAAAATATTCATTGCAGCTCTATTCACAATAGCCTGGAGATGGAAACAACCTAAGTGTCCATCATCGGATGAATGGATAAAGAAGATGTGGCACATATATACAATGGAATATTACTCAGCCATAAAAAGAAACGAAACTGAGCTATTTGTAATGAGGTGGATAGACCTAGAGTCTGTCATACAGAGTGAAGTAAGTCAGAAAGAGAAAGACAAATACCGTATGCTAACACATATATATGGAATTTAAAAAAAAATGTCATGAAGAACCTAGGGGTAAAACGGGAATAAAGACACAGACCTACTTGTGAATGGACTTGAGGATATGGGGAGGGGGAAGGGTAAGCTGTGACAAAGCGAAAGAGAAGCATGGACATATATACACTACCAAACGTGAGTTAGATAGATAGTGGGAAGCAGCCGCAGAGCACGGGGAGATCAGCTCGGTGCTTTGTGACTGCCTGGAGGGGTGGGATGGGGAGGGTGGGAGGGAGGGAGATGCATGAGGGAAGGGATGTGGGAACGGATGTACATGTATGACTGATTCACTTTGTTATAAAGCAGAAACTAATAAAAAAAATTTAAAAAAAAGGAAAAAAAATTGTGTTGACTGTGCATTGCTTAGAAGATCTAGTTCAACTCTTCAGCCTGATACACAATACCACTTGTTGCCTCTTTGGCCTCATCTCTTCATTTTTTGCTAATGTACTTACATCTCTTCCTCTTCTACCCCAGAGCATGATGATTCATACTTACTGTTTACTGAGCCCTAAATTTTCAATGCATCTTTACTGTTGCATGCAGTGTTTATTTTGCTTAGAATAAAATTAATGACTTCATTTCATTGGCTAATTGCTACTAGTCCTGTAAGATACAACTCAGATATAACCCAACATTAAGGAGGTTTGAATTATTAGTGTAGATTTCTCCTCCTAGATCATTCCATTTCATCCTGTATCTGAATCTGTGTCAGGGCATCCCTGACATAGAGTGTTACTGTATGTTTATTCATCTGCCTTCTTTAAAATGTAATACATTTCTTCATGATAAGTGCTGTACTTCGTAACTATAAACCTAGCACCCAGCATCGGGCATGGCACATTCTTGCTCAGCGTTGAATGCCTGAAATAGTGATTTAGAAAAGGGTTGGCAGATATTATAACTTAAAAGGCAAGAAACCCTATACAAATATGTTAAGTAAGTGAGAGAGATCTAGGTTGAAATACATCAAATCCAGGATGGTAGGTAACAGTATTAAAATAGGTTTTCTTTGGAGAATAAAGGGTGAAAAATAAGTCTGGGATGCTCACAGTGGCCAAAAATTCTGAAGCAGTGTGTGTGTGTGTGTGTGTGTGTGTGTGAGTGTGTGTGTGTGTATGCCAGTAACTGTTCTAGTTTTTAGAAATGTAGTAGTAATTTAAAAAAAAAGAAAGATCTTTTGGAGCTTCTATTTTGGGATAGGAATGGGGAAGAAAACAAGCACAAGATAAATAAAAAATGTTTTAGATAGTCACAAGTGCTACTAAAGAAAAAAAAATACACTTCCAGAATAGAAGATGACAAGGCCAGGGGTGGTAGATAACTGTGTTGTGACTAGTGATGTGAGAATGGAGAACCCAGAGCCCAGAGTTGGCTTATAATTAGTGTCTGTCCTCTACGAATGGTGGATGAGAGAAAAAGGATTTTCCCCAACATGCTTTTCCAAATCTCCACATTTTTGCAGTGATGTTAAAGATGCTGGCTTGATGCTTAAAAATGGAGAGTTTTGAATATCACACAAAGGAGAGCCTCTTATTTCATAGTGAAAAAGCCTGAGTTAGGAAGGTAAAGAATTTTCAAATCCTAAATGAAGTCACAGAAAAGAAATGCAGTTCAGATTTCCATTCGAAATTCTCATACCAGGAACTTCTCATTGAAGGGAGTATACATTCACCTCTCAAATAATGAAAAGACATGAAATGTTTGGTTAATTGTAGTAAAGAAGATACTGAAGATCTCAAAGTATTGCATATGGATAACAAGTAATATTACTTAACAGAAACGTCACATTTCTTTGTGAACTTTCCAGTACATGCAGTGTTTTGATGTTCATGTTGTTCGATGCTCAGGCTTGTTTGCATTTACAAAAGAATCTTTATACTTAATTCTTCATGGAATATTGAGAGCACAACTTATTTTCAGGGTTAGCCAAAAAAGATAGACTTTATATTGCTATCAAAAACTTATCCACAGGCTATAACTACTTTCAAAAAGAATTTGTTATTCAGATAAGGGTTTTTTTTTTTTTGGAATTAGGCCAAAATAAACAAATGTTTTAAAAACTACCAAGAAAATACAGAGAAAATTCTTAAGATGGAAATATTTATGCACACAACCACAGTGATGCTGTGTATTTAAACTGATATACTGTAATGTAAAAAACGTATCAGGTTGAGCTCAGAAGATTCAGGTACAAATCTTCTCCATTTCTGATTTGTCAGGGCAGACAGAGAGGAATATGATTTGGAAGAGCAATATAATACTCAGCAATCGCTTTGAGAGAAAAATAAGTGGCTCTATAGTTTCAAAGTCAGAGTGTTAAATTGGGTTTATGATATAAGCAGCATACACTGGTAGAATGAGATAGGGTGATGTGAAGTAAAGTTAGAGCGATACGATATTGGTGGTTGTTCAAACAGGAAGGATACTGTCTTCTAGCAGCTTCAGTAGCAGGAATTAGGGATTCCATTTTTGGGAAAAATGGTAGAATATAATGTTATAGTGGGCCTAGAACCAAGACATTAAGCCATTTACTTGTCTAGGACTCATTCTAATCATTTTCTAGGTACAGGATGGATCCTAGATGAGAAGTTGTATTAGTTGTCTGTTGCTGCATAAGAAATTAGTACAAATGTAATGGCTTAAAACAGCATCCCTTTATTAGCTCACAGTCCTATAGGTGGGGATACTGGCATGGAGTGACTAGGTTCTGTGTTCGAGGTCTTAAAGGTCTGAAATCAGCATTTTTAAACCCTTGTCAGATAATTCTAACATCTAATTCATCTCTGTTGGCATCATCTGTCCCATCTTATTCAAGCTGTCATGTATCTGGTTCTTGGTATAAGTAGTGATATTTTATTGTCTTTTGGACATTTTGGCTATTATGTTAGGATACTTTGGTCCCTATTTAAAGTGTTTTGTTTTTTTTAATTTTTAGCAGGCATTCACTCTTTATAGGTTTGGCACACATTTCCTGTACTTTTATGGACGGTGGTTCCATGATAACCTAATTTTCTGACCCTTTGTGGTACTCTTTTGGTCTGTTTCTCTTGTGCAGGTGGGGTTACCTCTGGTCCCTTCTCATGCTGCTTATGGGGTCTGAAGTAGCTTCCCCAGGATACGGCACTTGGTGCTTCTGGTGAGGGAAGGGCATCTCTGGAACACGTGATGAAGAGTCCTTCCTGGGCCAGGCACTTGTGACAGGGTCTCCCTGGACTGTAAGGAGTGGAGGGTGCTTACCAGGTTGAGAGCTTTCTGTGGAGGGATCTCCGTTGCCGGTACCAGCAAGTTGCCTGATGTTTCTGGGGAGGGGAGAGGAGTCTCAGGCCCATCTGAGGAGAGCATTGTCCAGGCGGGAGCTTTTTGTGGTAGGAGCACTTTTGCTGGGACCCTTAGCCACTGACGTGTCTGGGTGGTGAAGGGGGATCTCAGGCCCAGTGGGGAAGGAAAGCACTTTCCCTGGTCACTTAGTGTCATCAGGGCTTCCAATTGTTCGTCGTTGCAAGTTCTGCAAGGCTCGCCTGGTGTTTGGGGGATTCCCATTTGATGTGATGGAGGAAGAGCCTCTTTGAGCCACTTCCTGTTACTCAGTTGGGAGTTAGGAAATGCTGGGCCTGGATCACATTTTTTTGTTGGTAGAGGGTCATAAGGTGCCCTGCCATGAGGCTGTTCATCCATTCTGAGGGTTCCTAGGCAATTCACCTTCTCTAGATCTTTCAGAGATCTCCTTTGGTTGTCTCATATTATTTCCAGGATATATAGTTGTGCGTATAAAGGGGGAGTAGGGAGAGGGAAGTATAAACCATCTTATCTGGATTAGAAGTCCTCTCTGTGCCTTTTAAGTGCTCCCCTGATTAGGTCAGGCTCACTTTGGATAATCTGCCAATCAACTGTGCTATATATCATAATCTAATAATGGGAATGATATTCCATCACATTCACAGGTCTCATACTCAAGGGGAGGGGCTCCTACAAAGATCATTGGGCATCATCTTAGAATTCTGTCGACCACAGAAGGTGCATGTGAATGTACTGAAGCATTAATTAAGCAATTATCATCCTTTGGAAGGTTTTAATCTGTTAGGATAGTATGAAAGCCAAGTACTGTTATAATTATTCTACTCACTTTAAGTGAAGTATATCTGATATCAAAAATACTTCCTAAAAATCAGACTATTCAAACAACTTTCAGAAGTTAATGTAAATTTCAGAGGTTTGATCCAAGCCTTCATTTCTGGCCATGCAGATATCTTCTGTGTGAAAAATATGCTACCTCAAAGATGTTTTCAAAAACTTCACCACCACTCCCCATTTATATTTTGTAGTTATGTGCAAATACTGTGGCTGCCAGCAATTCACAGAGAAAAGAAAGGTCAGTGATGTTGCTGACTTTAACTTTTTAGAGAAGGTGTATACTTAACACTGCCTACATTTGTATAGGTTGCACATTGCACAAAATTTCTGATTATTGCTTTAGGTTATAATACAATGTACTCTCACCTATACCAGGATTGAAAAATTTAAGCAAAATTTTCTGGACTGGCCAATACAACCCCCCAAAAACAGCCTTCAGGCTGAATTAGGAGAAAAATCCTTCACTATGTTTAGGTTGGAAGGAAGCATGACCTAAATTTTGATTTCAAATACTCGGGGTTTGGGGTGATGGTTTTACTGGGGACAGTTAGAATTGAACTATGTAGACATGTTTCTTGAAGCCAAGTTTTACCTTTAAGGCTTTCATATTGCAGCTTGTGAGGCTGCAAGCAGCAATTGGCTACTTTGGGTCATTCACATGAATTCACTCTTAATCATATGATTAAGAGTCATATATAAACCATAAAACCCTTTATAAGAAATCAGAATCTGTTTTAAAAATTAATTATATGAACTAAACATATATAGAAAGAAATTGAAGCTCGAATATATTGAAGAAGCAAAAATTAAAGACATACCTATAACTGCCCTTTATCCTTAGTTGTTTACAATCACAGCAAATCAAAGTGTGACATGTTTAAGAGAAAGGTAATTAAGTTCTAAGGCTTTGTCATCTTATCACTTTTAAAAATACAAGATCTGAGTAAATGAAAGGAAATTAGAGAGGGTTGTTAAAGAGCTGAGTCATAGAGTGGAATAGAGAACAAGCGGAAGCGGAAGAGGCCAGAAAGCATACACAGGCTGGGTTTGAAGAGAGTTGGGAATGCTGGTTGTGGTAGATGGTCTCTGATTTGCTTACCGGATCTACTCGCCATCCTTCTTAACCCTGCTTCGTGATTCCAGGAGGCTGATCTTTATCAGCTTCATGGACCAGTCTCTCTGTGTCTTCAGGTTGGGTTGGGTTAATATGACCTACTGATAAGTGATTAGAAGTCAGGAGGAAAGAAGGCAAGGGTATTTATTTCCATGATCTGCCCCCTTCCAAACTTTAGGTTGGCAGTGGATGCCATTTTCTAAGGTTACATCTCTTGTTGGGTGGGCTTCTCCTATAACTCGAAGACATTCTGGGTTGCAGGAACTGCTATCTCTCTATGCCCCTTCAAACCTAGTGGTTATAATACTGGCTTCTCACAGCTGCTAGCCTCAGGGTACTTCATCATCTCTTGGTTTCCCTTCATTCTTTACACACTTTAGTCTCTTCATTAAATGCTATTCCATCACTCTTTTAAAGTGTGCCATCAGTTTTTAGCTAGAACTGACTGATACATTGGTAGTGGGGAATAGGCGAAACGTTAAGGTAGTGTTAGGGAGGTGGGATAAACTGCTGTGGAGATAGATAGGAAGAGAAGGGTTTCAAAGCTTTTTATGGCATTCTAGGAATGTAACATGACTTCTTTATGTGAATGACTCTAATGTAGTCTTAAATGGCTTCTTAATTATTGATATTTGGTTGGGTTTCTGTTTGTTTGCATGCACAACAAGGATTGAACAGGGCTAAGAGATGTCTGGGATTTACATGATGAGATAATACTACTAGGATATATCTAGATTCATTTTATCATATTAAGACATTTCTCCCATGGAATCAGGAACATCCCAACCCAGTGCACATGCTAAGTTTTTATTGAAATTCAGTGAACTGCTGTGGTGTGAAATTAATTTTTATTGTCAGTCCCCTGCGTCGGCAGGCCGACGCTCAAGCCCTGCGCCACCAGGGAAGCCCTATAACACTTTATATAGCTGAGAATTCAGATCTCAATCAGGATTTTCACTCTCATTGGAATCCACTACTTGCCTACGACAAATCGGACAGGTAGAGTTCTCAGACAGCCAGCGATCAATGCAGTGAATGTGATATTCATGGGAGCAAGGTAGTATGCGAAGCTTGCTGTTTTCTGTGTACTCTGTAAGGCAAATGCTACAGGCTTTTAGTGCATCATTTTCACCAAAAGATCTTACAGCCAAATTGTCAATCTGTGCTTTGGTGAGTCCTGTAGTTTGGTATAGATCATCTTCATTTAAGAGGAAAAACTGTTGCATATTATGGGAGGACCCAGAGTCACTTTCATCAGATATTATTAGGATAATTTGTCTACCCCCTTGGCTGGTCTCTGATGATAAGTCTGATGATAAGTTTGTTTCTTCACTGCCTTCAAACATCAGTGAGCTAATTCCTGAATTTTCATCACTTGAGCTGGAACCGGAAATAGGACTAGAACTGGAACTAGACATACAATTGGGGCGTGAATGACAAATCAGTGTGGAACTTGAATGGGTATCATAGCTAGCATTTGAATCAGAACCAAATGTACCACTACTACTACCATTAGGTGACTCTAGCCATTCCATGTTTTGACTTGGAGGTGAGACACTATGCTCTAAATTACTGTCAAGGATAATTTGTCTACCCCCTTGGCTGGTCTCTGATGATAAGTCTGATGATAAGTTTGTCTCTTCACTGCCTTCCAACATCAGTGAGCTAATTCCTGAATTTTCATCACATGAGCTGGAACTGGAACTAGACATACAATTGTGGCTTGAATGACAAATCATTGTGGAACTTGAATGGGTATCATAGCTAGCATTTGAATCAGAACCAAATATACCACTACTACTACCATTAGGTGACTCTAGCCATCCCATGTTTTGACTTGGAGGTGAGACACTATGCTCTAAATTATTGTCTAGGATAATTTGTCGACCCCCTTGGCTGGTCTCTGATGATAAGTCTGATGATAAGTTTGTTTCTTCACTGCCTTCAAACATCAGTGAGCTAATTCCTGAATTTTCATCACTTGAGCTGGAACCGGAAATAGGACTAGAACTGGAACTAGACATACAATTGGGGCATGAATGACAAATCAGTGTGGAACTTGAATGGGTATCATAGCTAGCATTTAAATCAGAACCAAATATACCACTACTACTACCATTAGATGACTCTAGCCATTCCATGTTTTGACTTGGAGATGAGACACTATGCTCTAAATTACTGTCAAGGATAATTTGTCTACCCCCTTGGCTGGTCTCTGATGATAAGTCTGATGATAAGTTTGTTTCTTCACTGCCTTCAAACATCAGTGAGCTAATTCCTGAATTTTCATCACTTGAGCTGGAACCGGAAATAGGACTAGAACTGGAACTAGACATACAATTGGGGCGTGAATGACAAATCAGTGTGGAACTTGAATGGGTATCATAGCTAGCATTTGAATCAGAACCAAATGTACCACTACTACTACCATTAGGTGACTCTAGCCATTCCATGTTTTGACTTGGAGGTGAGACACTATGCTCTAAATTACTGTCACTGTCCATAAGTTTACTTGAGTTACTAAATTCTGCCATTGTCTGCCTTAACGTGCTCTGAATTGGAACAGATGTTGTATCATTTAAGCTAGTATTTAAAGTTCTGCAATCGGGATTTCTAATGGTATTGACATAAGCTCTCACAGCTGCCCGCTCAGAATGTGAATACATATGCCTCAGTCCTCGTTCACTTTCAGAAGTGACAGTGTTGTTTGGTGTCTCAGATGTTAACTGAGTTCTACTAGCTCTGCTGTCTCTCTGAGAATATGCTCCAGAATGAACTTGTCCTACTTCAAGATTGAAGGGTATGGTTGGATATATTTCCCTCATTCCCCAAGATTCACCACTGCTGGTTGTATCTGGAGAATTTTCTCCATGAACGGCATTCCTTGTTCTAGAAGTTTCAATAAGACCGCTATTTTGCAACTCAAATCCAGTCATTTGCTGTGTCAATATTTCTTGGTGCTCAGTTCTAGAAAATCTCGCATTCTCACTTAGCAGAGGCTGCTCAAAATTCTGAGAGGGTATACTATGATTCAGTCTTTGTACAATTTCCCTAAGTGAACGTGGAGGCGACCAACTTTCAATTCTTGCTCTGGTTCTCCAATACTCTGGGCTCCTACTTCTTGCTCTTCTCTGACTTGTGGTAGGTGGGAATTCCATTAATGTTTCAGTTGTATCTTGTTCAGACATAGATGGTCTTGTAAATATTGATTCAGATTGTGGACTTTCCACTTGCCTTTGGCTGTCTTCCATATTTTCTCTTCTGGGAAGTCTTGCAGATGCTACATATTCATTCTCTAGATTTGGACTCCCATTATCAAGGTTAACATTTATTTCTAAACTGAATATGAACTGATCACTTTTAGGATTAATTAGGCTCTCTTCTCTCCAAGATTGGTTTTCTCTTTGTCCACTTGTCATATTTTCAGTTTGTCCAGAACAGTTAAGCCAGTCTATTAGAGAGTCACCACTAGACACGTCATCTGAAGAGTCTCCTCTGTCTGTTAACAAAAAAAATGTGGAGGGTGCATAAAAGAACCACCAAAATTAGAACCATCATAAAATAGCACTCTGAAACTTTGTTTCAAAAATAAACAAAAAATGAGAACTTAAATACTCAGATGTTTTCAACTGATTTCACATTTATAGAGTTAATATTTTATAAACTGCACTGTGTAGATTTATAAGTAAAGGTAGAAAAGTTTCGATTCCATCCAAAAAGAGTGAGCTAATCCTAGATAAACTTAGAGAATTTTTTAAAAAGGGAATCCGGATGAAGTCTATGTTTCAGTATTTCATCATATACACAGCCCTGTGTACCACTGTCAGAGGAATGTCAAGAGACTTTTTTTTCAGTCCACTGTCAAAACACTAATGCAATTAAACAAGGTAAACACCAGTTAAGGTACAATGCTAGTAGTTTAGTTCAATTTACATTATTGTCTAATTTTCATTAGTCTCCAACATGACTACTTCTAGGCTCTTCACTTATGTGCTTTTGATAATAGATAAGCTGTTTTAAAATATAAGGTTATTGCCCAAACATAAACAAGTTTTATAGGTTTAAAAGTGTTTTCATTTTGAATACTTCTTAATGTTACCAAGATTTTTAATTGACATTAAATTGAAGGTCAGATCAAATGAATAGACTGAACCTAGCATGGTACATATAAGACCATATTCAAGAGCCAAAGTATTATAGTATCCTCTTCATTAGACAGCAAAATCCTCTACTTCACACTGGGAGGGAAAGCACCAGACCTGAGGTCCGAGCAGGGTTTCTCATCCTTAGCACTATTGACATTTTGGTGCTGGACAATTCTTTGTTTTGGGGAGCTATCCTGTGCATTGTGGGATATTTGGCAGCATCCCTGGCCTCTGCCCACTAGATGCTAGTAACACCCATGCCTCCCCTGTGACAACCAAAAATATCTCTAGCCATTGTCAAATGTCCCCAGGTGTTGAAGAGAGCACAATTGTCCCCAGTGGAGAATATTTCTGTTTGCTTTTTTTACATGTCTATGTAGAAAAAATAATTCAGGAAGTAGGAGGGACTTTCAGTTGAAGTAGAAAACCAAGAAAAATACAAATAGGCTACTTTGCACTGTTTCCCAATTAAAACAACCCAAATGTGAATCAGGAAAACAAACAAACAGACCTTGACATGCTCACCAAAAATCAAGTAAATGCCAGTTCTTTTTATGAGAAGTTACTTACCAAATGAATGTAAGTCACTTCTGTATAATTTACTATTTCCTATTATGAAGTTACTATTTCCTATTATGAAGTTCCTTATTCATCCCATCCTATTCCCTCCAAAAGCAAAATATACCTGTATTTTCATCTGAGTCTTGTGGTGCGTTTTCTTTAATTAGCTGAAGTCTTCTCAGCAACTCTTCTTCCGTACTTTCACCTGGAATGCCTAGAAGATTGTTGTCTCTCATAAATTCGTAATCTTCTTCACTCAGATTATTTACGAACCTGGAGAAATCTTCCCGAACCAATCGGTCCGTTTGACTTATGTGTTGGGCCGAAACTCCATCTCCTTCATCGTTGGAATCCGAGTTTTCCACCTTAATAAACAAGTGGAAAATTATCTGAAATTCACGACGTGGCGTTGAAATTCACCAATGGTCGTTTCGTTTTCTTCGCTTTCTACTTCCTGCCAGAGTGTCCGGTTCCGACTCAGTCGGATGACCCTCCGCACAGATTCCTCCCTTCTCCCTTCCCGACTCAGTTCTGTGGCCCCTGGTGACGCAACGGTTGGGAGCCGCCTCTAGCCCAGAACTTGCTAGACGTTGCCTAGGCACCCATTATCTTCCCCGCTGTTACCCTAGTAGGGACTGGATTCAGGTTAGGTTTCATTTCATTCAAAACCAGCCAACGTTACTGAGGGTTTATAGTGTACCAAGCACCGTGCTTCACCTCGTTTCACCCACATGAGCCTATCCTCAGGTTTTCAGGCTCTGATATGCTCTATTTATTCGTTACATTCCATATGACTGCCTTCTTCAAAATGCCATGCCAAAGTCAGCCTAGTTCAAGGCAGCAATTCTCATTTTCAGGTGCCCAGGGACCTCCGCCTTTTCTCCTCATGAATTTCTCAAATCCTAGACTCTCACTAAGAAAGCCCACAATTTTGGATAATTTACCAGGGCCCTGGCTGAGTCTCTTTAGTGTGTCCTCTCCCTTTTAACTGTTAATGGCTTCATCTTGCATTATATGGTCCTTCAGTCTTGTTTCAAACAAACAAGAAACACCAAAACTTTGGCAGGCTTTTCTGCTCAGCCAGGGAATTCCTTCTCCACAAAAGCATCACGTTCATTTTTGTCCTCCTTTCTCATAAATATTATAAATAGTACTTAAGCAAAACTAGCCAGAACATCACAGGAACTTTTAGGACAGATACATAATAGTTACTTTGTCTGCCACAGTGAGTACTGACTTTGCTGATTTTGTCGCATGTATCACCTGAAAGGCTTGGTGAAAATAAAATAACGCTCATTTGCAATGCTATCTGGAGGAGACCTCTAATTCACTCTCAGTACACAGCTTAGAAGTTTAAGGAGCTGTGTAAATTCACAGTTGTTGTTTTGTTCACGGTCCACAGCAGGCTTTCTTGTTTGTTCTCAAGGAGATGGAAGGATGGTAACTTTACTGGTGTGACAGTGAAGAATCTAAGTCTATGTCCTGCTTTTGACATTTGTTCGATGCCTCGTTTAACTTAAGCTAGAAAAATCAATCTTTCCCCTCTGAATCAAATCTCAGCAAGTCTTTGGATGAGAACAGAATCCCCTAGACCACCCTGCCTCCTTTATGGACTTCTGAGTGTATTTGTTATCTTTTACTGAAGTTATTCTTTTCACAGGGGAAATCTGTTGTAAACTTGTTTGCTGTGCCTCAATCAAAACTAGCAGTATTATGAAAATTCAGCGTGATTTGTACTCTTGATGCAGGAAACCCTAACAATCGTTAGTGTTCTTGAGAGTGATTGATTCAGTTTAATTCAATTCAATCAATTCAAGTGTCAAGTATGTTTAGCGTTTGTTAAATGTCAGTCATATTATCAGATATTAAGATACAAAGATGAGTATATTTAAGAATCTGTTGTCATTAGAGTATAACAAACAATTGAGCTACACAGAGGTAAAATTACAGTTTTGAGGAGAAAGTGATTTGAGTGAGAGAGAAAATCGGTTTCACTGCATTTGGGTTTGAAAGGATGAATAGGAGTTTTCTAAGTGAATGAAAGGGGGAAATATTTTCAAAAGTGAGAACAGCAACTGCTAACACTCGTAAAACAACAAGGATAGTAGATTTTAATTACTAAAAAAAGACATTAGTTAAATTGGCAGAGCAAGGCCAAAAAATGGAGACCTTTATGACATGTTTAGAAGTTGGACTTTATCATTAGTGCAATGGAAAGATGTTGAAGTCTTTAGACAGTTGATGGTCAAATTTGCAATTTAGAAATAATATTGATAGCAGTATTGAGGATGAATATGAAGGGCAACAGTTCAGATGGGAGGGTCAGAAATAGATAGAGGGCAGCCTAGGCTAGTGATGACAAGGATCTGAATCAAGGCAAAGGAATATGATTAAAATGAAGGACTTTAACAGATCTCTAGGCAGCAGAACTGATTAAACCTAGTAATATATGGGACAGATGGAAAAGTGGGGAGGGGGAATATATGAGGGAAAGGCAGGGGTCAGGAGTACTTCTGTACTTTCTGTATTTCTGTCTTTGCTTAGTGGACAGTGGTACCAATAAGAAGTAACACCTGATTCTGAAGTTGTATGGTTTAGCTTAAGAGGGAGCATGATTGCTTATGATTAGAATAGTATGCAAGTTACCTGAAGATTCAGAAAGTCTTACAGTCATTCCAAATTTAGGTACAGAAGCACATGAACTAATAGCCCCGGATGTTTGGTGTTCCCTGTAGTTGGCTCTCAGTGTCAGTGACTCTAGCTTCCTGAACTACTTGTTCCTGGTTATGTCCCAATTCTGGTGTAAGTAACAGGGTATAGGGATCATCATCCCAGAGACCTACTTATTGACCTTGATTATTTAAATAGAAGCCACCAATATAGCTGTGCTTTACACTTAGTTCTCTCATGTCTTGACTTTCCTTCTGAGTATTGCAGTGTAGGTTCAGTAGTTTTTCCTCTGGATGGCAATATTGCTGCTTTGGCCTTTGTTCTATCCCTTGTCTTGATATCAGAAGTCTTCTGAAGATGTTTTTTCTTCACTTCTCATTTCAGAGATGGGAGGTGCATCAGGAAGTCCGGAGGTTGACTAGAGCATCACTCTAAGTTGAGTTGGAGGGGAAGAGGTTGAAGATGGAAAGCTGCTTACTTTCAAACAGAGTCAAGCACTTAAAAATTTGGCCAATCCATTGTTTATGATGTAGTGAAAAAATGGGGTGTGTGTGAGCAGATTTGGCTGTTCTTTTATCCTGGTTGTAATAATGGAGTTTTGTAATCAAGAGTTTTCTTTTACTGACTCTGTCCAAGGAAGCTTCTGAACAGATTCTATGACTCAAAGTGAGACTTAAACTAAGCAAGAGATAGCATTCTCCCTGAATATGGGTAAAAGGAGTTCCGTGGCTTTAGAACTGTAAGAAATGATCAAGACATATATTCCAGATACCTATTGCAGTATAACAAACCATTCCAAAACGCAGTGGTAGATACAATAGAAACCATGTTGTTATAGTCAGGACTTTGTGAGCTAAGAATAAAGATAAAGAATACTGGGGATGGCTCATCTCTGCTCCATCATGACTGGGCCTCAGCTGTGGTGGTTTGAATGATTGGAGATAGATTAGACAACTTGACTGGTGTCATATGTCTGGGGCCTTGGTTCTGGCTAAGTTTTCTTTGAGTCACATCTTTTGGTGCTGAAATGTCCAACCAAGATGGCATCTTTATTCACAAATCTGGGGCTTGAGTTGGGCTGCACAGGCTGAAAAATCTGGGGCTGGTTTTCTCTCTGTCTCTGTCTTTCTCCATGAAATTTCTTGGTGTAGTTTTGGAGTCTTAGCAACCTGGATATCTCAAAGTAGTTGAACTCTTACATAGTGAGTGGCTTCACCCAAAGCAAACACCTCAAGAGACTTGGCTGGAATCTGTAAGTCTTCCTATGACTTAACCTCACAAGTGCAAGAACACCTTTTCTCTTGCATTCTGTTGATTGAATAAGCCACTGGATCAGCCCATATTCAAGAAGTGGGACACCACATTCTACCTTTCAATAGAGAGGTAACAAAGATTTTATGGTTATATTTAATGTACTATAGCACATGATGAAAAAACTCTTATAATGATGACTTTTCAGTTGAAGTGGAAATTAATCTCTCCCTCTGTTTTCTGAATTGCATTATTCTCTGGGTAAAAATTAAAAAAGGGAGGACATAAAATCTGAAGTTCTGGGCTTCCCTGGTGGCGCTGCGGTTGAGAGTCCGCCTGCCGATGCAGGGGACACGGGTTCGTGCCCCGGTCCGGGAGGATCCCACATGCCGCGGAGCGGCTGGGCCCATGAGCCATGGCCGCTGAGCCTGCGCGTCCGGAGCCTGTGCTCCACAACGGGAGAGACCACAACAGTGAGAGGCCCGCGTACCACAAAAAAAAAAAAAAAAAAAAAAAAAAAAATCTGAAGTTCTTTGCATTCAGCCTGATTTTATAGATACCCGATTAAGGATGTTTTTATTATGTAATAGTTTTCCCACATCAGAGACCATTGGTAATATTAAGAGCTATTTACTGAGCAACTGTAATTGCTAGACACTCTGCTTGTGTTTTAACTTATTTGATCTCAAGCCCCATGCAAGATAGGTATTACTATTCTCAGAGCTAAAGGCATGGAGGCTGATGCAAATTAAGTGATTTTCTCAAAGTTACAGTAATAGATAATATGTTTAGATTCAAACAAGGTCTATAGGATGACTCTCCCTGTTTTGCTCTACTCTGCTGTGTTTAATGAAAACACAATTTTAGACATTATTACACAAACGTAGTAAAATCTCAGTTAAATGAGATGCTTGAATCATGTTTGATCATTTTCGTGTGCCATTTCAATTCTGCTTTGGAGTTAGTCTAGAATATCTTCGTTTTAACTTAATAAAGAGTAATTTTAAATCAAGAAGTAAACATAATTAAAGCTTGATAAGATATTTCATATTTTTATGTTTTTTTCTTTCCCACCAGAAGGATGGGTTAAAAGCTTGAAAGCATTGATGCAGAAAAATGAATCTAAATATGCATGTCTCATGGAATCTACTGGAATTGGTTCTTTGACACAAATACTTGTTTTGAATCTAAACATGAAATTCTTGTTAATTGAAATCACACCCTTTCCACTTACATAGGCTTGACACTAGGAATTAGTTTCATCTCTTCCTTATGCTTACCTCTAATTATGGAAATAAAAATGTATTTATTTAGCAAGGTCTCATCCCTCTTATGATTTCCTTTCTTCCCGGTTCTGCTCAGATTTAGACTTCTGATAGCTTTTCTATTAGTGCCGTGTCAGTGGATAGTTTGCTTCTATGCTTTCTCTAGTTTTGAGCCATTTTACATACTTTCTCTGAGGCACGCTCCAGGTCTGTGATTCACAAACAAGTTAGTTCATATTTCCGCACATTTGTTTATTTGTAAAGTCTTACATCCTAGATTATTGTAATAAATAAATAAACTTACATATACATAAATAATATTCTGTTTGTTACCTATATAGATATATTTAGAGATGAATTTTACGGTTCCAAGGATGAAACGGATATCAGGTTTGTTTCTCAAAACAAATGAACACAGAGAACACAAAATGAATAAGCAACACAAAAGCTCACAATATATGAGCAAAACCAAATTAAGCAGGCCTGCCGTATACAGATTCACAGGTTGTGCACTCTAAAATTCCCAGGGGGCACCATTCATGTAAAGAAGAAAGTGAACGACACTCCTATAAATATGCAGTGCACCACCTGTACAACTGAACATGCAGACCCTGAAAATGAGCTTTAATGCTATCTTCTGCCTTCCTTCGACCCAGTAGGGAGAAGAGAAGAGGATAATGAACTCAGGGAGAGTAAATAGTTACTTTATTACTTGTTCTTCTCCAGGCCTAGAATTTTATATGCTCCTATTGAAGGGAGGTTGGTGATTTTGTTCAGTAGCCTGCAGTCACAGGGAGGTGCACTGCCTCTTTCACCAAGTATTTACACCAGTAGGTGTAACCACAATGGCAGCGTGTGGTGTGGGTAAAAATGGTCACCTCACATCTCCGTCATGTCGACTCTCCCTTTTATGGTGCTAATTGGGTGTTGTAGTCGCTCTTATGGAGAGTCACTGAATGGTCAGTCTGGGTTGCCTATTCAAAGAAACTCACCACGGGCTTCCCTGGTGGCGCAGTGGTTGAGAGTCCGCCTGCCGATGCAGGGGACACGGGTTCGTGCCCCGGTCCGGGAAGATCCCACATGCCACGGAGCGGCTGGGCCCATGAGCCATGGCTGCTGAGCCTGCGCGTCCGGAGCCTGTGCTCCGCAACGGGAGAGGCCACAACAGTGAGAGGCCCGCGTACCGCAAAAAAAAAAAAAAAAAAAAAAAAGAAACTCACCACATTTTCAAATTACATTACAAAAAGGCCCCTACATTTCAGGCATACCATTTTGCTTAAATTCAAACTACTGTACTATAATCAAGTTACCTCTCTTGCTTAAGTCTTAATATCCACAAACCTCAACAAATTCAATGGACAGTAGGTTGACCAAAGGGTGAAAGTTCTTTAAAAAGTAGCATTTGTATTGGGAGCAGAGTTTGGGTTTCCTTATGGTCGGATTTCCTGGGGCCTCTTTAATATTCAGGCTAAATGCAAGCTCTTATCCACACTATTAGAATGCATCCTCTATCTTCAAACACATTTGACAACTTATTGCATATAGAATAAAGTAAAATGTGTAGTAAGTCCTTACAAAAATCACTCTAGATTTGCCAACATTACTACATTTTCATCTTTCAAACTTCAGTTTAAATGTCACTTCCATGGAAAGGTCTTCCTGACCAGTTTATCTAAAATAAAATTGTGCATGTCATGCTCTGTCACAGACGCTTATCTCTTCCTCCAATAAACTGTATACTATAAGAATAGTGATCTTTATAGCTCAACCTGTGTTTTCCATCTATTCAGTTCCTTAAAGTAGATACTAAATGAATACGCGTTGGAGAGTGAAAAAAGTAAAGTAAGGAAGAAAGGCCAGAGGGAGGAAGGGAGGAAGGAAGGGCCTCTGGCAAAGATTCTCTCTCCATCTTTTTTCATTCTGGCTGCTGTAACAAAATGCCACAGACTGGGTAGCTTATAAACAACAGAACTTTATTTTGTAATGTTATGGAGGCCTGAAGTCCAAGATCAAGATAGCAGCATGGTCTCATTCTGGTGAAAGCCCTCTTCCTGATTCATAGCCAGAACCTTCTTGCTGTGTCCTCACGTGGTGGAAGGGGGCTAGTGAGCTCTCTGGAGCCTCTTTTAAAAGACATTGATCCCATTCATGAAGGAATTTGTGGAATCTAAAAAATACAACCAACAAGTGAATATAACGAGAAAGAAACAGACTTACAGATGTGGTGAACAGACTGGTGGTTACCTGTGGGGAGAGGGAAGGGGAGAGGGTAGGGGATTAAGAGGTACAAACTATTATGTATAAAATAAGCTACAAGGATATACTGTACAGCACAGGGACTATAGCTAATATTTTATGATAACTATAAATGGAGTATAGCCTTTAAAAATCGCAAATGACTATATTGTACAGCTGTAGCTTATATTGTATACCAACTATATTTCAATGAAAATAATAATAATAGTCACAAAAAATATGAAATAAAAGGCATTAATCCCATTCATGAGGGTGCCACCCTCATGACCTAATCACCTTCCAAGGGCTCCACCTCCTAATACCACCAATTTGGGGGGTTAGGATTTCAACATATACATTTTGAGGGAACATAAATATTCAGACCATAGCACTCTTCTTTGACCAAACTTGAGTCAGGCTTCTCTGAGTCCTCTTTCTAACTAGTCCCTGACCTTAGGCTCTGTCCTTGGCCCATTTAGACTAGTATTAACATGAATTCTGGTGGGTCAGTTTAGCAAAAATCCTCTACCCTTGATATATGATCAAACTCTTTATCCCTCACCCTTCATGTCTTATCACCCTAGCCTGACTACAGAAAAAAGTTCTGTCAAATTGGTTTAGCCAGAATTCTCCTTACCCCTGATGTTTCCTCTTAGTAATTTTCTATCCACTGACCCCCACCCTGCTCCTTGCCTTTATATCCTTACTTGTTCTTACTATATTAGGAGTTGAGCCCCGTCTCCCTCTCCTACTACACAGCCCCTCTGTAGTAGTCTCCCTGACTTATCCTTGCTACCTTTAACAAGTATCATGTATACTTGTTTTCTTCAGTACCTTCCAGGCTTTCCTTACCTACATCTCTCTGCATGTGCTGTCACTTGTTCCATGCCTTTGTTCACATTGTAATCTGTGCCTGCGATGCCCTACCCTTTATGCCCTAGTTCATATCAAACCTCTCTGCAATATCTGTACCCTTCTAGTCCTGTATTAAATGCACTGCCCTTCAAGATGGCCTGTAAAACTCCTGTTTGCATAAATATTTGCCATTTTTCACCTTCCTGTTTCCTCTTAGACTCTTAAATAGAACAATGTGTGCACTTGCCTTCTACTAGATTGTAAACTGTAGTGATGCAAGAAGTAGGCATCATTATGTGCCCCTCTAATGCCTAACACCAAATGTTATGCACAGTTAGAAACTCAATAAATACCTGATTAGTTGAACTATGGTCCTACTATATAGTGAACATTTCAAAGGCTATTGAATTGGATTCTGATCTCCCCCGCTCATGGGCTGTGTGACATTGGGTAAGTTATTTAATCTCTCAGTTTAAGTTTCATTATTTGTAAAAGGCAATGATAACTAAATGGGTTGTGGTAAACTTTAGTGACATTCTATGTAAAATAAAGTAAATGTGATACTATATGTAAAGGTGTCTCCTGCTTAAGGTCAGGAATCCATTTGTAAAAATGAAGCCGTTTTTGTTAAAATGTAACCAGGAAAAAATTTCCTATTATTTTAATGGAAACCTTTAATATGTTTTATATGTTTGCCCAACAACCCCAACAAATTTCCTGAAATGCAATGAAACAAAAGAAACAAAAAATTGTTATAATATAGATATTTAAAATCATCATATCCTAATCACCTAATAATTAATATGGTTTTAACAAACATTGCTTTGCAGTAACATGGCCTCTCTTAACCCCAGTAACATCAGAGTTGCACATCCTCTTCTGTGACACTTTGCAGGCTTTTCAAAATGTCTACACAGGAATCTGAAGTTTTACCCAATGTATTTGGAATGTAACTCAAGATTTTCTCCAACCACTGTGTTCTTATAAAAGTTACCTTGAATTTGCAGATGCAAATATGTTTTATTGCTGTATAATCACTGGCTGAAGAATATTTGATTGAGAACTAATTAAATTCTCTGTAGTGTAAGTATTAAAGCAAAGAGCTCTTCTAACAGGGAAGTAATAGGAGATATTTTGTGTGTTATATCTTCATATAGGATTGCTAAACAGTGTTGTTCTTAATAAATGTTATTTTCTAACTTCCTTCCATTATGAATCAAATTAATTCTAAACCCAAGATTTAATTTAGTCTTCATTTCTCAAATTCAGTGAAAACATTCATTTTTGGGGTTTTAAGAATTTAATTCAGTTATGCAAAAATATATCTAGGGGTTTATTTTATTTTTTAGTTTTAATTTAATTTAATTTCTTTCTTGAAGTATAGTTGATTTACAATATTGTATAAGTTTCTGGTATACAGCAAAGTGATTCAGTTATATATATATATATATATATATATATATATATATATATATATATATATATATATATACACACATATATATTCTTTTTTATATTCTTTTCCCTTATAGGTTATTACAAAATATTGAATATAGTTCCCTATGCTATACAGGAAGTCCTTGTTGGTTATCGATTTTATTTTATTTTATTTTATTTTTATTTTTTTATTTTTTTGCAGTATGTGGGCCTCTCACTGTTGTGGCCTCTCCTGTTGTGTTTGTGCAGGCTCAGTGGTCACGGCTCATGGGCCCAACCGCTCTGCGGCATGTGGGATCCTACTGGACTGGGGCACGAACCCGTGTCCCCTGCATCGGCAGGCGGACTCCCAACCACTGCGCCACCAGGGAAGCCCTCGATTTTATATGTAGTTGTGTTTATATGTTAATCCCAAACTCCTAATTTATCCCTCACCCCCTTCCCCTTTGCTAACCATAAGTTTGTTTTCTATGTCTGTGGGTCTATTTCTATTTCATATATAAGTTCATTTGTATAATTTTTTTTAGATTCCACATATAAGTGATATCATATTATATTTGTCTTTCTTTTCTTTTTTTTTTCTTGTGGTACGCGGGCCTCTCACTGCTGTGTCCTCTCCCGCCGTGGAGCACAGGCTCCGGACGCTCAGGCTCAGCGGCCATGGCTCACGGGCCCAGCCGCTCCGCGGCATGTGGGATCCTCCCGGACCGGGACATGAACCCGTGTCCCCTGCATCGGCAGACGGACTCTCAACCACTGCGCCACCAGGGAAGCCCCTATATTTGTCTTTCTGTGTCTGGCTTACTTCACTTAGTATGATAGGTCCATACATGTTGCTGCAAATGGCATTATTTCATTCTTTTTTTATGGCTGAGTAATATTCCATTGTGTGTGTATATGTGTGTGTGTGTGTGTATGACACGTCTTCTTTATCCATTCATCTGTTGGTGGGCATTTAGGTTGCTTCCATGTCTTGGCCATTGTAAATAGTGCTACAGTGAACTTTGGGGTGCATGTATCTTTTCAAATTATGATTTTCTCCTAGGGCTTTATTGATAATGACATACACTCTAGCCCACCTACCTCACTTATATTTCCATATATCCTGAGTGAGTCAGTGTCTTTCTTTTGGCTTTTTAAGAAATCTGGATGCTTTCTAGATAATAGTTATCTCCATATGCACATCTGAACCATTTGCATGGCTTCTTTGTAAGTTTATTATTAGGGAAGCTTAGAATAATTTCATAACAACATAGAAAGTGATTGTATACAAACTTTATTTTAACTGTGGACTACCCCCACTCCTACCCCAAATACTCATAGACTGAAAGGTCATCAGAGATGAGCTTGTCTTTGGGAATTGGAGCGTGGAAATCAGAGAAAGGAAGGAAATCACGGAACTACTTCAGTTGGAGATAAAGGAGTGGGTAAATGCCCATTTCTTGGAAAAAAGATGAATTTCCTACTAGAGGAGAAATCTCTTAAAATATTCAGCTGCGCCAGTGATTAAATCTGTTGCAAATTTAGTTGCATTAGGCAGGTACTGCAGGGAACAACTAGTGTGTATGCCTTGGCATAGTAAAAAAAAATTATGTAGACAGAAAGTATATTTCATTTATCTAGTTATTGAATAGCCTGAAATATAGAGCAGTCGAATACTATTTGTAATTTGCGTGAGTGTGTGTGTGTGTGTGAGAGTGAGCAAAGCTGTGTTTGACACTAACATCCATTTTTCCTGACTTAAGAACAATATTTTAAGAGATAATTGTGGTTTAAAGAACTGATTGATGCCAGACAGGAAGTTCCCCTCATATTGATTATGTGTAAAAATGCCTAGGAGGGCTTGGGACTGATAGAAACCATCAGTAAACTTCAAAACTCAAACGAGAATTTAGTTGACAGCAGGGTGTTCAGTACAGAAAATAGTTTCAGCACTGACACTGTCTTCTAAGGATCAGTATCTATCCATCTGTATAACAGATATCTGTGCGAAAGACAGTGTGGTATGGTGGAATGAAAACTGAACTTGTAATTGGAATATGGGGATTAGGTTCCAGCTGAGTTCTTTCTCCTGGTGCTATCTTGGAGAGTTACACCTCTAAGAATAACATTCTTTGTTTTTAAACTATGTCTAAGGATCTTTTGGGCTCTCTATTTCTATGAAACTCTGATCCTATTTTATCATTGTAGGGGTACTGTGTGTTGGAAGATAGCTGGATAGATCAATGGATGCATATATGGGTGGGTGGAAAGATAACTGAGTACATACACACACATATACATATACATACACATACATATGTATGCACAATATATACATATAAAAATATATACTTATATATATAGGACTATATATGTGTGTGTGTAACACCTACAGGTTATTTCCATGCATAAGTGTCTACATAGAGTGACATCACAAATTCAGGCCATGGTTTTCCTTTTCATTGGCAAATATGACAATAAATCATCTATCATCTATTATTAAAGAGGTAAGACCTCTTAACAGCAAATGGGTCTTGAAAGAGATTTTAACATTGTGAAAGATACGTTAAAATAATCCACAGATATTCATATGCATGTATTGTGAAAATGCTTCTTAGTGGATACAAATGTAAAAGGTGAATAATAAAAGTATCATGAATTCTTTATTCTTCATCGATAAAGAATTCTAATATTGAAAATTTACTGGGCAATACTAAATAAGTGAGTATCAGGAGTCTGATCTTGCCAAAATCATAACTTTAACTTTTGATGTATAGTATAAATACTGTTAGCAGAAACATATTTTTCTAGCAATGACCTTAATAAAAATAAAGCTCCTGTAAATAACACACAGTGAAATCTACATTTTACTCTGTTAATCAACATGTTTAGGTTCATGGGACACTAAAGACCACAGTCATCAATATTACAGAGCATTTTATTAAGTATATATTATGACACCGTGAGTGGGTAGACATTTAGATCTGTAGTCTACACAGACTGAGTGCATTTCTGCGGCATAGTTGTCTTTAGTTGAGTGGAACAGGCCCATTGGTGAGAGGTCACAAGTAATCAGCTATCTATATATACTTGGAAGTTTAGAAATAGTTGAGAGTTTATTTATTTATTTTACTTTAAATGTGTACAGTTTATTATATATCAATTACACCTCACTAAAGCTAAATAATTGAGTTTTCTTGGGATTAGAGACAGTGTTTTGAGATGGAGAGAGAATTATCTTAGAGAGTAAATGAAGAGTTGGGATAAATGATCATTTTCTCTGGAAGGAAAAGGGTTTATAATAGGAACCCCTAAGAAGGCATATTGAACCGGCCTTATTTAACTTTTTTTTCAAGGGATCAAGATAAGAAGTACCATGGGAGAATTTCCAAATTTGTGCACAGAACTAAGTTCTTCCAGGTAATAAAAATATCATCAAAGTAGGATGAAGAGGAGTTGAAATGAGCAGAGGAGCTCTAATGAGAGCAGGGAGAAACAGTTCAGGTAAAATAATTGAAACTCTTCTATGAGATGGAAGACCCTGAGAACTGATTATCACTGCGGAAGAAAGCCTAAGGACTCCGTTGCCTGAAGGTTCAGTCTAAGATTACGACCAGGAAACCAACACTGACCAAATTTGTTGGACATTATCACAAAGGATATTGGAAACAAAGTGAAAGGTATTGTCTTACCCTTGGACAAAATAGAAATTTGTTTGAACCTAGAAGTTCTTAGGAAGTTTTGATAAGTACACCTTAAAATACAGAGGGAAGCAAAAACCATCGAGGGAGAGGAGGAACTTCCGTTTGAGAATAGGCGGTTGGAAGAACTCCTCAGTCTGGAAGACACGATGTGGGAGGGAATCTGAGTAGCTCATGTAACGTGTGTATAGATTATTCACTAAATCTTGAGTTAGCTCTTAAGATTGAGAAGAAGCAGCATTAGGGAAAAATAAAGCAAGCTGTCCTCCACATCCTAAGACACGGTACCAACTGAGACTATAAATCTGCAGGTCCAGATTCATTCCCAGATGGTAGGCTGATGGGAAGCTGTTAGCCAGAGTTAGGGGAGTAGGGAGCAAATCCCCAACTTCAGATGCTGTAGAGGGTAACGATCTGCCTCTCTCATGCAGGGGGAGATGGAATTCTCAGCTCAATGCCTCAGGACTCCGGTCCATTATCATGGCTGTTCTAATCTGTTTCTGAAGTGGTCTTTTCTACAGCATTTAAAAAAGTGACTGCATTATCCTGAACATTTTTATCAAGTAACAAATCAGCTGATATAAATGCATAAAGTTGGCTGAAAGCAGGCCAGGATTTCAAAGCCCCTTCGGCATGTCTAGGTTGGGCACACGTCATGGAGCCTAAGAGTTTATTTAGATGGGGAGACTTAAAAAGCTGCAACTAAAAGTGACCATAAAATCATCAAACTTTAAAGTTGGACAAAGCCTCATTCTTTTTCAAATGTAAAAAAGCATTAACTGAGTCATTAAATGAGCTTTTAAAAAAGCCTCCTGGCAAGAGAGTGACAGATATAGAACTTTAAACCCATGCCTCTGGGGCCAATGCTCTTTCTATCATAAAATGTTTCTCCCTAACATTTGATGAATCAGTACATACACACACAAACACACACACACATAATGTTAAGACCCAGGGTTCACTCTTCAACTTGCTTTCAACCATATGGAAACTTTATGGATTGAGTCTTTCAGATATTATTTCAGAGCAGATAAGCCAAACGCTATTTCTCTCACCTGGCTCCAAGCACTGTTCAGTCTTCTCCAACTGGGTATAATTATTCACTAGGGATCTCACCTATTGTTCAACACTCAAACTTGTGATGGCCATGCTGTGGACTCCATTGTCTTGAGAGGAAAGCTTACACACCAAAACATTTGGGTGGGTGAAAGGAACACAGGAGAGGGGACTAGAGGAAAGTTATCAGTGAATATGTAGTGAGTTGTTGCTTTTCTACCTTGATTATGCCTGACTGGCTATTTTTATTAACATGAGCTTGTGCTACATGCTTGATGCATGACACACGCAGACTCCCTTAACTTAGAACATAATTGTGGCACATGTATCTCCAGCTACAAATATAGATACCAAAGAGCCTAAGGAGCTCTGAGAGTCATATACCTTCATTTATTTTTTTTGAGTTTTCCTTTCTTTGTGAGTTTGAAGAGAAATAAAAGCTAAAAAATATCCCTTATTCACCTGGCAATTTCTTTTCATCTTCCTTTTCTCAGGTAACATCTCCTCTAGGAATCCTCCCATACCCAGGAAAAGATAGTTTCTCCTGCTCTTTACAATCAAAACCCCCTGGGCAACCCTTTCTCATATCTTTTATAGCAGAGTGTTGAATTGTGGATTTCCTGTCTGAATCTTCTTTAACCTGTGAGAAAATTGAGTGCAGGGGCTGAATCCTCCAACAGTGTATCTTCCAGTGCCAAGCACAAAAGTGTCAACTAACATGTAGCTTTAAAAAAAAGTATCTTGTACATATTGTTAGTGTTCAGTACATTTGTACATCAAATACATGAAATAATCAAGGCTTAGAAATATGATAGGAAAAAATTAATGTTAAGGAGGATTTATAAATGAGTAGAAAGGGGATTTTAGGGAAGAAATCATGATTTAAGATTCTTAGTTTTTTTTAACCTGGTGTATGTTGAGGATTGCTATAGAAGAAAAGGCAGTTCAGTACTTTGGAAACGTGTGAAGTCTATATTCATTAGTTCATCAGGTAAAATAAGGTGGTATGCCCATAGCTGCTCATCTTTCAAATTTTTTCATAAATGTCAACTTGTTGAAAATATTTTTGAAACTAATTTTTCTTTACCTTTTAAATTCTCTTGGAATTAAACAAGGTGATTTACCACTAAGACCTTCAAGATGTATTAATTTATTTAGGCCACCGTAATAAATTTCAGAGAGAGTCTTTGTACAGAGATGCATTTTAAAAACCACAGTTAATCACCCAAAAGTAATTTATAAAGGAATTCAAATTGTAACCATTACTCATAAAAAAAGGTGAAAGGAATTAAATTCATAAAAAGTTGAACATTCTTAAATCTTCATCCCCCTACTCAATTTTCTTGTACTTCAGTGCTGCAGAATCTCTAATACAGAAATCCTCAATTATATCCAGCACTTTCTGGCTTTTCCCTTTTCTTTACAAACCCTCCATTCTTTTCTTTTTCTTTTTTTTAAACATCTTTATTGGAGTATAATTGCTTTACAATGGTGTGTTAGTTTCTGCTGTATAACAAAGTGAATCAGCTATACGTATACATATATCCCCATATCCCCTCCCTCTTGCTTCTCCCTCCCACCCTCCCTATTCCACGCCTCTAAGTGGTCACAAAGCACCCAGCTGATCTCCCTGTGCTATGCGGCTGCTTCCCACTAGCTCTCTAGTTTTTTATGTTTGGTAGTGTATATATGTCCATGCTACTCTCTCACATCGTCCCAGCCTAACCTTCCCCCTTCCTTGTGTCCTCAAGTCCATTCTCTATGTCTTTGTGTTTATTCCTGTCCTGCTCTTATGTTCCTCAGAACCTTTTGGGTTTTTTTAGATTCCATGTATATGTGTTAGCATACAGTATTTGTTTTTCTCTTTCTGACGTACTTCACTCTGTATGACAGACTCTAGGTCCATCCACCTCACTACAAATAACTCAATTTTGTTTCCTTTTATGGCTGAGTAATATTTCATTGTATATATGTGCCACACCTTCTTTATCCATTCATCTGTTGATGGACATTTAGGTTGCTTCCATGTCCTGGCTATTGTAAATACAGCTGCAATGAACATTGTGGTCCATGACTCTTTTTGAATTATGGCTTTCTCAGTGTATATGCCCAGTAGTGAGATTGCTGGGTCGTATGGTAGTTCTCTTTTTTAGTTTTCTAAGGAACCTCCATACTGTTCTCCATAGTGGCTATACCAATTTACAGTCCCACCAACAGTGTAGGAGGGTTCCCCTTTCTCCACACCCTCTCCAGCATTTATTGTCTGTAGATTTTTTGATGATGGCCATTCTGACCGGTGTGAGGTGATACCTCACTGTGGTTTTGACTTGCATTTCTCTAATGATTAGTGATGCTGAGCATCCTTTCATGTGTTTGTTGGCAATCTGTATGTCTTCTTTGGAGAAATGTCTATTTAGGCCTTCTGCCCATTTTTGGATTGGATTGTTTGGTTTTTTGATATTGAGCTGCGTGAGCTACTTGCAAATTTTGGAGATGAATCCTTTGTCAGTTGCTTCACTTGCAAATATTTTCTCCCATTCTGAGGGTTGTCTTTTCGTCTTGTTTATGGTTTCCATTGCTGTGCAAAAGCCCCATAGCAGTACCGTGAGTGTCACTGAAGCAAACCTGGGTCCACTTATCCACATGCAGTAAACCCAATCTACTGACACTGGGTTGTGGTGAAAGAAAGTGCCGTTTTTATTGTAAGGGGCCATACAAAGAGTCCGGGACAGCTAGTACTCAAAAAGCCTCATTTTCCTGATGGGTTTCAGCAAAGTGTTTTTAAAGGCAAGGTGAGGGAGGGGAGTCCCAGTGTATGTGATCAGCTTGTGCACAGTTCTCTGTTTGGTTGATGGTGAGGTTACAGGACAGTGTCCCAGGGGTTAAGGTCATCAATTCTTTGGCTCCAGTAGGCCTGGGGGCTATGTGCTTATCGTCATAAAGTAGTTAACCTTCCATTTGGTGGGGATTTTAGCATCTGTAAAGCAGGAAATGTGCATCAAATACTGTTATCTATGCACTTCAGAGAGGAGCTAAAGTAGAGGATATGGGGGAGGGGTCTATCCTAGGAAGGCCCCATAGGGTCCTCCTCTGTTACATGAGCCCTGATATTCTTTCCAAAATCCTCTTAAAATTGAGGACAGACAGATTCGGTTTCCATTTTTTGCTACCAAAAGCATCCTAACTTATACACTTGGCATAAAAATACTCTACTAATTTGGTACCTGCTCAGAGGTCTTGCTCAGGGCTGTACACAACTCCAGCATGTGTCATTCACATTGACATTGTTATGAATGGTACCCCCTGGAGTTGTGCAGTCCCCAACTTTCATAGTTGTAAAAGGCTGTGCTGCTTTGTATCTGCTCATATTTCCAGCTCCCCTTCAGTTGTCTTACAAATGTGAGCTACAGTTGAGTCAGTTCCAACTACTTTTGCTCTCCAGAGGAACCATGGTATTACTTGGGCTTTTTGTGATCACTTTGTTCCCAATGCCAAACACAGATTCTTCACAGTTTGTTCATCTGACAAAGTCGTGTTTATTCTTTGCTGGTCTTCTCAGATATCACCTTTACTATAAAACTTTTCTGGTCACATTATTTTCCTGCCATAGACCTTAGGCACTCATCGTAAATGACTTTATCAAATGTAAACATAGCACTCTGTGTACATTTCTATCAATGCATCTCATGATGGTTTTATGTTAGTCTTCTGTACTGACCTATGTGCTTTTTGAGCAAACAGAGTTTTCTAATTGTGGCCTAGTAGAGGAAACCCTAGCACACAGCAGATGCTTAAAAAACTCTCTCTTTGTGGACTGTTTAATGTATTCATTAACACTCATAATTCACTGAATGAACCAAATCATTTAATATTTACAGTTTTCCACAGCAAGATCTTTTTCGACCCACCGCCTAGAGTAATGAAAATAAAACCAAAAATAAATAAATGGGACCTAATGAAACTTAAAAGCTTTTGCACAGCAAAGGAAACCATAAACAAAATGCAAAGACACCCTCAGAATGGGAGAAAATAGTTGCAAACAAAGCAACTGACAAGGGATTCATCTCCAAAAGATACAAATAGCTCATTCAGCTCAATATCAAAAAGACAAACAACCCAATCCAAAAATGGGTGGGAGACCTAAATAGACATTTCTCCAAAGAAGACATACAGGTGGCCAACAAACACATGAAAAGATGCTCAACATCACTAAGCATTAGAGAAATGCAAATCAAAATGACAGTGAGGTATCACCTCATACCAGTCAGAATGGCCATCATCAAAAAATCTACAGACAATAAATGCTGGAGAGGGTGTGGAGAAAAGGGTACCCTCCAACACTCTTGGTGGAACTGTAAATTGGTACAGCCACTATGGAGGACAGTATGGAGGTTTCTTAAAAAACTAAAGATAGAGCTACCATATGACCTAGCAATCCCACTCCTGGACATATATCCAGAGAAAACCATAATTCGAAAGGATGAATGCACCCCAGTGTTCACTGCAGCACTCTTTATAATAGCCAGCACGTGGAAGGAACCTAAATGTCCATCAACAGAAGAATGGATAAAGAAGATATGGTACATAAATACAATGGAATATTACTCAGCCATAAAAAGGAATGAAATAGTGCCATTTGCAGAGATATGGTTGGAGCTAGAGATTGTCATACAGAGTGAAGTAAGTCAGACAGAAAAACAAATATTGTATAGTACCATTTATGTGCGGAATCTAGAAAAATGGTAGAGATGAACTTATTTGCAAAGCAGAAATAGAGTCACAGATGTAGAGAACAACCTTACGGTTACCAAGGGGGGAAGCGGTGGGTGGGATGAATTGGGAGATTGGGACTGACATATATAACTACTATGTATAAAATAGGTAACTAATGAGAACCTACTGTATATCACAGGGAACTCTACTCAGTGCTCTGTGGTGACCTAAATGGGAAGGAAATCTAAAAAAGAGCAGATATATGTATATGTATGACTGATTCACTTTGCTGTACAGCAAGAAACTAACACAACATTGTAAAAGAACTATACTCCAATAAAAATTAATTTAAAATTTTAGAGTTTTCAATCCCCCATTATCACATATATCCAGATGCAGCAATATTTACTTCTTCTATCAGTTGCCAATGTCAACTAAAAAAAACCCAAACAATACCAGCATAGTAAGGAGAAACTTTACTGAAAAGGTTAAGTGCGAGGAGGGGTGTATTGCAATTGGGGGAGGAGAACTATTGCATTAGGGAGAATGCTGTGACCCTACGATCTGCAAGCCTCTCAGTGGTTAATCAAAAGAGGTTTTTCTTCTCTTGAGAGTAAGTAACAAGGGTATTAAGTGTAGGCTGTGGGAAAATGGGATAAAAGAGTAGCTTGAGTGGATGGTAGATCAGAGAATATTTTACCCTGAGCTCAGCCTGTTCTTAGGAGAGATTATATGTTGACTCAGTCTGACAGTGAGTCAGAGTTCTGGAGCCTGGAGGAAGGAGTGCAACTTTACAGTTTGATTAATTAGCAGTTTGTTCCAATTGATTAGTAGGAATAAACACTTCAGATGATAATTTATGAGACAAAAAAAATGGCAATTTGGAATATCTTTGTCTGGCATTGCCATCGGTAAACACGAGGAGGCATCTGTGGTGGTTCTTAGGATTAAGCTGTTTTCCACAACACAAAGGGCAGAGAGATATCTTAACTTTTGCTGTTTTCCAGGATTCGAGGGCTCAGGTAAAATTCAACATTGTCACTAATAATAGTTTTCAGTATTGAAGGACACAATTAGGCTATATAAAACTTTATTTTCTTTTCCAGTGGTCATCACACAGCCAAGCAAATCTATCCACTTGTTAAATTTAATTACCTTTTATCTTAGAGAGTTCCCCCAAATTTAATAGGTCGGAAATTTTTATAAAGAATCAAATATTGCTTTCGTGTCTGAAAAGTGTGGACTGAGTATCACAGACTTATCAGATTCCTTTCAAGCTAAAGTCATCTTCATTCACTTGATAAGACTGTAGAGGGCACAATTGGACTGAAACAAAGCTTGAGTGAAAGAGTGTGAGAACTTTATTACACCTAGCTAATACCCAAATGTGTGCTGTCAGTGATTCATAACTGCCTTTCAGAGCAAAGGTTTTTAAAAAAATCTTTTTAAAAGAGGGTTTTCTTATTTGTCACTTTACTTTTTTTTTACTTAATCCTAACAACATTTCATGTGGGAAAATGTGTTTGAAGAGATGGAATTATAAATGAGTCCAGCATTATTGTTATAGTCCCTGTATTAAAGTGTTACTGTAAGCTAAGGCAAGGAAGTCAAAGATAGTAGATTAAGAGAAAACTGCTGGGGAAATGAGCAAGCATTATTAAAAACAAGTGACAGGTTTGTATTACTCTATTGGAAGCAGCATATAGTAGTGGAAAGACTAAGGAATTAGTTGGGCTCTCCGTAAGCTATTTGAAGCACAGCTTTTCCAAAGCTAAGTAAAGTTTTCTCTAATCCTCAGCTAATTTGTGGTTTCAAAATCCTGTAGTGTTCTTGATGCAGTTACCACCAAAATGAAGCATGCCCTTCTTCCTAATGGTCTACTCCTCCCCTTCCTTGTATTATATGTGCAAAACAAATGACATAAACAAACTCTTTATGTTCTCTTTTCACCCTGCTTTCATTCCACATTGCACCAAGATTTTATTTTCCACATCAGTAATGGCTTTATAATTTCCAAATTCAAATGTTCTTCTTCTGTCTCATTTACCTTAAAATCTCAATTGCTTTTGATTTTTTTGCTCCTCACAGATGACTCTTATCTTTTTGCTGTAATTGTGTTGACTATGTACTACCTGTTACACTTTTCACATATTTAGCAAATCACTTTGTTACTTTGAGTGCTTCTTTTTGATTTTTTCCCATTCCATTATTTTGGGAATTCACCATACTTCTGTATTTTGTGTGCTGGTTCTCCTCTATCAGACTATTTATTCAATTTTATGTTTCCAGCTAAAACTTGTCATTGGATTGGCTATTACCTCAGTGGGAAATGGCTATGGTATCCATGTAATGTACTCTCACTAAAGCCCCAAATTTGTATTGCTAATTGCCTTCTAAATATTCATAAATGGATGTCTTGCTATTCCTTGAAAGATAGCTATTCAAAATCATTTTTCTCTCCAAACCTAGTGCCGCTTTCTGATTTTCTCATTCTTCTATCTCTGCCATAGCCTTTAATTGGAAAAAAAATTGAATGTTTTTTCAACTAACACTCTGTAGGCTCCTTGCTATCCTCCTAGGCCAGGTCTTTGGGCCAACGTAACTAGTCTCTGGATCCATTAGAAAGTCCAAGGGGGCAGAATTTTCTTTATGCTTTATTCATTAATGTAGCCTAATCACAAAGGATGATAACTAGCTCAATTAATATTCATTAATAAATGAATGAGCCCAAATACCCAAAGTTGTTAGGTTCTCCTATTATTTATTTTACTTTAATTACCAGATGAATATTTTTAATACCACTTTTGTATTGCTACTTTTCTGATCAGAAACTTCATTTAGTCTATTTTGTCTCTTTTTTTTCTGACTTTTAAGATTGTCCATTTTTCTACTCTAAGGAGGTCCTAAGAAAGTGAATTAATGTTGTGGGTAAGAGTGAACGTACTGGAGTTAAACAGCCTGAGTTTGATTATTGTTCTTTCATTTACTAACTGGGACAGATATTTAAGTTTTCTGTGCCTTGATTTCTACATCTGTAAAATTGAGATAATGATCATTGGATTGATGTTAGGATGAAATAACAGTGTCTCTTAAGCACTCAAACAGTGCCTGGTATTTAATGAATGCTCAATGTGCATTATTATTGTTATTATTATTATTAACCTCTACATTTGAAAAGCGTCTGTACAGTCAGTGACATCCAAATGTTTAATACAACATATCCCATCTTTCAAACAAAATTTTACATGTAATCCCAATAACTTTATGAAATACACAATACGTGTGGCTTTGATTATTTGTATCCTCCACTCTTTCATAAACTCATAAGTGTCCTTGACAAAATCCCCAAACTCCAAGAACTACAATTTAAAAACCACTGGTCTCAGTAACTTTTTTGTTAATATTTATTTCTTTGGCTGCACTGGGTCTTAGTTGTGGCATGCAGACTTCTTAGTTATGGCATGCGGAATCTTAGTTGCAGCATGTGGACTCTTAGTTGCAGCATGCATGCGGGATCTAGTTCCCTGACCAGGTATTGAACCCGGGCCCCCTGCATTGGGAGCACAGTGTCTTACCCACTGGACCACCTGGGAAGTTCCTGGTCTCAGTAACTTTTGATATAAGTATTTATTGATTGACTAAGTCATTTTGAAAACCATTAGTGTGTAGAAAGAGCAAGCATTTTAATAATGCATCTATTATATTCCTGTCTCAAATGAGGGTATTGTAAGACAAGGAAGTTACATTTGAAAATATTATCTAGCACAGAGAATTTATATCTATTTTAGTAAATTAATTTAATCAAAAGAATGAACTTTTTTATAATAAATGAGGGGTAAGTTTGAATTAGAAATCATATTTAAGGAATCAAAGTATTGTGTTTTTATGGTTGTCATATATAGAATAGATTATTTGCCCTTTGAGCATTTGGAGATGACTTAAAACATTATTTGTTTCTGAACTAAGCCTGTAAGATGTAAAAACCATTTTCTAAATGATAATATTGATATTAACAATACTTATCCTTTTACTTTCAACTCTGTGAGCTTAGTAAAACTTCAGACTTTATTGATATACTCATATCTAAAAGATATTTATCTCTACTGCTTAACTGGAAATTTTTGAGAAAAAATTAATTGATGTTATTAAAAGAAAGGTGTCATCTAAAATTACACTGTCTTATTCTTAGAAAGAATTTCCGGAGTAATCCAATGAACATGTGACTAAGAGTCATGTACCCTTAAAGGGGTTGAGAACACGTTGTTCATGAGATATTTTAGTCCCTTCATTTTACAAATGAGAAAACTATGAGCCTGCTTAGCTAAGCAATTTACCAAAGATAGATGATTGCATATTAAATATTAAGAAGTATTAAAATCTCTGTTCTCAATCCAATACTCTTTCCACCATTTGGAAAATTAATCATACAGTCTCAAACATCAAAATATTTTTTCCTGTATCCAAAAGAGAACAGAATGTCATGTTTTAGAATCCAGATGTCATATCAACTTAAAAAGCAACATAAAAAACAATTTTAAAATAAAACTTTGGATTAAGCAGATGATGACTGCTTGATTGGTAGTGGCTTATAGTGGAATATAAAGTAAATCAATAAGCAGAAATACTGCAGTCATCTGTTTTTCTGAATGTCAATAAACAGAGCTGTTCTAATAAGGATTGAGAAATAACAAAAGGCTGGTCTTTCTCCAATCTGTGGTTGTCTTTATTGAACTCCTTTTCTTTTTTCTTTGCCCTTTTAGGTGCCTCTTATCTCTGTTCTCTCCTCCTCCTACCAAAACTTCTTCTGGGAAACTTATATCAAACTTGTACTGAAATATAAATGGCTTACAAGCTTTAAGGTGCTGCCTCTCCCAGGGAAGTGTGAGGAGTGAGATTTAAGAGGTTCAAAGAAAGGTAAAGTTATAGAATATATATCTAAATATGAAATTTTAAGCATCAATGAGGAAGAGAGTAGCAGTTTTAAATTGTAGGAGGACACACTTCCCAGTGATTTTAAAACCATTGTTAATCTCCACAAAGAAACAAAAACCAAACAAACAAATATGCAACAAATATAACAGCCAAACACAAAAACAAAAATTAAAAAAAACAAATTAATGGGACTTGACTATATTGAAACTGAGATTAATATGTGAAGTATTGATTTCTCTAATAAGTTGAGTCCCTCAGTCCATGAACATGGTATATCCCTTTATTTAGGTATCCTTTAATTTTTCTCCGTAGTGTTTCATAATTTTGCATATAGAAATCTCCATATCTCTCATTAGATTTATTTTTATGTGTTTCACTTTTTAGATATTACCATCAAGAGCATCGTTTTCTGAATATCCTATTTGTTGTTGGTCTGTACAAATACAATTGATTTTTAAAAATACTGACCTTGGATTCAGCAACCTTTTTAAATTATCTTATTCAAATGGCTTACCTGTAGAATTTGTTTCAAATACCATAATGAATAAAAGATCAATTCTCTAAAACAATGTAATAAATCTAAGATTTCATACAAACAATAATGTTTTTAAAAATTCATGCAGCAAAACTTGACAGGAAAAGAAGAATAAATATGTAAATCCACAATCATCGTGGGAGATTTTTTTTTTTTTTTTTTGCGGTACGCGGGCCTCTCACTGTTGTGGCCTCTCCCATTGTGGAGCACAGGCTCTGGACGCGCAGGCTCAGCGGCCATGGCTCACGGGCCCAGCCGCTCCGTGGCATGTGGGATCTACCCGGAACAGGGCACGAACCCGCGTCCCCTGCATCGGCAGGCAGACTCTCAACCACTGCGCCACCAGGGAAGCCCTTTGTGGGAGATTTTAAGACAACTCTCTCAGTAGTAGGTAGAACAACCAGCCAAAAGTCCATGGAAGATTTTTAATACAAATACCAAACTCAATCAATTTGAAATATATAAAACGCTCTACGCAACAATGATGGAAATCACACTTTTAACAAGTATATATAGACTATATTACAAAATTAATTATATGGTTGTACATAAAGCAAGTCTCAACATATTTCAAAGACTGAAATAAATTAAAATATGCTTTCTGACCATTGAGATGTTGAATTAGAAATCAGTAACCAAAATTATTTAAAAATAGATCCAAATGTTCAGGAATTAAGCATTTTACTTAAATAATCCACAAAGTAGAAATCACAATTAACATAAGAAAAGCAAAATTTTAGGTATACTCCCATGGTTTATTATATATGTGTGTACTCTAACACCATCACAGTTTCCCCCACAAGCATATGCACTAACAGAGTTTGTATCCTATTTATCTAGTTTCCTTTAGGGTCTGATAAGGCCAGTTGAAGATGCTTACTAAATGCTAATTGGTGTATCAGCAGAACTCTTGGTTTTAAGCAACATGATATAACTTAGATAACTTTAAGAAAATGAATTTATTACAATGATATAGAGTAGCTCACAGAATGGTTTGGAGAGTCAGAGAAAGGTGGGTGTAAACTATCAGCCAGGAGAAATGTCTAAACTTATTTCATGGTCTGATGTGGTGAAGATGAGATTGCCACTACTGCTGGATTACTTGATTACTCTGCAGATTGTAATGCTGAGCTCACAAACACAGAACGTTAGATGCTGCTGGAAAGAGGATATTGCTTCCACTAGGGTTCTTTTGTGTGACCAGAATAGATTCTACAATTGCTGTTTTCCACTCACTCGCTGGCAGCTTTTAATTGCAAATCTGGGGCATATGCATCCAACTGATAGAATTCCGTTTTTGTGTTACTGCCCTAGTTTCAAAGGAGGCTGAGAAAACAAGTACTTGAGATCTTTAGCTTCTATGGTGAACGGTGGATTTGCCTCATAAAGAGGGAGATTCCTAAAACATAGGGAATGGACAAGGTTCATGCAATTTATCTATGACTTTCAGGCAGACATGGGTCTTGCCAAGACACTTTGGATAGTCTATTTACTGATCTGTAGGTTCTCTGAGCATGATGTCATTAAAATAGAGGATAAGTGTGATGCCAGAAGGTCAAGGTCCCTATGAGCTAAGCTGTGATATAGAATGAAAAAGTTGAGACAATACAGTGAAATTAATACTGCTGCCTTGTGATTTGCAAGCAAATTGTTCTGATGTTCTCAGCTTTTTAGAGTAAAGGAATAAAAGCATGTGCCTAATCAATAGCTATCGATTACTTAGAAAGCAAAGCAGGTTCCTTAGAACCTTACTGATTTGTTCTAGTGAAGAGACCACATATAGAACAACGGTCTCAATTTGCTGTCTCTAGCTGATCAAATTTATAACAGTCTTCTGCTTTACTCCTGAATACGCTGACTTCTACACTAGACAAATTGAAATTTTAAAAGGGAATATGATAGAAATCACCAACCCTGAATTTGTAAAATCTTTAGTAGTGAAACTAATCACTGTGATTCTCTTAGGGATTTAATCATGCTTTTGACATATTATTATAATAAATAGAGGAAGCTCTTGGGGCTTTTAGTGGGCTCTTCCTAAAAAAATATTATTCCCTGAGACATGCAGCCAAGATGGTGATTCTGCTTGTGGCTGAGTGTACCACTTTAATGATATACTAAGAAACTAATGAAATATTTACGGACATTTGGGACATCCTACTAGTCCTACTGGGAGGCAGACTTAAGTCAAACTGCCATTTATCATTTCATCTTCATGTCTCCACCCTGACTAGTGGAGAATAGTGGTATTGCAAGTACCAAGAATCAATACAGTGAAGGCTAAAGAGGTTGGGATGGGAAAAATTGACTTCCATTTTCTAGGTAACTCTTCTTGGCTAAGTCATTACATGTCTCCAATCATGGCGAAAAAAATGTTACTATATATTGTAAACTTGACTTCTCCTTAGAAAGATGGCAAGTGAGGGTTGGAGAGTCCTTTCTTTATTGGAATCTACCATTATATCCTCATCCCACTACAAAGAAGTCCAGTTCTTTTTCAGTCAATGCCCCATTCCAAAATGCCAATTAAACTCTCATAATAAAGCAGTCATCAGAATTAAATGTTTAGAGTTATTCTATCTCAACCTGTGGATGCAAGAAGTAAGAATTTTACCACATTCACAGAAAGTTAATGATATTTGGCATTACCTTGAGCTGGGAATTTAAGACTGGAATATTACATTCTTATTACACTGGTGTATCCTGTTGTCTTTATTTTTAATTTATTTTATTAGTTTATGAAAAGAAATTTTATTGTGGTAAGAAAACAATATGCGATCTACTCTCAAATTTTTAAGTGTATAATACAGCCTCTGGCAACTATCATTCTATTCTTTGTTTCTACGAGTTTGACTATTTTAGATATCTCATGTAAGTGGAATCATGCAGTATTTGTTCTTCTGTGACTGGCATATTTCACTTAGCATAACGTCTTTAGGTATATCTATGTTACTGCACATGGCAGATTTTCCTTCTTTTTTAAGGCTGGACAATATTCTATTGTATGTATATATTACATTTTAAAAATGTATTCATCCATCAATGGAAATTTAGGTTTTGTCCATATCTTGGCTATCATAAATAATGCTGCAGTGAGCATGGTAGGGCAGAAATATCTTCTAGATCTTGGTTTCAAATCTTTAGACTATCTACACAGAAGTGGCATTGCTGGTTCATGTGATAATTCTATTTTTAAGGTTTTGAAGACCCTCCATACTATTTTCCGTAGCAACTGTACCATTTTACGTTCTTACCAACAGTACACTGTAGTTCCAATTTCTCCACATCCTTACCAATACTCTATTTTTTTATTTTTATAATATCCATCCTAACAGGTTCGGGATGATATCTCATTGTGTGGTTTTTGTTTGTTTGTTTTTTGGTGGATTTTTTGGTCTGCACTGTGTGGCATGTGGGATCTTAGTTCCCTGACCAGGGATTGAACCTGCATCCTCAGCAGTGAAAGCACAGAGTCTTAACCACTGGACCACCAGGGAATACCCTCATTATGGTTTTGATTTACATTTTTCTGATGATTAGTGATGTCGAGCACCTTTTCATATATCTGTTGACCATTTATATTTCTTCTTTGGAAAAGTGTCTGTTCAAGCCCATTGACCATTTTTAAATTGGGTTATTTGGGGGTTTTTTTGCTATTAAGTCATAGGAGTTTCTTATAAATTTTGAATATTAACCCCTTATCTGATACAGGGTTTGCAAATATTTTCTTCTATTCCATAGGCTGCCTTTTCATTTTGTTGATTGTTTCCTTTGCTGTTCAGAAGGTTTTTAGTTTGATGTAGTTCTACTTGCCCATTTTTGCTTTGTTGCCTGTGCTTTTGGTGTCATATAGATAGGACATCATTGCCAAAATTAGTCTCAAGGATCTTTTCTGCTACGTTTTCTTCTAGGAGTTTTACAGTTTCAGATCTTATGTTTAAGTCTTTAATCCATTTAGAGTTGATTTTTGTGTATGATACAAGAGTCCAGTTTCATTCTTTTGCATGTGGATATCCAATTTCACCAACACCATTTGTCAGTTCTGAGAAAGAGCAAAGTTGGAGGCATAAGAGTTTCTGATTTCAAAAAATATATTACAAACCTACAGTACTCAAAAGAGCATGGTACTGGCAAAAAGACAGACTAATGGAACAGAATAAAGAGACTAGAAATAAACATATGCATATACAGCCAACTGATCTTTGACAAGGGAGCTAAGAATACACAATTGGGAAAGGATGCTCTCCCAGTGCCCTTAGAAGTAACCATGACACCCTACAGATTTGGAATACCCAGGGCCTTCATACTTTTTGAAAAGATAAATTTATTTATTTAGTTGTGGCTCCATTGGGTCTTCATTGCTGTGCACGGGCTTTCTCTAGTTGTGGCGAGTGAGGGCTACTCTTCATTGCAGTGTGTGGTCTTCTCATTGCCGTGACTTCTCTTGTTGCGGAGCACAGGCTCTAGGCTCATAGGCTTCAGTAGTTGTGGCTCATGGGCTTAGTTGCTTCACGGAGCAGGGCTCGAACCCATGTCCCTTGCACTGTCAGGTGGATTCCTAACCACTGCACCACCAGGGAAGTCCCAGGACCTTCATACTTTTGCATGTAAGTTACTACTTGATTTTCCCTAGTCAGGTCACTAGTAGGCTTTAAGTTGCAGGAGACTGTAAGGATAATTTTTCTCAATTTGTTTCTTATTGCCAACTAGAGATTTACTGTCTCCAGTGCCAACCAAGCTAGATAACTGATGGCAATTTCCCCTATATCCTCAATGAGCTGTTGTCTCTGATCTCTCCTGGTATCAATTTTTATGTTAGAGCAATCGGTGACTTACTCTGGGTTAATTAAGTAGAAAATAAACTATTAAAAAGTTATTGGACAGTTTATGGAATCTCTAAATAAAAGATTCAACAACCAGGATTGGTGTTTGGAAGTTTAAACTTATGCCTAGGAATCATGCTGTAGAATTGGTCCAGGGAACAACCTAGTGCAAGAGTCACTGGGCAGAGACACTTCAGCTAGAACTACAAATATCAATGATAGGGGATGCTAAATACAGTAATATGAATCACTGATACATTTGTTCTGGATACTGAAAACAGTGTGTGCTTTCCACTCCCAGAATATATTCTAAGCAGTCTTTTCTTCTTGTCAGTAGCTTCTAGTCCAGTCTCCAGAATGGACATAACTGATTGTCAGAGCTAAGGTCATATGCTAGCCTATGGCTTTAAAGGATACTCAGAGATTAAGTAGCTGGCATTTTCAGTCTGTATAACGAGAGACAGATTCTTCCTCATAGGATGGGGATTTCCATAACTTATATATGGGTTCACACACTGGACAAAAACGAGGAGTAGAACTCTCCATTAGAGTTTATTCATGAATAAATACCACAGAAGTCATAATTTTCTTTACAATAATATTTTGGAAACAAGAATAAGGAAGTTATATACACACACACACACACATCCATTATGTATATATGGGTGTGTGTGTCTTCATAAATTCTGACTTTATATAAAGTAGGCCTTTGTTTTTTACTGTTACTGTTCTGAATGCAGAATGGGGATCCTTTTAGTTACAAAGAGAAAAATGAAAACTTTTTTCTGAACTAAACTACATGAAATGTGAACATGAAGTTTAACATCATCTCTGAGGCAGGAACTTCAAAATTATACTCCTCCTCAATCAATGCTATTGTCAGTTCTTAGTTTTATTAATTATTAAAGGAAAATATATATCCAAGACATTACTGCAAATAAATATTTTAGAATATGCCTGGCTTTTCCTGTACAGTGAAAACATTTTTATAATATGAAATGTAAGAACAGATATTTTTCCAACATAAGTTCTGGTTGCATGTTCTCACATATTATAACCATATATAATTACTGTTAAGTGAAAAGCCTGAATTAGATGAGTAAATTGTTACAGGCAGTGGTAAGAAAATTATTATATTGTTTTTTAGCACAGTATTTAAATTTGATATTTAAGAAACTTTTGAGGGACTTTTCATCTAGCTAATAAGTGAGGTAACTTAAAACAGAGGAACGTTGTGAAGAGTGGCACCATGGTGTTTTTAGAATCAGAGGGATATGAATTCAAATTATTCAATGATAATTTTTGAGATCCTACCACAGCCAGGTACATGGCTTTTACATTTTCTCTAGGAATTTCATTTTCATCATCTAAACAATAGATCTAAAACATTTAACTAATAAAGTTTTTGAGAGCAGAACAAATCTTAAAGGCAAGACACAAAAAGGTGAAAACCTTTCCAAGTAACTTGACTATGTTCCAGAGCAAAACTCAATAATATTTATAGAAATACAAAAATATTCATCACTACTACAAGGCAAAATTAATAAGTATGGCATCCAACCAAAGATTACCAGGCATACAAAGGGACAGGAAAAGATGAACTAGAATAAGAATAATCACTTGAAAGTGACCCAAAACTGGCACAGATGTTAGAATGAGAAGATAAGGAAGTCAAAATAGCTTTTATAATTGTACCACACATGTTAAAAATAGTTATGTCGAAATATAGAAGATATATAAAAGAACCAAATTTAACTTCTAGACATGAAAGCTATAGTTATTGAGATTAAAACAAAGCAACAAACAAATCATTTGATAGGTTTTTTTTTTTTTTTTTTTTTTTTTTTTTTTTTTTTTTTTTCATTTGATAGGTTTTGTGTGTCTGAAACTTTGTTGTTTGAAAATTTGTTTCATTTGTTCTACCAGTCAGACCTGGTAGAAGAAACAGTGTTTCTGGGTAAGAGATGATGAAAATACCAGTCCTCCGGTTAGTTCACTGTCACTCTCAGAGAGCTTAAAAGAGAACTCAGTGTGGTCAAACAGTAGCCCAGAGAATAAGTTGGAGGGGGTTATTGCTGGAAGTGACAAAAGTATGACATGGCTTCCACTTTGGTGGGGTTCTTCCGTGTAAAAGAGGCAAGAATGAGGATGAACCATAAACTCTTCCCATGCTGAAGCCACAGAGTGAACCCATCCCATGTTATTAGAGGCCACTGATATCAGAGGCAGAAGAACAGGATCATAACTGCTAATGGGCAGCTAATTGTGCTTGTAGTCAGAGGAGGGTCTCCCTCTTTCCCCCTTTTTCTTTTTAATTCTAAACTCAGGGTTATAATTAAACAAAACAGGAATTTAGAGAAGAGCATGTGGGAAGCTTTTTGGCTATTTGGAGTTGTTGCTTTGAACAAATATGCCCCCAATAAAAATAATAACATAATAATAGTAGTACATGAAATGTCCATATATTTACTTAAATGAATTCTTTAAAATTAGATGTAATTTTTGGTCTAGACTGCAAAAGCATTAAATTTCCCTTGTAGCGGTTACTGAAAAAAATTAAACATTTAAATTTTTTTACTTCATCAAGATTGAATTTCTCAATCAAACCACATATGATTAACCTGGTTTTCCAGTGTATCTTTTATAACAGACACATAATCTGATAATAAACATGGCATTGATTTCTAAATTATTATTATTATTTTTTTAAAGTTTATTTATTTATTTTTTTAAGTAGTTTCTGCTTTATAACAAAGTGAATCAGTCATACATATACATCTGTTCCCACATCCCTTCCCTCATGCATCTCCCTCCCTCCCACCCTCCCCATCCCACCCCTCCAGGCGGTCACAAAGCACCGAGCTGATCTCCCTGTGCTCTGCGGCTGCTTCCCACTATCTATCTACCTTATGTTTGGTAGTGTATATATGTCCATGCCTCTCTTTCGCTTTGTCACAGCTTACCCTTCCCCCTCCCCATATCCTCAAGTCCATTCTCAAGTAGGTCTGTGTCTTTATTCCCGTTTTGCCCCTAGGTTCTTCATGACATTTTTTTTTTTTAATTCCGTATATATGTGTTAGCATACGGTATTTGTCTTTCTCTTTCTGACTAACTTCACTCTGTATGACAGACTCTAGGTCTATCCACCTCATTACAAATAGCTCAGTTTCGTTTCTTTTTATGGCTGAGTAATATTCCATTGTATATATGTGCCACATCTTCTTTATCCATTCATCCGATGATGGACACTTAGGTTGTTTCCAGCTCCGGGCTATTGTGAATAGAGCTGCAATGAACATTTTGGTACATGTCTCTTTTGGAATTATGGTTTTCTCAGGGTATATGCCCAGTAGTGGGATTGCTGGGTCATATGGTAGTTCTATTTTTAGTTTTTTAAGGAACCTCCATACCGTTCTCCATAGTGGCTGTACCAATTCACATTCCCACCAGCAGTGCAAGAGTGTTCCCTTTTCTCCACACCCTCTCCAGCATTTATTGTTTCTAGATTTCTTGATGATGGCCATTCTGACTGGTGTGAGATGATATCTCATTGTAGTTTTGATTTGCATTTCTCTAATGATTAATGATGTTGAGCATTCTTTCATGTGTTTGTTGGCAGTCTGTATATCTTCTTTGGAGAAATGCCTATTTAAGTCTTCTGCCCATTTTTGGATTGGGTTGTCTGTTTTTTTGCTATTGAGCTGCATGAGCTGTTTATAAATTTTGGAGATTAATCCTTTGTCAGTTGCTTCATTTGCAAATATTTTCTCCCATTCTGAGGGTTGTCTTTTGGTCTTCTTTATGGTTTCCTTTGCTGTGCAAAAGCTTTGAAGTTTCATTAGGTACCATTTGTTTATCTTTGTTTTTATTTCCATTTCTCTAGGAGGTGGGTCCAAAAGGATCTTGCTGTGAGTTATGTCATAGAGTGTTCTACCTATGCTTTCCTCTAAGAGTTTGATAATTTCTGGCCTTACATTTAAGTCTTTAATCCATTTTGAGCTTATTTTTGTGTATGGTGTTAGGGAATGATCTAATCTCAAACTTTTACATGTCCCTGTCCAGGTGTCCCAGCACCACTTAATGAAGAGGCTGTCCTTTCTCCACTGTACATTCCTGGCTCCTTTATCAAAGATAAGTTGGCCATATGTGCGTGGGTTTATCTCTGGGCTTTCTATCCTGATCCACTGATCTATCTTTCTGTTTTTATGCCAGTACCACACTGTCTTAATTACTGTAGCTTTGTAGTATAGTCTGAAGTCAGGGAGCCTGATTCCTCCAGCTCCGTTTTTCGTTCTCAAGATTGCTTTAGCTATTCGGGGCCTTTTGTTTTTCCAAACAAATTTTGAAATTTTTTGTTCTAGTTCTGTGAAAAATGCCATTGGTAGTTTGATAGGGATTGCATTGAATCTGTAGATTGCTTTGGGTAGTAGAGTCATTTTCACAATATTGATTCTTCCAATCCAGGAGCATGGTATATCTCTCCATCTATTTGTATCATCTTTAATTTCTTTCATCAGTGTCTTATAGTTTTCTGCATACAGGTCTTTTGTCTCCTTAGGCAGGTTTATTCCTAGATATTTTATTCTTTTTGTTGCGATGGTAAATGGGAGTGTTTTCTTGATTTCATTTTCAGATTTTTCATCATTAGTGTACAGGAATGCCAGAGATTTCTGTACATTAATTTTATATCCTGCTACTTTACCAAATTCATTGATTAGCTCTAGTAGTTTTTCGGTAGCATCTTTAGGATTCTCTATGTATAGTATCCTGTCATCTGCAAACAGTGACAACTTTACTTCTTCTTTTCCAATTTGGATTCCTTTTATTTCCTTTTCTTCTCTGATTGCTGTGGCTAAAACTTCCAAAACTATGTTGAATAAGAGTGGTGAGAGTGGGCAGCCTTGTCTTGTTCCTGATCTTAGTGGAAATGGTTTCAGTTTTTCACCATTGAGGACAATGTTGGCTGTGGGTTTGTCCTATATGGCCTTTATTATGTTGAGGAAAGTTCCCTCTATGCCTACTTTCTGCAGGGTTTTTATCATAAATGGGTGTTGAATTTTGTCGAAAGCTTTCTCTGCATCTATTGAGATGATCATATGGTTTTTCTCCTTCAACTTGTTAATATGGTGAATTACATTGATTGATTTGCGTATATTGAAGAATCCTTGCATTCCTGGGATAAACCCCACTTGATCATGGTGTATGATCCTTTTAATGTGCTCTTGGATTCTGTTTGCTAGTATTTTGTTGAGGATTTTTGCATCTATGTTCATCACTGATATTGGCCTGTAGTTTTCTTTCTTTGTGACATCCTTGCCTGGTTTTGGTATCAAGGTGATGTCGGTCTCGTAGAATGAGTTTGGGAGTGTTCCTCCCTCTGCTATATTTTGGAAGAGTTTGAGAAGGATAGGTGTTAGCTCTTCTCTAAATGTTTGATAGAATTCACCTGTGAAGCCATCTGGTCCTGGGCTTTTGCTTGATGGAAGATTTTTAATCACAGTTTCAATTTCAGTGCTTGTGATTGGTCTATTCATATTTTCTATTTCTTCCTGAGTCAGTCTTGGCAGGTTGTGCATTTCTAAGAATGTGTCCATTTCTTCCAGGTTGTCCATTTTATTGGAATAGAGTTGCTTATAGTAATCTCTCATAATCTTTTGTATTTCTGCAGTGTCAGTTGTTACTTCTCCTTTTTCATTTCTAATTCTATTGATTTGAGTCTTCTCCCTTTTTTTCTTGATGAGTCTGGCTAATGGTTTGTCAATTTTGTTTATCTTCTCAAAGAACCAGCTTTTAGTTTGGTTGATCTTTGCTATCGTTTCCTTCATTTCTTTTTCATTTATTTCTGATCTGATCTTTATGATTTCTTTCCTTCTGCTAGCTTTGGGGTATTTTTGTTCTTCTTTCTCTAATTGCTTTAGGTGCAGGGTCAGGTTGTTTACTCGAAATGCTTCCTGTTTCTTAAGGTGGGATTGTATTGCTATAAACTTCCCCCTTAGAACTGCTTTTGCTGCGTCCCATAGGTTTTAGGTCGTCGTGTCTCCATTGTCATTTGTTTCTAGGTATTTTTAAATTTCCTCTTTGATTTCTTCAGTGATCACTTCGTTATTGAGTACTGTATTGTTTAGCCTCCATGTGTTTGTATTTTTTACACATCTTTTCCTGTAATTGATGTCTAGTCTCATAGCATTGTGGTCGGAGAAGATACTTGATACAATTTCAATTTTCTTAAAATTACCGAGGCTTGATTTGTGATCCAAGATATGATCTATCCTGGAGAATGTTCCATGAGCACTTGAGAAAAATGTGTATTCTGTTGTTTTTGGATGGAATGTCCTATAAATATCAACTAAGTCCATCTCGTTTAATGTATCATTTAAAGCTTGTGTTTCCTTATTTATTTTCATTTTGGATGATCTGTCCATTGGTGAAAGTGGGGTGTTAAAGTCCCCTACTATGATTGTGTTACTGTCGATTTCCCCTTTTATGGCTGTTAGTATTTGCCTTATGTATTGAGGTGCTCCTATGTTGGGTGCATAAATATTTACAATTGTTATATCTTCTTCTTGGATCGATCCCTTTATCGTTATGTAGTGTCCTTCCTTGTCTCTTCTAATAGTCTTTATTTTAAAGTCTATTTTGTCTGATATAAGAATTGCTACTCCAGCTTTCTTTTGATTTCCATTTGCATGGAATATCTTTTTCCATCCCTTTCTTTCAATCTGTATGTGTCTCTAGGTCTGAAGTGGGTCTCTTGTAGACAGCATATATATGGGTCTTGTTTTTGTATCCATTCAGCCACTCTGTGTCTTTTGGTGGGAGCATTTAGTCCATTTACATTTAAGGTAATTATTGATATGTATGTTCCTATTCCCATTTCCTTAATTGCTTTGGGTTCGTTATTGTAGGTATATTCCTTCTGTTGTGTTTCTTGCCTAGAGAAGTTCCTTTAGCATTTGTTGTAAAGCTGGTTTGGTGGTGCTGAACTCTCTCAGCTTTTGCTTGTCTGTAAATGTTTTAATTTCTCCATCAAATCTGAATGAGATCCTTGCTGGGTAGAGTAATCTAGGTTGCAGGTTTCTCTCCTTCATCACTTTAATTATATCCTGCCACTCCCTTCTGGCTTGTAGGGTTTCTGCTGAGAGATCAGCTGTTAACCTGATGGGGATTCCCTTGTGTGTTATTTGTTGTTTTTCCCTTGCTGCTTTTAATATGATTTCTTTGTGTTTAATTTTTGACAGTTTGATTAATATGTGTCTTGGTGTATTTCTCCTTGGATTTATTCTGTATGGGACTCTCTGTGCCTCCTGGACTTGATTAACTATTTCCTTTCCCATATTGGGGAAGTTTTCAACTATAATCTCTTCAAATATTTTCTCAGTCCCTTTCTTTTTCTCTTCTTCTTCTGGAACCCCTATAATTCGAATGTTGGTGCGTTTAATGTTGTCCCAGAGGTCTCTGAGACTGTCCTCTGTTCTTTTCATTCTTTTTTCTTTATTTTGCTCTGCAGCAGTTATTTCCACTATTTTATCTTCCACCTCACTTATCCGTTCTTCTGCCTCAGTTATTCTGCTATTGATCCCATCTAGAGTATTTTTCATTTCATTTATTGTGTTTTTAATCGATGCTTGATTCATCTTTAGTTCTTCTAGGTCCTTGTTAACTGTTTCTTGCATGTTGTCTAGTCTATTTCCAAGATTATGGATCTTGGAAATAGAATCTTGGATCAGCTTTACTATCATTATTCTGAATTCTTTTTCAGGTAGACTGCCTATTACCTCTTCATTTGTTAGGTCTGGTAGGTGTTTATCTTGCTCCTTCACCTGCTGTGTGTTTTTCTGCCTTCTCATTTTGCTTATGTTACTGTGTTTGGGGTCTCCTTTTTGCCGGCTGCAGATTCGTAGTTCCCATTGTTTTTGGTGTCTGACCCCAGTGGCTAAGGTTGTTTCAGTAGGTTGTGTAGGCTTCCTGGTGGGGGGGACTAATTCCTGTGCTCTGGTGGTTGAGGCTCGATCTTGTCTTTCTGGTGGACAGGTCCACGTCTGGTGGTGTGTTTTGGGGTGCCTATGGCCTTATTATGTTTTTAGGTAGCCTCTCTGCTAATGGGTGGCGTTGTGTTCCTGCCTTGCTAGTTGCTTGGCATAGGGTGACCAGCACTGTAGCTTGCTGGTCGTTGACTGAAGCTGGGTGCTGGTGTTGGGATGGAGATCTCTGGGAGATTTTCGCTGCTTGATATTATGTGGTCTGGGAGGTCTCTTGTGGACCCGTGTCCTGAAGTTGGCTCTCCCACTTCAGAGGCACAGCACTGGCTCCTGGCTGCAGCACCAAGAGCCTTTCATCCACCCGGCTCAGAATAACAGGGAGAAAAAGTAGAAAGAAAGAATTATTAGAAGAAAGAAAGAGAGAGGGAAAGAAAGGAAGAAGGGAAGAAAGGAAGGAAGGAAGGAAGAAAGAAAGGAGGGAGGGAGGGAGGAAGGATGTAAAGAAAGACGGAAAGAAAGGAGGGAGGGAGGGAGGAAGGAAAGGAAGAAAGGAGGGAGGGAGGAAGGAAAGAAATAGAAAGTGGAAAGAAGAAGTGTGGGAGGGAGGAAAGAAAAAGAAAGAAGGAAAGGAGGAGCGGAGGGAGGGAGGGAGGAAGGGAGAGTAGGAAAAAAAGAAAGAGCAGGTAAAGTAAAATAGAATAAAGTATGAAATATAGTAGCGTTATTAAAATTAGAAAGTAATTATTGAAAAAAAAAAAAAAACGGACCGATAGAACCCTGGGACATATGGTGGAAGCAAAGCTATACAGAGAGAATCTTACACAGAAGATTACACATACACATTCACAAAAAGAGAGCAGGGGGAAAAATCAAAAATCTTGCTCTCCAAGTCCACCTCCTCAATTTGGGATAATTCGTTGTAAAAAGAGGAAAAGGGCGAGAAGTCTGAAATCTTGCTAAGTCCACCTCCTTAATTTGGAATAATTCGTTGTAAAACGAGGGAAAAGGGGGGAAAGTCTTAAATCTTGTCCTCAAAGTCCACTTCCTCAATTTGGGATGATTCGCTGTCCATTCATGCACTCCACAGACGCAGGGCACATCAAATGGACCGTGGAGCTTTAATCCGCTGCCTCCGAGGCTGCACAGAGAGATTTCCCTGCCTCTGCTCTCACAGCTCCCGGGTCTCAGCCTTGCACCTGGCCCCGCCTCTGCGCGTAGGTCGCCGGAGGGCGTCCGTTCTTCGCTCAGACAGGACGGGTTTAAAGGAGCCGCTGATTCGGGGGCTCTGGCTCACTCAGGCAGAGGGGAGGGAGGGGTGCGCAGTGTGGGGCGGGCCTGCGGCGGCAGAGGCCGGCGTGACGTTGCAGCAGCCCGAGGCGCTCCGTGCGCTTTCCCGGGAAAGCCGTCCCCGGGTCTCGGGGACCACGGCAGTGGCGGGGTGCACAGGCCCCCCGGAAGGCGGGGCGGACAGTGACCCGCGCTCGCACACAGGCCCCGCGGCGGGCGGCTGCGGGCCGCGGCGGCGGCGGCCCACGCCCGTCTCCGAGGTCCGTGCCTTACCCGCGGCTCGTGCCTGTCTCCGGCGCTTCCCCAAGCAGCCCTCTTAATGCCCTCTCCTTGCGCACCAGGAAACAAAAGGGAAAAAAGTCTCTTGCCTCTTCAGCAGCTCCAGACCCTTTCCCCGGACTCCCTCCGGGCTAGCCGTGGTGCACTAACCCCTTCAGGCTCTCTTCCTGCCGCCAGCCCCAGTCCTCTCCCTGCGCTCCGACTGAAAGCCGATACCCGAGCCTCAGCTCCCAGCCCCGCCCGCCACGGCGGCCGAGCAGACAAGCCTCTCGGGCTGGTGTGTGCCTGAGGGCACCGGTCCTCTGTGCCAGAATCTCTCCTTTTTGCCCTCCGCACCCCTGTTGCTGTGCTCTCCTCCGCTACTCCGAAGCTTTCCCCCTCCGCCACCTGCAGTCTCCGCCTGCGAAGGGGCTTGTAGTGTGTAGAAACCTTCCCCCCTTCACGGCTCCCTCCCACTGGTGCAGGCCCCGTCCCTATCCTATTGTCTCTGTTTATTCTTTTTTTCTTTTGCCCTACCCAGGTATGTGGGGAGCTTCTTGCCTTTTGGGGGGTCTGAGGTCTTCTGTCAGCGTTCAGTAGGTGTTCTGTAGGAGTTGTTCCACGTGTAGATGAATTTCTGATGTATCTGTGGGGAGGAAGGTGATCTCCGCGTCTTACTCTTCCGCCATCTTCCTCCGGGGGTCTAAATTATTTTTAATGACATACATGATAGAACATGAGAGGATCTTGGCCCATTTAGCAACCCCCATACTTTTATTTTAATGGAACATATAGTTTAGGTAGAAAATATAGCCTAGTGGATTTAAAAAGAATTATCTTTGGAAATGAAAAATAATGGAACTGAAAGATTATGTATAAATTAGAGACTATAAAGATTTGATTTATTTGAGGTACAGAGTCCTTAAATTGTGCTTCTGGTTAATAAACTGGCTTTAGACATTGGACAATGGTCTGTAATTTCTTCTACTACAGTCTGGTATTTCAAGAGCTACCAAGAAAACACTGCTGAATGGCTTTAGGTCTCAGAAGTTAAGACACAAGAGAAGTCAGATATCACCACTATGGTGGTAAATTCCCTCTATGCAAAACAATTTTTAAAAATTCCACTTCTCTCATTAGAATACCACAGTGCAGAACTTCCATGGTGGCGCAGTGGTTAAGAATCCGCATGCCAAGGCAGGGGACATGGGTTCGAGCCCTGGTCCAGGAAGATCCCACATGCCCAGAGCAACTAAGCCCGTGTGCCACAACTACTGAGCCTGCATGGCACAACTACTGAAGCCCACGTGCCTAGAGCCCGTGCTCCTCAGCAAGCGAAGACACCACAGTGAGAAACCCACACACCGCAATGAAGAGTAACCCCCACTCGCCACAACTAGAGAAAGCCCACGTGCAGCAATGAAGATCCAACGCAGCCAAAAATAAATAAAAATTAATTAATTAAAGAAGAAAAAAGAATACCACAGTGCAATGTCTTCATCTCCTCAAGAAAAAGTGCCATATAATTCTGTTCTTTGTCTTCAGTGTTACGCAGTAAGACAAGATCTGTTTTCTCCAAGTACCCCCTCCCTTTTTTTGGTCATTTCCCCCTACTAGAAGAGAGCCTTAGCTTAGATGAGAAAAGAAAGTTTCTATTATCATAACACCAAATAAAGGCTATCAACATTTGCAAGAGAAATTTTGATTGTAGATGTTTAACTGAAAGATTAAAACATATTTCCGTAGGACCTTCAAGGTGCCTGACCTCTCCCACAGCCTATCTTGCTGAGAAGATGAAAGGAGCCTATTGACTGCTAATCAAGCCTTGCAGAGTAAGAAGAAAGCTAAAAAAAACCAAGGTCATGGTGAAGAGGAGAAAAGTTAGGGAGAACCTACAGAGATGCAGCTTTAAGCTGAAACCTGTATAGACTTTAAATGGAAAAGAGGAAAACACTATCCATGCTCTCCACTGTTCTCTATGTGTTTTGTATTGTAAAGTAGGCTTTTCTTCTAGTAACAGACCCACTTTCATGCTCTTCCAGATATTCAAGTCTACATAAATGAGGATTTATATACTTGTGGTCTTGTCTGAGATTACTGTACTGTGACATAACATATGGCTGTGCCTCCATCTAAGACTACCATAGAAATTAGCCAAGAAATACTCCACCGTTTATTTAAACTACCAGATTTTTGCTGAGGAAGGGGAGTGCTCACAGCTTTTGTAAACTGATGTAATGAATACTCTTTCAGCAGGGGAGTAACTTGAGAAAAGTAGTAATCTTCGCCTGGAAGCACTGGCCGAGTGTCAAGTTTGAGAATGCATGGTTTAACATGAATGCCTAGGTTAATACTTTCTAGTGAGTTTATTAGTTTCCCATAGGAAAATTTCACAAGCTGTTATCAGGCTATGAAGAGAGGGAAGAAGTCTGGGGAAGGTCATTTGTGTATCTGCATCATCCAAAATGGATGATAGAAGGGAAATTAGATGGTTTATGAAGACGGAGGAAAAGTCCCTGAATGATATGGCAATATTGATGGGGGCAATGCAGTTGATACAGTATTTGTCTCCAGTTACTTTTGAAACAGGGCTTGAAACTAGTGAGAAGAGAGCCAGTAAGTATGTGAGAAGAAGAATGCATTATTTAGGAATTCTTGATTCTCTGCCATTCTCAAATAATTCATTGAATAATTAATTGAGAGGATGAGTAAGGGAAATTGATTAAATAAGCTTTAGAGGAACTGATATAAATTATTTAGTGGTCAGTGTATATTATGATGGATTTAAGAGATTTTCAAGGGTAATTTTGACTTTACTCCCTTAAACAATATTTTCCACTGATTTTAGCACCTAATCAAATATCAGAGTAATATTTGACTCCAATTTATGGACAGATTTGAATATACAAAATCTTAAGTAACCTAAGAATGGAAGGCAAGTTTAAAGAGAAGTTATAAGGTATGAATACAAATTTTTCCTCTCAATAAGCAGTGCAAAAGGAGAACTACAGCTGTAGAACCCTAGAGTTGTAGAGCTTTTCAGTGTGATTGAGCCATCAGAGATCAATGTTTTATGGTACCATAGTAGGAAATCCTATATTATGATATCATAGTACCAAAGTTAGCAATCTTATTCAATTGTGATGGTATTTTGAAAGACTAAGAAAATTAGGATGTGTGTGTGTTTGTACTAAAGGAAGTTGAAGAAGAAACTATTAATCATTAATTTACTATATCCCAAATTCAGAATTCAGAAGTTGGCATGGTATAGATTCAGGAATGTTTTTGTCTGTGTTAGATTTAAGGAAGGAGTGAATATTATTTGATACCCATAGGAAGACTAAACCTAAAGAGAATATAAATACGTTTTTCTAGGGAGTTTTTTTTTTCTTTGAAAAAATGCTTCAGGGTAACACTAGAGTCTAAACTCTTTGGGGACAGTGGCTATTGGTGAGAGTATTTGGAAGTGTAGGTATAGTTAAATAATAAACTTGATTCTTGGAGTTAAGGACTCTGAGAAAGCAAGAAAAGTTACTTCTCTAAGGGCAAGATCACCTTAAGGAAGTTAATTTGAAAATGTCATTTAACAGGTGTGAGTTTTGACACACTTCAGTGAATATGTGCACCATGTTGTTTATTGACAAGGGGAAAAAGAATTACTTATGTCATTAACAAGACCACTTCTTACCAATCTGAAAGAACTAAAGATATTTGGAGAGTTCAGATGGTATTATAATCGATTCATCCAAGATTACTGCTAGAGTGAAATAAGTGGATTGGCATTCAGCATCTATTTGATCTATAGTCATTTCCCTTTATTCGAGGTTTCATTTTCTGCTGTTTCAGTTACCCACGGTCAATCGAAGTCCAAAAGTATTCAATAGAAACTCCCAGAAATAAACAATTCATAAATTTCTGAGTAGTGTGATGAAATCTTGTATCATCCATCCACCCACCGGGGTATGGACCATCCCTTTGTCTGGCGTATCTCACCCCTTAGTCACTTAGTAGCCCTCTTCCTTATAGAACTGACTGTCTCAGTATCACAGTGCTTGTGTCCAAGTCACCCTTATCTTAAACTTAATAATGGCCCCAAAGCCAAAGAGGAGTGATGCTGGCAATTTGGATATGCCAAAGAGAAGCTGTAAAGTACTTTCTTTAGGTGAAAAGGTGAAAGTTCTTGGTTTAATAAGGAAAGAAAAAATCATTTGCTGAGGTTGCTAAGATCTATGGTAAGAATGAATCTTCTGTATGTGAAATTGTGAAGAAGGAAAAATAAATTCATGCTAGTTTTGCGGTCACACCTCAAATTGCAAAAGTTATGGCCACAGTGCATGATAAGTGCTTAGTTAAGATGGAAAAGGCATTAAATTTGTACAATAAGATATTTTGAGAGAGGAAGGGACCACATTCACATAACTTTTATTATAGCATATTGCTATAATTTTTACATTTTATTATTAGTTATTGTTAACCTCTTACTGTGCCTATCTTATAAATTATATCATAGGTATGTAAATATAGGAAAAAAACACAGTATATATAAGATTCGGTGCTATCTGCTGTTTCATGCAACCACTGGGGTCTTGGAATGTATACCCTGAGGATAAGGGGGCTACTGCATTTTCTAGTATACCTTCCTAAGGCAGAGGATAGAAGTTAAGAAAAAAAAAATCCCAAACCCTCTTTCAGCTTGGGATCTTTATATAAAAGAAATTCCACAAACTCAGTGCATTTATGTGAGACTTGGAATTTGAAAATAAGGAAAGGCAGTTATCCTGGTGCTTTAGCTTTTGTGTCCAGCAAGCATCGCTGTGGAGACATAAGTATTCATCTGTAGCATCATTCCTGTGTACTTAACTCCCTAGGTATTAAGCACAATAGCTGTTTTTCTTTGTGAGTTTAGATGGAAAATCTATAGACTCTATGTACATTTAATGAAAATTATGAAGCAGTAACAATTGTTACAATCACACGGGTCAAGAAATGGAACATTGGCAACAACCAAGAATCCCCTCCATGCCTTGCATCATCACAAAACCCTCCTCCCATAGCACAAACAATAACCACTTACCTAACTTTTATGTTAACCCGTTCATTGTTTTTCTTTGTAGATTTATTACTTATGTGCACATTCCTATATTACTGTTGATCGATATTTGTGTTGTTTTCTCTTTATGGCTGTCATGAACAATGCTGAACAAGATACATGTTTATATATGTATCCTAGTACACAGGAGAACACATTTCTCTAGGGAGTGAACTACTGGGTTATAGAGAAGATTCAGGAATAAGATGCTGAGTCACAGAGAATATATGTCCTTAAACCACAAGATAATGACAAGTGGTCAAATCAACTTACACTTCCAACAGTGGTGGTGACTGATATTTAAATTCCTTGACATTAGTTGTTATCATTTATTTTAATATTTCCTATCTAATCTGTGTGGAGTGGTAACTCATTATGGTGTGAATTTTAGTTTTCATGATTACTAGTGAAAATATAAATATTTTACAATTTTAAATCTAGTTATTGGCTTTTGGGATTTGCTGTTTTTTGAAGGGTCTATTGAAATTTTGGCCTACTTTTCTATTGGGTTATTTGCCTTTTTATTCTTGCTTTTAAGAGTTTATTTCATTTTTTAATTGAAGTATAGTTGATTTACAATATTATATTACATTCAGATGTAGAACATAGTGATTCAATATTTTTATAGATTATACTCTATTTAAAGTTATTATAAAATATTGGCCATATTTCCTGAACTGTAAATATATCTTTGTAGCTGATTTATTTTACACATTTTATACCTCTTTATCCCCTACCGCTATCTTGCTCCTTCCTCCTTCTCTTTCCTCACTGGTAACCACTAGTCTGTTCTCTATAACTGTGAGTCTATTTCAGTTTTGTTATATTCATTCATTTTATTTTTTAGATTCCACATATAAATGATAACATACAGTATTTGTCTTTCTCTGTCTGACTTATTTCACTAATCATAATACCCTCCATGTCCATCCATGTTGTTGCAAATGGCAGGATTTCTTTCTTTTTCATGGCTGAGTAATATTTCTCTGTGTGTGTGTGTGTGTGTGCATGTGTGTGTATCATACCACATGTTATTTATTCATTTGGTTGTTAGCAGGCACTTAGGTTTCTTCCATATCTTGGCTATTGTAAATAATGTACATAATGCTGCTGTGAACATTGGGTGCATTCATCTTTTTGGATTAGTATTTTCCTTTTCTTTGTATATATACCCAGGAGTGGAATTGCTGGATCTTATGGTAGTTCTAATTTTAGTTTTTGAGAAACCTTCATACTGTTTTCCATAGTGGCTGCACCAATTCATATTCCTACCAGCAGTGTACTAGGGTTCCCTTTTCTCCACATCCTTGTCAACATTTGTTATTTGTAGTCTTTTTGATGATAGCCATTCTGACAGGTATGAAGTGATATCTCATGGTGGTTTTGATCTGTATTTCTTTGTTGATTAGTGATGTGCATCTTTTCATGTGCCTATTGGCCACCTGTATGTATTCTTTGGAAACATGTCTATTCAGGTCTTCTGCCCATTTTTAATTGTTTTTTAAAATTGAGTTTTATGAGATGTTCATATATTTTAGATATTAACCCCTTATAGGTCATATCATTAGCAAATATTTTCTGCCATTTAGTAGGTTGTCTTTTCATTTTGTCAATGGTTTCCTTTTCAGTGCAAAAGCTTTTAAGTTTATTTAGGTCCCATTTGTTTATTTTTGCTTTGGTTTCCTTTGTCTTAGGAGACAGATCCAAAATAATATTGTTATTATTTTTGTCAGAGTGTTTTGCCTATGTTTTCTTCAAGGAGTTTTATGGTTTCTGATCTTGTATTTAGGTCTTTAATCCATTTTGAATTTATTTTTGTATATGATGTGAGAAAGTGTTCTAATTTAATTGTTTCACAAGTAGCTGTCCAGTTTTCCCAGCACCACTTATTGAAGAGACCTTTTTCCTATTGAACATTCTTGCCTCCTTTGTCTTAGATTAATTGACCATAAGTGTATATAGGTTTATTTCTGGTCTCTCTATTCTGTTCCATATGTCTGTTTTGGTGTCAGTACCATACTGTTTTGTTTACTGTAGGTCTGTACTATAGTCTAAAGTCAGGGCGTGAGATACTTCCAGCTTTATTCTTTTTAAGTTCTTTTCATATTTTGAATAGTAGTCTCTCTGTTGGTTTTATACGTTGCAATGATCTTTTCAAACTCTGTGGCATGACCTCTCTTTTAACTATCTTTGTGTTTTCTTTTGTTGGAAAATATTTCTTAATTTAATGTGGGTAAATACATCAATCTTTTTCTTAAAGCTTATACTTTTTTCCATCTTTCTACTTTGTGGCTTAAAGATAGCCTCCTATATTGTCTTTTAAAATATATTTGGTACCATTTCACATATAGGTCATTAATCCATTTAGAAATAATTTTGTTTACAATATGATACAATTTTAATTATTTTTTCTTTATGGATACCTTAGTGCTCAGCATTTTTTAATTGAAAAGTTTGTTATGTCTTTGTTGAGGTGCTGTGATACTTCTGTTATACAGAGGTGCCATACGTATGTGTGTGTGTGTGTGTGTGTACATATATATACATATGGCTTTCTTTTAATAATATATGTTTTGGTTTGTTTTTCTGTGTCTCTATTAAGTCTTCTTTTGGTTCATTTGTTTGTCTCTATATCAAAACTGCACCCTCTTTGTTACTATAGCTTTATAAGAACACTAAATATTCAGTAGAACAACTTTTCCCACATTTATATTATTCTTCAAGTGTGTGGTGGACTTTTGTAATCTGTATAAATTTTTAAAGTTTTTCAGGCCCAAAACAAAATCTTTGGCATTTTCACTTAGATTTTTCTTACTCTATAATTTAATCTTTAGAGACTTAACATCTTTTCACTATTAAGATATCCAACTTAGGGCTTCCCTGGTGGCGCAGTGGTTGAGAGTCTGCCTGCCAATGCAGGGGACACGGGTTCGTGCCCCGGTCTGGGAAAATCCCACATGCCGCAGAGCGGCTAGGCCCGTGAGCCATGGCTGCTGAGCCTGCGCGTCCGGAGCCTGTGCTCTGCAAGGGGAGAGGCCACAACAGTGAGAGGCCCGCCTACCGCAAAAAAAAAAAAAAAAAAAAAAAAAGATATCCGACTTATAAACACAAAATATATCTCTATTCATTTCTGATTTCTTCAAGGTCTTTTTATTATAATGTTGTCTGTAAAGGCTTTGTATATCTTATTGGGTTTATTGCTACTTCAGCTTTCTGGTGCTATCTAAAAGGATTTCTTTCTTTTTACTATCACTTTCTGTTTGATGCTATTATATAAAAACACAATTTATTTTTATTGATTTTTATCTAGAAATCTTAAGAAGCTCTCTTACAATCCTAGCAATTTCCTGTACATTATTTTGTATTTTCTCTGTACACAACCATATCATATATAAATAGAACAAGTTGTGTGTTTTCTTTTCTAATCCTTGGACATTTTAGTTCTTTTTCTTGACTTTCGCCACTGGCTAAACTCTCAAGTACAATACTGAATAGAGTGGTGACAGGGGGCATCCTTGTCTTCTTCCTGATCTTTAAACCTTTAATCATCTCACCTGTATCTATAATGTTACTCTATGGTAGATAGCTAATTTTCATTTAAGAAAGTTTTTTCTACTTTGATAAGATTAGCTGCAGGTTTTTGTAAAATCATACATGACTGCTGAAATTATAAGAAACTTTGGATTTAATTTTTTGCATGTTTAATTTTATTAATTTTGTTGTGTAAAATAATTTTGGTTGTCTGTCATGAAATTAGCTTTTTATGTTGGACTCAGTTGGCTTATATTATATTTATTATCTGTTTTCCTGTGTAAGGTCCCCTCTAATTGTGCTTTCTTATACTGCCCTTTCCTCTCTTGAAATGAAGAAAATATTAAAAAGTAGTTTAATAGTGTTCCCTCTTTCTAGTCTCAAAGAGTTTGTGTACTACTGGAATTCTTCCTTTCTTTAGAACACACTAGTGAAAAATCTTGGATTTCAGCTTTCTTCATGGTGAGAGTAGTGAGTGCTGATTCAATGTCTGTAATGTATAAACGTATGTATAAATTTCTATTTCTGTTTGAATCTATTTTGATGTTATATTTTTCTAGAGGACTGTGACTTTTATAAAATTTAAAATTTATTTGAAAACACTTTGTTCATTTTTTCCTTTGTAAAGTCTGTAACATGTATGTGATATATGACCCTTTTACCTTTCTGATATTGGTTTCTTGTGCTTTCTATCTTTTTTTATTCTTTTTTGGTCTTGAGAAGCCTCTCAAGTAGATAGCCATTTTTATTAGTATTTTCAAAGAGCCAAGTGTTAGCTTTTGAATTTGTGTTGTTTATTTTCTATGTCATTAATTTCTGCTCTTGCATTTAATATTTACTTCTTCCACTTTCTTTGGGTATGTCTCTTGGAGATAGCACATAGTTACATGTAATTTTATACAATCTGACACTTATTTTCTTTTCATTTGAAGCAGCCAATCCATTTGCATTAAATGTAGTTACTAATTTGGTTTAAATCTTCCTTTTTTTCCTACTTGTCTAAATTCTTTCATATTTTTCTTTTTCTTCTGGAATCATGAAATATTTATAGCAGTCTACTTTTACTCTATTAAGTTTGAAACTGTAAGCTCTATTTTATTATTTAATGACAATTTCTGTCAGAATTTACTAAATATTTAGAGCTGAAAAAAAAACCCTTGCTGGGAACCTGTAAATCAATACTTGTAATCTGTGTCACACACATACACACACACACACACACACATATTTGAAAGGAAACTTATTAGAAATTAATTAGCTAAGTTTGCAACATAAGAATTAAATAGATTGTGCCATAGAAGAAGAGATAATTAATAAAACAAGTAGGACATACAGAAAACAAACTTTAGAGGGTATCAATAATCTCCAACTTGTAGGAGGACTCACACTTCACACTATTTAAAAAAATAGTGGTAGGACAGTAAAATGGCGTCACTCAATTGAAAACCATCTAAGCAGTTCCTCCAACAATTAAACATGAAATTACCATATGACCCAGCAATTCTACTCCTAGATGTATACCCAAGAGAAATGAAAACATATGTTCACACCAACTGAAGAAGAATGTTTATAGCAACATTTTTCATAGTAGCAAACAAGCGGACACAGCCAAAATGTCCATCAGCTGATAAATGGATGAACAGAATTGGTATGTCCATACAATGAAATATTACTTGGTTATAAAAAGGAATGAAATACTGATGCATGCTATCACCTAGATGAACCTTCAAAATATTATGCTAAGTAAAAATGTCAGTCACAAAAGACCTTATATTGTATGATTCTCTTTCTATGAAATGTCCAGAATAGTGAAATCTACAGAGACAGAAGATAGATTAGTGGTTGCTTAGAGCTTGTGGCAAGTAGGGTGGGAATATAGGGAGGTGATGTCTAAAGAATATTAGATTTGTTTTTTGAAGTGATAAAAATGTTCAAAATTGACTGTAATGATGGTTGCACTTATATGTGAATATACTCAAAATCACTGAAATCTATAAATAGGTGAATTCTATGGTATGTGAACTATATGTCAGTAAAAAATGGGATTTAAATAGACAATAGAGAGGATCAGTAAACTTCAATTGTGTTTCTTTGAAAATATAAAGAATGGATTTTTTTATGTTCATAGAAGAGGAAGGCACAAATAAAACTCTGAAGGAAAAGGAGTTTTATTTACATATATTTGGAGTTTTACTAATTATAGGAATAAAGTAAAGAGTATTATGCCATTAATATGAAAATTTATAAAAAATTGAATTAAAAAATAAAATTAGCACAATTGTCTTAAGAGGAAATAGAGAAACATAGTATACTAACAACTTTTACATGAATAGGATAGTCTGGTCAAATGTCTACAAATCAGCAAACAAAAACACCAGGACCAGACATTTTAAAAGTGACTTTGCAAATCCTTCAGGGATCAAATTAGCCTTTATCTTATATAAAATTTTTCAGAGAGTGAAACAAGAGGGTATACTCACTTTTTCAATATACAATAGCCAAACCAAAACAAATAAATAACTAAAATATACAACACATCCATTTATAGAAATCAATAAAACTATTCCAAATAAAATATTAACACAAGATTAATTTATATGTACCGAAGCAAAAGCCAGTTGAAAATATATGTGAAAACAAAAAAAGAGGTGGAAAATGTCTGCATACAAAATACAAGAAAATCTAATCTCTGAACTTGCTGGATGACTGACGTACAAAAACCAATAAGAATTTAAAATATTAGCAACAACCAGTAAGAAAATGTACTACTATTAGTAAATACTATTCCATTAATACTTTTACTATTAAGTAAAAATATCATTCACAATAAAACAATAAATATCAGGTATTTGAGAATAAATATAATGTGAGTCAAATATTCATAGAGAAAATGAAGCTTTCTTAAAGGATGTAAAAAATTAAATGGAACACTTTATAATATTCTTTGAAAACATGAATGAATATCTTATAATTGACCATGGCAATAACTTGTGTATGCATTGCTATTACAATGAAAATTGCAATAGATATTTTCATAAGCCATGACAAGCTAAATCTAAAGTTTATATGGGAGAGAAGTGTATTAGGCAGAGTTCTCCAGAGACACAGAAGCAGAGCCAATAGGACATGTGTATGTGCAAAAAATCTGCAGGGCAGGGCAACAGGCTGGAGACCCAGGGAAGAGCTGATAGAGCAGTGTGAGTCCAAAGGCAGTCTGCTGGCAGAATTCCCTCTTTTTGAGGGGCCGTCAGTCTTTTTTCTATTAAGACTTTCAACTGATTGGATTAAATGTTAATCTCATCTAAAAAAATTCTTCACACAAATATCATGAATAATGTTTGACCAAATGTCTGGTTACCGTGTCTTAGCCAAGGTGACCATTAGGTATAAGTAGGGAGTTGAAAGTAGCCAAAATTTTTTGAAGAAGATATGAAAACATTAAGAAACATGAAGAAAGGGCAACCTATGCTACCTGATATAAACACTTAAAGTCATATTAATTAAAACAGTGTGGTACCGGCACAGCAAAGGTATAAGACAAACAAAATTGAACAGAATATAGGGCCCAGGAACATAGATAGATTAAAAAAAAGACTAATGTGGTAACATTACAGATTTGTGGAGAAAGGATGAACCTTTTAATAAATGGTGTTGAGATTATTGGAAATTCATATGGACAAAGGGTTAGACCCCTATCTTAAAGAAATGAGAAAATAAATTCCAGTTCAAATCAAAAATTAAATATGAAAGAAAAAACATTAATACTTTAAAAGCAAAATATGGATATAGCTTTATGAAATCAGGTTAGGGAAAGGTGTCTTAAACACAACATTTAAACAATCACAAAGTATGAAGAAAAGCTGAACAGATTATATGACATTAATATTGAAACATTTCCACAGCAGTATAGACAAATGGACAAATAAAAACACAAAAGAATAAATCTGGGTGGCCACGAAACTTAGAAAAGAAAGGTCAGCCTCTCTATCATTAAGGAAATTCTTATTTATCTACATTAGAAGCTATGTGCATTGGAATCTTAATGTAGTGCTGTTTATAATAAGGTGGATGTTACCTAAATTCCCTTCTTAAAGGTAATTGATAAATTATGGTTTGTTCTCAAAAGTAATATTATACAGTAGGTAAATTGAATGAAATGTTTTTGTGTGTATTAACAGGGGTGGATCATAATAACATAATGTGGATTTAAAAAATAAATTGCAGTTACAAAAAGAGTATGTAGGTTTACAAATATATGAACTGAAGGGATGGGTGTGTGCGTGTTTGTGTATGTATGTGAGAGAGAGAGCGAGAGACAGTGTGTGCATGAGTTTTTGTGTGTGTTAAATAAGAATATATATATGTAGTCAGATATGGCAACATGAACATAGAAGATTCACATAGCTTTTGGATAGAGATCTCTCTAATGATTGGGGATAATCTGAAGCGAAATGCAGGAATCAGATCTTTGGAAATACGGTCAGGCTCCATGTGAAGTTTTGAAAAATTTACCACTTTAAATAAACATTTTCTTCTCTGAGTCTGTTAAGATTTATTGCAAGTTCTATCTAATGAGCTGTATAGTAGAATGAACTTTTCAAAGTATGCTTGGTAAGGGATAGATTTCAGATCATTGATTGTTCCCCTAAGGACTAAGGTGAGGAGGCTCCAAAGCAAGGATTTTGTCGATATATAAATCTGCTTTCTTGAAGAGCTAATTATTTGTATTTATGGCAGTATAATTTATTGAAACTTTAATTTGTGTTTGTTTTCCCCAACAACTCTATTACCACCACTTCAAGATGGTAGTCAACATTTGCTGTTAATTACTTCAGGGGAGATTTGTGTTAGGGTGAAAAGCTGGTGATTCCTGGAATTGACAGATTTTCCTTTGTTCTTTGAAAAGCACAAATACTTTGAAAGAATAATGTTAGGTGAGAGAGAGAGAGAGAGGAAAAAGAGGAGAGCCATTGAGACTCCAAAGGAAGAGGGATAGATGTCCCTGAGGCTGGAGAGAGGGACATATCTTCATGTAGCAGGAGACTTAAACATTCACTATGGCAGTGTGAAAATAGGGCATGTCTCCAGAGATAGAGAAAGATTTCAGAAACAGTGGTTATGCACTTCATGCAAGTAATATGGGTTCAGGCACCAACTTTCCTGTTATTCCAGTTTATCAGTGAAGCAGTAGAGTCAGCAGATTTAAAGCCACCATGGAAGTTCAACAAGATGTATCTTTTGTTTAAGGCCCAAATACAGAGCCTCTACCACACTTTCTAGGGATATTTTAAGCCTCTAGAATGTTCATGTGATCTAACGAAAGAAATGGATTCTTGAATGATGACAAACTGGTAGAATTTCTTCTTTGCCTGATGGGATGAGGGCTTACATTATTATTAAATTTGAAATAAAAGAAGTAAATGAGCCTCTTCTTGACCAAACACTTGAAATTCACTTTAAGGAGAATACCAATATGGTGTTGTAGAATAACAAAATCTCATGCAAGAAGGGAGCCTAGTGATCACTCGATCCAGCCAACCATTTTGTAAATAAGGAACCTGAAATTGATCAAATGTGGACAACTTGCCCGAACTTAATATTCTGGTAATTAATCAAGCTGCGATTCAAACTCAGGTCTTGTGATTCCAGGTCTAGTTTATTTTTCCCATTATATTAGGCTTTGTTTAAATAGATATAATTTTAAAAGTACATGATACCTTTACTCACTGTGGGACAGTATTCCAACATGAAGGTTTTATTTCTATTTGCCTTTCCTTGAACCTAGGACAGTTGAGGACGACACACACACACACACACACACACACACACACTCAGTAAATCTTCATTGCTTGGACTATCAATCCATTGGTATTTTAGCATTTCCTTCAGAGATATGATGCATCCTAAGAAGGTATATTTTCAAATAGCGTATTTCAGATGAATTATCTAAATGTGTGGGGGTTAGTTCCTGAAAATCTATTTCTCAGTTAATTGCTAGTTAAAGTTTTTCTATTTTTACCACCTTAATCTGCTATCCTTTACCTGGACTCTTAAAAAGGGCCTTCTAAAGTTTCTTCTTGAATCCTTGTTTATTTGTCTATAGGAAACTCCCCATAGATAATCTTTTTTTTTTTTTTTTTTTTGTGGTACGCGGGCCTCTCACTGCTGTGGCCTCTCCCATTGCTGAGCACAGGCTCCAGACCCGCAGGCTCAGCAGCCATGGCTCGCGGGCCCAGCCGCTGCGCAGCATGTGGGATCTTCCCGGACCGGGGCACGAACCTGTGAACCCTGCATCGGCAGGCAGACTCTCAACCACTGTGCCACCAGGGAAGCCCCCCCCCAATAGATAATCTTAAAAAAATAAATTAGGTCATTTTTCTCCCATGTTTAAGCCTCCAAACCCAACTCTGCATTGCACTATCCTATTGTAATTGAATAAAATCAATATTTCTCACCATTGACTAAAAAGCTTACATGATATGGCATCTCCCAAATACTCCTTTGTTTGGTCTGCTATGACAAAAATACCATAGACTGTCTTTTTCTGTCTTATATCACTTATATATGGAATCTAAAAAAGCCAAAGTCATAAAAGCAAAGAGTAGAATGGTGGTTTCCAGGACTGGGGGTGGGGAAATTGGAAAAATGTTGGTCAAATGATATAAACTTGCAACTGGTATTGATAGGTAAATAAGCCCTGGAGATTTAATGCACAGCATGGTGATTACAGTCAACAGTACTGTACTATAAACTTCAAAGTTGCTAAGAGACTAGATCATAATTATTCTCACCACAAAAAAATGATAATTACGGGACATGATAGAGGTGTTAGCTAATGCTACTGGTGGTAATCATACTGCAATATACAAATGTATCAAACCAACAAGTGTACACCTTGCACTTACATAATGTTATATTTCAACTATATCTCAAGAAAAAATACTATAGGCTGGGTGGCTTAAACACAAATATTTGTTTCTTATAATTCTGAAGTCGTATTTCCCCCAAATACTACTTCACTATTGAGTTGTAAGATCATCTTACATATCCTGGATGCCAGTCTATGTTATGTATATATCTATATCTATATCTATATCTATATCTATATCTCATGAATATTTTCTCCAATCTTTGGCTTTCCCTTTCATTTTCTAATGGTGTCTTTAAAAGTGCAGAAATTTACAATTTTGATGTAGTTATAATTTTTTCTTTTATAATTATCAAAATGCTATTTTTAAAATTCTGCAGTAACATGGTTTTAATTATAAATTGGAAAGCAGATAGTATGGGTATGTGATTTTGTATCTCACGCAGAATTTGGCAGTCTGGTAGCTTGTGAATATTTTCTATTTGTGCTATTATTGCATGTATGAATTTATTTACGATAAATATACTTCTGTGATACATAGAGAATATTTAAATTGTCAGGATTTGCTATTTCCCCATAACTTTTTCCTCTCAATACTCTGAGGACTTGAAATGTTTCCTTTCTTAGTTGGTACAAGGCCTTTGTTGAGGTGGGGGGTGGACGGGAGAGAGATATAAAGAATGTAAAGAATACAAATAATAGCCCAGGTTATTCTCTATGAGGAAGAATGAAAGAGGGCAGAGGGGAAGAAGGATAGGGAACAATAAAGGAAGGGTGAGGACAGGAGAGAAGGGGTAAAAGGAAAGAGCAGTCACTATCAGGAATGGGATTTAGGAAAGGGAGTGTGTAACAAATCGTTTGGAATCCTAGCTGTGTGCTGCCTCCATCTTTAAAACAAATCAACACGATGTTCAGTGCTTTCTGGAGGTTGGTTTCCGTTTGTGTGCATTATCATACCTAGGCTGTGATATATTTGACATCCTAAATTTTCATGGAGTTTATTTCCCACTCTTTGACATCTGTGTATCTTACTGACACAACTTGAGTACTTCCTACTTTTTCTCATGTCCAATCACCATAAACTCATCAATACAAGGGACTATCATAATGCTTTTGTGATATCCAGATGACTAATCTCCCTATGGGCTATAATATTATAGACATCGGGAGACTTGGCATAGCACTCAAGTAAGACAGAGTTTGAGTGTACTTCTGTCTCTGTCAGATAGAAGTAAACTGCTCCATTATCTTTGCTGTTTGATGTGGAGACAACTATTCGCCAGATCAATAGCTGTATATCAGGAGTTAGAGATGTTTTGATTTGTTCCAGGAAAAAAAGGCCCATTGGGGGCTTCCCTGGTGGCGCAGTGGTTGAGAGTCCACCTGCCGATGCAGGGGACACGGGTTCATGCCCCAGTCCGGGAAGATCCCACATGCCGCAGAGCGGCTGGGCCCGTGAGCCATGGCCGCTGAGCCTGCACGTCCAGAGCCTGTGCTCCGCAACGGGAGAGGTCACAACAGTGAGAGGCCCGCGTACTGCAAAAAAAAAAAAAAAAAAAAGGCCCATAAAATCCAGCAGCTTTGATTAGAATTAGTACCTCATTATCTTATGATAATCAACAATCATTGTCCATGACTTATTTGCCTTTTTTCCAGGCCAAACAGATTATTTAAATGGGGCAGGTGATGGAGATTACCATCTGCATGGTTATTTTAGTCTCTGCAAATTCCCCAGATATGTGCTATTGCTATTTTTTTGGTATTGTTTGCATGTAGGGACAGTTCCAGGAGCTTCCACTTGGCCCTTCCTATGTATTTTTTTCCAGTTGTGGCAAAATATGCATGACATAAAAGTTACCATCTTAACCATGTTTAGGTGTACCATTTAGTGGCATCAAGTACATTCACGTTGTTGTGCAACCATCATTACCATTCATCTCCAGGACTTTGTTCATCTTCCCAAACTGAAACTCTCTACCCATTAAACAACACCTCTCCATTCATCACTGCACCCAGACCCTGGCAATCACCATTCTATTATCTGTCTATATAAATTTGACTACTCTAGTACCTCATAGGACTGGAATCACAGTATTTGTGTTTTCGGTTCTGGCTTATTTCATTTAGCATAATGTCTTCAAAGTTCATCCGTATCGTAGTGTGTGTCAGAATTTTTACCTTTTAAAGGTCATTTAATATTCCATTGTATGTATATACTACATTTTGTTTATCCATTCCTCTGTTGATGGACATTTAGGTTGTTTCCATCTTTTGGCTATTGTGAATAATGCTGCTAAGAACATGAAATTACAAACATCTGTTCAAGTCCCTGCTTTTAATTCCTTTGGATATATACTCTGAAGTAGAATAGCTAGATCGTATGGTAATTCTGTTTAATTTTTTGAGGAACTGCAATGGAGAAGGGTTCAGATTTCTACACATCCATGCCAATACTTGTTATTTATTATTGTTTTTAATAATAGCTATCCTAATGGATGTCAGGCAGTAGCCGTTCTTAATAGCACTTACGTTGTTTGAGAGTTCTGTCATTTTCCAAGTATGTGTACTCCAAAAATATATTCAGATATGGGGAAATATAGTGTAGGTCACTGCACAGGATTTCTAGTGAGGTGAACTTGTGTCAAAATTCCAATTATCACATGGCTTCCATAAGCCCTATTATGACCTGAAGACCACAGTGATGTTTTGGAACCTCAGGTGTGTAAATTTATTTTAATAATCTCTGAAAAATTCTGAGTTTTCCACTTTTCTTTCTAAACATTCCCCCTGGAAAATTGTAAACCCCTTTGAGGTAGACTTGGAGAAAAAAAAATCACACTCTATACTTTTGACAGTGTTGCAGCAAAGTTTCTGAAGCTATTGTAGCCACCTGATCTCTGGTTTAGGTCTGGGCGAGGCTGTAATTTTCACTCCTGGAAAATCAATGCAGGTTTCTGCTCATTGTGCTTGAATTTTATTTTCATTTATACCGTTCAAGCCTGCTCATCAATGTAATTCCCAGTGTAAATGTGATTAATCTGTTACTGCTGGAAGTCACTTTGGGTCAAAATACTGCCACTCTGCCCTGCTGACCTTTATGATAATTGCACTCACCTTGTTTCTCATATTAAATGCTACCACTTAACCTCTGCTACTCTGTAACCCCATATTCCTGTTAAAAGCACGGCGGCCATTTCATTGGTGCTATCCCGCATTGTCATCTTTAGCCCCCAGAAGACAGATGCCACAGAGGTTTTCAAGGATGCTTGTATTTCTCTCATCAATGAATGTCTTAATGTCTTGAAGAAGAATGTTATCGATGACCTCTGTGGGGGCATAACTGTGGGATAGTTGAGTGGGTTTCACATACTTAATCCAATCCAACATTCCCATTTTAAGTACATGGATTCCTTTGTCTACATTCTGTCAGATAAATTATGGCATCTTGCCCTCTTTGAATGTTGCTGACTATTGAATCTATGTTTCAGTCAGCCAAACAAGCCAACGATTAGAGCCAATTCCATCAGCTAGAGCTAATACTTTGAATCTCAGGTAAGTTCTTTAAAATAAATTCAACCCCTTCCAACTTTATATTCCATCTTTCTCAGTCTAGCACTTATAAAACATAAGCCAGGGCTTCCCTGGTGGCACAGTGGTTGAGAGTCCACCTGCCGATGCAGGGGACACGGGTTCGTGCCCCGGTCCAGGAGGATCCCACATGCCACGGAGTGGCTGGGCCCATGAGCCATGGCCACTGAGCCTGCGTGTCCGGAGCCTGTGCTCCGCAATGGGAGAGGCCACAACAGTGAGAGCCCCGCGTACTGCAAAACAACAAACAAAAAAACCCAAAAAACCATATGCCACACACACATTCTACAGGTTTCTGCTGATACACATTAGCAGGATATAGCATTTCTTTTGATGTATATGCTAACTCCTACCAGGGTGGACATTATACTTGCCTCCTGGGGCCTGGTGGAATCTGACTGTAGTTATTAGGATGCAGTAAGTGCTGATGTGGGTGGGTCTTGAGAAAAGTAGAAATTTCCTTGAAAACTAACCTATTTACATGAGGTCTTTAGAGATATGTTAAGTAAGGGAAGGTTAGTTTCCTCAAATGGGGAGGAAGAAGGGTGGCTTCCTTTGGCGAGGAAACCACAGGAAGATTTGGGTTAAAAATTTTCATATTAATCTGAGTCTGCCTACCTGCACTTATCCTAAATACTCAATATATCCTTATCTTAATACCCAGCTCTTCCTGATCAATGTCCTGATATTCATCTGTGAGACTTAGCACAGATGGACCTTGAACTTGCATTTTAATTCTGCAACTCACACTTTTAGATTTGAAACTTGATCCTAGCCATGTCTGCTGTGTGGCTATAAGACATGAGAAAATTTTAAGGCCCTCAGTGTGGCTCTCTGTGTCTTCCCATGCCTCGATCTGAGAGTTTAAACACCTAACACCTTTTAACATTAAGTGTAAACATTTTCATTTTGTAAGCTCTCTGGTGCTATAAGAAGCAGCTAATGGTCCCCGTGGAGCTTGTAGTTACTACTGCTGTAATAGACAAAATCAGCTGCCGCTTGACATGTAAAAGTATTGTCTTCAACTGGCAATATGTTCAAAGCAAATATTGCTGGTAATTTATTTATTGCTTCCACTACTCGGAAGAAACACTTGTCTTTGCATTGGCAGTGGAGTCACTACTACATTCAAGCTCAAAACCTTATTCCAGAGTCCCATCTTGAGCATCTTTTTCCTGGGATTACTCATGCAGGACAGGAAATCTGCTTCAGGAAGTTTAGAAAGTAGATTTTAATAAAAGGAGCTTGTTTCAAAAGTTATAAAAGCTGGAGTCAAATGAAATAGGAAGGCAACCTAGAGTTTGGAAAGACTGAATCCCCTAAGCAGAACGGTAATGAATGTAGAGACTGCTGGTGGGTGCTGGGAACATGGAGGGAGAAGCCCTTGAGCAGGAATTGGACGCATGAGGGAGACGAAGCCTCAGTTGTACGTACAACTCAAAGAAAGAGGGCCTTCTGGGTTCTCCCCTATCCCCTTCTTCCAAACTCTCACCAGTCCTTCCTTTACTCAAAATTAATTGGAAGCTAGTTGTCAGTGAATCCTGGGAAACCGAGTTTTCAGGAGTCAGTCCTCTAAAATAAAAATCAGAGCTGGAAAAAGAGAAATAGTCTTTAAAAATTATTCACACAAATATGCCATCCCTTTACAATAACTTCTCACATTCCAGTTCACTTGTTCAAATACCCCACCACTATGATAGTACTTTGACGCAAAGTCTGTTTACTCCCTTGCTTTCTCCTGATACTGCCTTTGTATCTCTCCTTACTCTCTTACATTCCAGTGTCCATTATCTAATAGTGTGTTTGTCCCTAGCCCTGTTCCAGTGTCTTTTAGTTATGCTGGATCAACCCAAACCATTGCTTTCTCTTTTCTTGATCTCCAGCTTTCAAAGTCTTCCCAAGTAAAGTGTATAATAGTTTAGATGGTTTCCTTTATAAATTCATGATCACTAACCTAAAAGGTCCTTTAATATTGCCCTTTAATTCTGCTACATTAATCTGGACCCATCATTTCCCACTCTTTACAGTTTGTTCTCTCTTTCTGCACTGTTCTTTGTTTTTTTAAAAAAATCTTTATTGGAGTATAATTGCTTTACAATGTTGTGTTAGTTTCTGCTGTATAACAAAGTGATTCAGCTAGTGCACTCTTCTTAAATGGCATGTCCCCACCATTTGCTATAATATCAGGAGATAATCTCTTTTAATTCACAGAAAAGAAAAGAAAAAACATTAGGAGAACTTTCCTGTTCATTAACATAATAGAGTTACTACATCTGCTGCCATCTTTATCTCCTTTGGTAATTTAACAGAACAGAAGCTCTATTCCTACTAAACCCAATTCCCTTACTCCTGATTTGGATTGCATCACCTTGCACTCTCTAAGGATCCTTATTTTGTTCAATACCTTCTCTAATCTGGATCTTTTCCACTATCTTTTTGAAACATTCTAAAATCTTCCAAATTGGGAAAAATAATAAAGAAGAGTAAAGCAAAAAAGAAAAGCAAAACCAAACTCACCTTTCTCCACCTGACTTCTATTACTAATTACCACACTATCTCTTCTTCAAAGGCACAGTTTTTAAAATAATTCTTGAAAATGTTTTTCTATATCTTGGCAATTGTGAATAATGCTTCAATGAACATGAGAGTGCAATCTTTTTGAGATCCTGATTTCAGTTCTCTTATACATATACACACACACACACACACACATATATATATACATATATATATATACATATATCCATTCAGAAGTGGGATTGCTAAATCATATGATAGTTCTATTTTTAATTTTTCGAGAAGCCTCCATACTGTTTTCCATAGTGACTATATACCATTTTGTATTCCCACCAACAGTGTACAAGAGATCCAATTTCTCCATATTCTCTCTGGTGCTTGTTACCTTTGTATTTTTGAAACTAAGCATCCTAACAGGTGTGAGGTGATATCTCTTTGTGATTTTGATTTGCATTGCTCTGATGATTAGCGATGCTGAGTACCTTTTCATATACATTTTGGCCATTCATATGTGTTCTTTGGAAAATGTATATTAAAGTTCTTGGCCCTTTTCTTAATTGAGTTATTTGGTTTATTTGCTACTTAGTTGTGGGAATTCCTTATAAATTTTGGATATTTACCTCTTACCAGATATATGATTTTCAAATATTTTCTCCCATTCCATTGGTTACCTTTCCATTCTGTTGGTTGTTTCCTTTGCTGTGCAGGAGCTTTTTATTTTGATGTAGTTCTACTTGTCTATTTTTGCTTCTGTGGTCTGTGCTTTTAGTGTCATAGCCAATAAATCATTGCCAAGATCAATGTCAAGAAGCTTTTCCCAAACTGTCCATCGACAGATGAATGGTTCAAAACATGTAGTATATATTTACAATGGAATATTTTCAACTTTAAAAGAAGAAGGAGGTTCTACCATTGTGGCAACAGGGATGAACCTGGAGGACAATAAGCTAAGTAAACAAGCCAGTCACAGAAGGACACATACTGCCTAATTCCATTTATATGAGGTACCTAAAATAATCAGACTTCATGGAAGCAGAGAATAGAATGTTGGTTGCCAGGGGCTGGGGAAAGGGAGAAATGGGGAGCTGTTGTTCAGCAGGTATGAATTTTCAGTTATACAAGATGAATAAATTCGAGAAATCTGCTGTACAAGTAGTGTCTGTAGTTAACAATAGTGTTAAGCACTTAAAATTAGTTAAGAGGGTCAATTTCATGTTAAGTGTTCTTACCACACACAGAAAAAATGGGACACAAGCTTTTGGAGGGGACAGATACGTCTATTACCTTGATTGTGTTAATTGTCTCATGGGTTTATGCATATGTCCAAACTCATCAAATAGTATACATTAAACATGTGCCATTTTTTGTGCATCAGTTGTGCCTCCATAAAGCTGTTTAAAAATGTTTATCTATATTTGATACCTTCACTTTATTACTTCCTTCTCATGCTTCAACCCACTCCCAATAGAATCCATCTTTTATTACTCCAATAAAAAGGTACTTCATAAGTTATTTCCAAATCCATGGATGTGATGTGAAAATTTTATCTCCTACTTACTTGATCTGTAAGTAGGATTTGCTTCTGTCTTTGAGACTTGATTTTCCTTGACCCAAAAACTCCTCTGGTTTTCCTCTAATCTCTGCGGCAGTTCATTCTCTATCTTCTTTGCAGGTGCGTATCCTTCTCCTCAGACATGAAATGTTGAAATTCTTCAAAATTCAGTTCTAGGCCATTATGTCCCCTCACTCTAGAACTCATAATATGATTTCACAGAAACACACAGCTTCAGTTACCAACTCCATAAAGTTTGGACATTTGTGTACCTGAGACCTCTAATCTGAATTCTGTAAATCCAGTTGCCTATTTAACATCTAAATCTGTTCATTTAAAATATACATAAAGCTAAATACTCATGGTCTCCCTAAACTACCGAATCTCTCCTCCTTCATTTTCATTTGTCTTAGTGTGTAGTGACACCATTCACCCAGTTGTATAAACCAGGCACCTAACAATAATCCTTGAGTTCAACCTCTCACATCAGCCACTATATCCTATCCATTATCAATCTTATCCATTTTACCTCCTAGATACTTCCTTAATCTACCTAATGTTCTCTATCTACTCATCGTTGTAAGTGGTCAATTAATGCATGAATATAAATTTCCCTGATTGCTTTGCTTGGTACCTATAGTTTTTATGGCAGAAAAATTTATATAAAAAAAATCCGTTCATCTTCCCTATATCTTCCCTTCTGTTCCTCCATCCTCCTGTCCCCATTTCAAGCAAGTATCCAGGACTCCGTAGAAACCTCTTCCTCAGGAAATATGCCATTTCTAAGCATCAAGGTGTGAAGGAGGAGATTACAAGGCAGTTGGAGGATTAAAAGCCAGTGAGTACAACAAGCACTGCCTGACACTACCTTGTTACTGGATAGAGCCTTGGAGCTGCACCAACTCATTAGAGGGATGTAGTTGAGAGAGATATAGGGAAGGCATGTAATAGGCATGGCGTATCTATCTCATCGAATATTTCAGCATCGCAAACATTATACAGGAACATTTATAAATGGGACATAAAGGTACAGGTGTCCCGGTCTCAGAAGACCAGAAGGACCTCCACAACACTTTCATGTTACAGGGTTTTTATACCACTTTGGTTGTATAAGGTACCTCTAATAATGGCTGAGTCTAAATTCTCTACCTGCTCAGTTATTTAAAGAATTAAATTCATTTAAATCAAGTAAAGAAACAGTAGGTTTATAGAAGCTCATAACTGCTTACTTTTTAAAAAATTTTTATTTATTTATTATTTTTGGCTCTGTGTTGGGTCTTCGTTGCTGCGCGCGAGCTTTTTCTAGTTGCGGAGAGTGGGGGCTACTCTTTGTTGCAGTGTGCGGGCTTCTCATCGCGGTGGCTTCTCGTTGCGGAGCATGGGCTCTAGGTGCGCGGCCTTCAGTAGTTGTGGCGCACAGGCTCTAGAGCGCAGGCTCAGTAGTTGCGGCACACGGGCTTAGTTGCTCCGTGGTATGTGGGATCTTCCGGAACCAATAGAACGTTATATTCCTTCCTTTTATCAATTTTAAAGGTTTAAAATGCTTTCGATTTTTTTCTTCTTTGACAAACTCAAAGAAGGACTTTTATCTATGAGGTCCACACTTGATATTCTCAGTCAGAAGTCATCTGCCCAAGGAGGGCCTAGCATCTGAGGCCAACAGTCACATCCATGTCCCTCAGATAGGACCGTGTATCCTGGAGCTCAGGCTCCAGGCTCTGCTCAGAGGCTCTCAGAGGCTCAGCATTGCTGCTCTGATCAGCCCAGCATAAAGGAAGGCTCTGTTGAGTGAGGCCTGACGTGAGAACGTGAGGCATGATCAAGCAATGGAGAACTCTCTTCTCCTGCAGAGATCCCAAACTCTCTAAATAACCCAACCCAGGGCCGCAAAGTTATGCTTGGGATTTTATCCTGCAATCTCCAAACGCTCAGATGGGCCATGGGCTTCAACTGGAAGCCTTAGTCCCCCCAGAACTACTGGCCTTGCCTGGCCTATGATGTTCTATCCTCTCCTTGAACTTCCTAACTTAGGTGTCTCTCTGACCCAACCAATCTCACTGAGAAATGTGAGCAGGGGAACAAGAAAATAAAGAATCATTCTTTGAGAGGCAACTTTTGGTTCCAGCTCCAACACTTAAAGAGCTTGAGAGTCATTACTCCAGTCTTTAGAAGAAGCAAAATCTGAACCAATTGAAAGTCAGTGACTTTTCTTGTAGCATTAGAGAATTAAGGTCACAGGGCAAATCACTCCAAAATCTTCATAGATGGTGAATGTAGAGAATCATATTTGAGGTCAGCTTACCTCAAGCAGAGGCCACTGGAGCCATAAATTGATAGGAACACTTAAAAGGACCCTTTGACAAATTGCTAGAGGATGCACATGGGCTAACATGAGAGCGAGAAACTCCTAGGGTCATTATCTTAGGGGGGCCTCCACCTATTCATGGGTTTCGCCTATGGGAACCCCACCAGGTTCTCACAGTGAAGAGCCATGAAAAATTCTGATGTTTCTGGTGGAGGAGTGTGGGAATGGGAAGAAAAGTAACAATTTTGAAAACATTCTGAAATATCCCCTGAATGTTCTCCATAACAGAAGCTTACTCCGCAGAGGAAAAGACTACCAGAGACTTATCCCACATGGGAGAAGGGAAGTTATCCAACTCCAGTTCCCTCTAGCTTTCTTATCTCTTCTAAAAAGTGAAAAGAAAGAAAGAGAGAAAAGAGTTAGAAACATCTGTGAAGAACGCAGGGACACAGGACCACTAAACGACAGATTTAATCATATCCCCTCCCCCCCAGCTCCTTACTACCACCTCAACAGGGCTCCAGTATGGTAACAGAGGATCATAGCCGAAAGAGCTGCAAGGCATAGGCTCTATATAAGGAGGAGACTTAGGGGAATCTGAAGACACCAAGGGAGATGAAAACAAGGACACTATAGGAAATTGAAGTCTCTGACATATACAGCTACAGTAAATATTAAACACAACCAACACCTACCTGGATTAACATAAAACTTCACACTAAGGTCTGTTTACTTCAGTTCCTATTACCCAATACATTATGTCTGGCTTTTCAACAAGAAATTACAAGGTATGATAAAAAGGCAAGAAAAAACAGTCTGAATAGATAAAGCAAGCATCAGATCCACATTCAGATATGACAGAGATTTTTGAATTGTGATACATGGAATCCAAAATAACCATCGTTTCATGTTAAGGGCTCTAATGGAAAAAGCAGAAACATGCAAGAACAGATGAGCAATAAGCAGAGAGAGGGAAACTCTAAGAAAGAATCAAAAGGAAATGTTGGAAACCAAAAACACTATAACAGAAATGAAGAATGCTTTTAATTGGCTCATCTGTATATTGCCTATGGCCAGGGAAAGAGTAAGTGAGTTTGAAAATATGTCTGTCAGTAGAAACTTTGCAAACTGAAATGCAAAGAGAAAAAGAATTTTTAAAAAAACCTTTAACTCAGAATATCCAAGAACTGTGAGACAGTTTCAAAATGTGTAATATACATGTAATTGAAATACCAAAAGGAGAAGAAAGAGAGAAGAGAGAATAAGAAATATTTGAAGAAATAACAGCCCAGGATTTTCCAAAATTAATGACGGATTAACCATAGATTGTGGGAGCTCAGAGAACACCAAGCATATAAATACGAAGAACGTCTATACCTGGACATATTTTATTAAAACTGTAGGAAGCTGAAAGATAAAATCTTGAAAGAATACAGAAGAAAGTAATATCCTGCCTCTAAAGGAACAAGGATAAGAATTATGGGCTTATCATAAACCATGCAAGCAAGAAGAGAATTGAGTGAAATATTTAAAGTGTTGCAAGAAAAAAAATCACCCTAGAACTTTGTGTCTAGTGAAATTATCCTTCAAAAGTGAAGGAGAAATAAAAACTTTCTCAAACAAAAACTGAGATACTCATCAGCAGCAGATTTGCCCTGGAATAAATGTTTAAAAAGTTCTTCAAGGAGAAGGAAAAGGACAACTCAGCTCTACATAAAGGAAGGGAAAAGAAGGAATAAATGAAGGTAAAACAAAACTTTTATTTTTCTTATTCTCAGTTGACCTAATAATACTAATGATAGTGTATTGGGTGATTATAGTATATGGATAAGTGAAATAAATGACATCAGTGTTACAAGGGACAGGAGGGAGGAATTGGGAACTCTGTTATAATGGAACCTGCACTACCTATGAAGTGGTATAATGTTCTATATAAAAGTGGCCTTAGATTAGTTGTAAATGTATATTACAAATTCATGGGCAACCATGAAAATATTTTTTAAAGAAGAATACTTGACATGCTAAGAGAAGAGAGAAATGGAATCTTATAAAGTGCTTGTTTAAAATCAGAAAAGGCAAAAAAAGAGAAGAAGAAAAAAAGAATACACATAATAAATACTAAACAGTTACAGATATGGCAGATATTAATCCAACTATATAAAAAAATCACTAAATGTAAGTGTTCTAAATTCACCAATTAAAAGACAGACTGTCAGTGGATAAACCAAGATCCAATTATTTGTTGTCTACAAAACACCCACTTTAAATATAAAGACACAGATGATTAAAAGTAAAGGGAAAGAGAAAACTGTTCCATGGTAACACAGATGAAAGAAAGCAGGAGGAACTATATTAATTTCAGACAAAGCAGGCTTCAGAACAAGGAAAGTTATGAGGGATAAAGCGGGGCAGTACATAACAACAAAGGGGTCAACTCTCCAAGAAGACACAACAATCCTTAACGTGTACAGTCTAACAACAGACTGTCAAAATATGTGAGGCAAAAACTGGTCCAACTGCAAGGAGAATTAGGTGAATCCACTGTTATTTTTGGAGACTTCAACACCCCTCTATGAGAAATGGACAGGTTCAGCAGGCGGAAAATCAGTAAGGATATAGTTGACCTAAACAGCACCATCAATCAACTTGATCTAATTGACATTTGTAGAATACTTCATCCAACAACAGAATATGCATTCTTCTCAAGCACACATGGAGCACTGACCAAAATAAACCACATCTTGGGCCACAAAACACACCTTAACAAATATAAAATAGAAATCATACAAAGTATATTTTCAGACCATAATGGACTTCAACTAGAAATCAATTACAGAAAAATAGCTGGAAATGCCAAAATGTTTGGAGAGTAAACAACATGCTACTAAAACATGGGTCAAGGAAGAAATATCAAGAGAAAAAATATTTTAAACTAAATGAAAATTAAAATACAACTTGTCAAAATTTGTGAGCTGCAGAAAAAGCAGTACTTAGAGGGAAACTGATACCATTGAATGCATCTATTTGAAAAGATTTAATATCTTTGAGGGATTCTGGTTTGCTGACCTGATCGATTTCTCCCTGTTTCCAAAATATTGGGAAACATGAATTCCTCCTTAGGTAGCACAGTGCCAGAAGAAGGAGCCCCACCCAATACACAAAGGCAAGGATGGGAAAACCTAGGAAGTTGAGCTGGAGCTCAGCCATGGTGCAGTAAGGCTCCTCAGACAAAGAAGATGGTCCAGATCATCAGAAGTGCGTTGCTGCCTCAAGCATCTGGGCATTGAAAGTGCACATTCTAGACTAGAGTTCTAGGCCCACATTACAGAGGTTAAGTGTAAACACCAAAGGTTCTTGAGGGTGAGGGAGGGGACAACACAAGAGAGAGAAACCCACAATCCTTCCCCCACCATCCAACCCAGCAGATCTATCCATCCCTCCAGGGCCCTTTAGATACCTCTAACCCACCTTCCAACCCACACATTTACATACCATATATTTACCTTAGTGAAAATTTCTATTTATTCCACACGTTACCCAGATATTACCTGAGACCCTTTTACTGCTTGGTGATCTACCTTTGGACCCCACATAATATTTAAAACTCTTCTATGCCAAGGGATTTTTACCTCCAAGCCTTCAACTACAGCTTCCCCTCATACATAATGTGTTCTCACCTGTATGAAGCCAGAAACATAGTCAGAAGAAATATACGCCCCCATATCTCCTCAAAAGAATTCACATTCACCAAAAAGTGTAAGAGTGCAGAGTAGCCTGTACCAGTGAACAGGAAGCATGACAAAAAGGGAAACAAGGGCATGGCACACCCATGAACCTATGGCAAACAACTTAAAGAGCTTTAGTAGTTCTTTTTTTCCTAAAATCCCTCTTCGGCTATTTAGCCCCCTAAGGTTCTCAAATCTAGCCTCCTCCAGCCATACAGTGTCTCATCCTGCTGCTTGCTCCCTCTTCTGAAAAATCCCTCTCAAAACATTTAAAATTTTTTTTTTTTATTTTACAGAACACAACCCGAAGGCCCAAACACACCCTGATTTAAGGAGTGGGCTTCTCTTTAACATAACTTCTAATGAGCACAATATTTAGCAATACGTTTTAGCTTTTTGGAATCACACTCATGGTTACTTCTTCTATGAAAAGTTTTATGATTTTTTTCCCCATCTACTTTCTTACTTGCCACCAAAATTCCTGTTGGCATCTCCATACCTTTTTAAACAATGATGTCATTTTTGTTGATGTGTATATGTATTTATTTCATCTCCCCATGCTAGTCATTTAATAGTTGTAGCCCTTGTGCCTTCATTATTTAGATTATAAACTGCTGAAATTAAGCTGTGTCATTTCCTTACTTTGCTTGCCTGTATTCCCTCGTTGAGTCTGATGAATCAGTCTTGACCCCAAATACCTAATTCTCTCCCTCCCCTATGAGGAGGATACTAGTAAGGACAGCTCCTTTCTTAACCTGTCTTCTCCTGCAGCCACAGCTCCACTCTTGTCTGTACCCAAAAGGAGGGTCCATTTCAAGCCCACTCCATCTCACATACCTTCCTCCCTTGACTGCAGGAGGTGTATCTGTTCAGAAAAACCCCTCCACATATCTTTGTATCTCTGGTATTGTTTTTTTTTTTATAGAAAGTTTGGTCCTGACTGTCCCTGAGGTCCCTAGGATTCACAACTGTAAAAACATCCTCTAAAGTCTGAGCAATATAAGCTCCACCAAAAGAATTTCCAGGATAGAAGGGGTCATAAAAATGACACATCAAATATATTCTTCAAAAAGTGGCCTTGTCATAAAAAAAGAAAGACTGAGAAACACTGATCCAGATTAAAGGAGACTAAAAACACATGGCAACTAAATGCAGTCTGTGATTCTGAATCCTGTAATGGAGGTTTTGAAAAAAAGCCACAAAGGACATTACTCAATAAATTGACAAAAATGGAATATGAATGGGAGATTAGTTAAAAGTTTTATGTCATTGTTAAATTTACTGAAGGGGAAAACTAACTGTACTGTATGTAAGAGAATCTTCTTTTTCTTAAATACACAATGAAATATTCAAGGAGAAGGTGCATGGTGCATGAAATGTATTTTCAAATATTCAGAAATGTATGCATATTTTTCATATATGTGTGTGTGTGTGTGTGTATTCATATATAGAGAGAGTGGAGGCAGGAAGGGAAGGAGACAGAAACAGAGACAGAGAGAGGAGAGAGATCTCAAATGGGTCAAAATGTTAGTAGGTAAGTCTGGATAAAGGGTACATAGTTTTTACCATCCATGCATCTTTTCCACAAGTTTAGTTATTTTCAAATAAATACATTTAAAAAATGGACCATTGCCTGCTGTCCTGGATTTTAGCTAAACTTTGGGATTTCTGCCTTTGATTCTTGCAGCTACCACCATCACCATACCCAAACCCCAGAAATGTGTAATGCCAGCTTCAAAAGTTTTCTCACATTCTGTCCCAGGCAAGAAACCTGGGACCCTCTGCACATTTCAACAGGATTTTACAAAATGCTGAAGAAGAGCACCACACCCTCCCCACCAACAAATGTTTTTAAATTAAACACAATACAAAAAAAAAAGAAGGAAAAAAATCAACGTGTTTACAGCATGGAACCCCTAGCTTTTCTGATCTGGTGCCACCAGGTCATCCGTCTTCTGGCGTTTTGTGGTGTGAATTGGTTTGCCAGCACTTCGTCTGCTCTGCTCACCAGTTACCATTCCTGCACCAGATTTCCATCTTCCAAAAATGTGTTGACATCTTTTGTTGTATCCTCTCTCCTTCTAGTCATCCTTAAGCACTTATTCTTTTTAAATCCTTTGTTTGAATAGTTTTATTGAGATATAGTTCACATACCATGCAATTTACTCATTTAAAGTGTGTAATTCCAGGATTTTTAGTATACTCACAGATATGTGCATCACAATTTTAAAAACATTTTCATGACTTCAGAAAGAACCCCGTAACCTTTAGCTATTACCCGCCACCCTTCATCTCCCAGCTCTAAGCAACCATTAATCTACTTTCTGTCCTCTCTTGGCTTCCCTATTCTGAATATTTCACATGAATGGAATCATACGTGGTTATTTGTGACTGGCTTCTTTCACTTAGCGTGTTTTCAAGGTTCAGCCATGTTGTAGCATGTATCAGTGCTTTTTAACGCCAAAAGTATTACACTGCATGGATATACCATATTTTATTTACCCATTCATCAGTTGATGGACATTTGGGTTGTTTCTGCCTTTTAACTCTTATGAATAATACTGCTTTGAACATTTGTTTACAAGTTTTTGTGTGGACATATGTTTTCATTTCTCTTGAGTACATACCTAGAAGTGGAGTTGCTGGGTCACATAGTAATTCTATATTTAACACTTTGAAGCGCTGCCAGACTGTTTTCCAAAACAGCTGCACCATTTTTCATTCCCACAAGCAGTGTATCAGGGTTCCAGTTTCTCCGCATTCTCACCAACACTTGTTTTAATCTGACTTTGTGTTTCTCGTCATTCTTGTGTGTGTGAAGTGTTATATCATAGTGGCTTTGGTTTTCATTTCCCTGATGGCTAGAGATGTTGAACCTCTTTTCACCTACTCTTACTTTTTTTTTTCATCTACTCTTGCTTTTAATGGCATTTGGGGAAAGAGAGAAGATAAACAAGTGTGTTTTATCTACTGTGTTTAACTCGGAACACAATAGCTCATTTTAACTATGTGACAGGAAAAATATTTTCTTGTAAATATTTGAAAACACATATAGTAATGTCAAGTCTTTATCAACATGCACAGTTTACTACTTCTATGCTCTCTGCATGTTATAGTTACTGTGTGATTAAGGGAAAGCAATATTGTGCACTGAATTTGACCTGTAAGATTACTTCTTATATGGGGTTGAGGGAGGAATTCATTCAAATGACTCCTTAGGGTTGACTAAAAGGCAGAGCAGAACTGATTGCCAGAGCCTCTAAAGCACAATGCTTTTTTGTCACCAATGCTGTGTACATCTGTTGTGAATAACTGTGTACCACAGGTGATAAGTATCAAAGAAATGTGAGAGCTCTGACATGGGCACATAGCATATGTCTTAAGAGATAGATGACAAGGTGTTTAAATGGGCTTTTGCACTTTAATCATAGTGTAAAAGATGGGATGTATCACACATGCCAAATGATACCTGTGAAAGCTGGGTGAGGGGTGTATGGGAGGTTACATTGTTCTGTCTGCTTTCGTGCATGTTTAAACATTTTTTACTAAGAAGCTTTAAAAATAATAAAAGATGTAGAGTGACTCATAAGGAGAGGGAGGGAGCAAAAGGATACCTGGCCAGGGTGATCAGTCCATCAAGACTAGAGTTTAGCTATCTGTCAATAAGGAAATTTCAGGAAGTGTAATTCCTTTGACGTTGGGAAAGAAACTTCTTTCCATATAACAGGAAGGAAGAAGGAAAGGAGGAATGGGAAATTTTTTTTTTAAGGATTTTGATGAAAATTTCCCATCTCATGACTTCTAGTTCCTCTGTGAATGGTGGTTTGGCACATCTGCTGAGCAAGTGGAGATGGCCTAAATTTGAGAAAAGTGAAGGAGATTTGAAATAGATTTGAGTAGCACTGGAGAGAAAATGGACTAAGGAAACAGTGACCTAAGTTCCATTTGTTTTGTTCACATGTTAGTAAGCATGGAATAAGAATTTGTGGAATGGCTGCATTATTTCCAGGTAGCATGAGGGCTGAATTTATCATGGCATCAGTAGACTTGATTGTGAGATTTAATCCAATAGTCATCAGCTACTTATGGGAAGGTATTTCTGGAAAAGGCAGAGATAGGGGATTTTGCCTGACGGGAAGGATTAAAGGTGATTGGATGGGACCTATTTGTAGTGGAGCTTTTTAAATGTTGCTTACCTGATAGACCACCAAGCCTACCTTGGAGAGAGCGAAAAAGAAAACAAGAGCTTGGTGGATAGAGGAAGAGTAAGTGGAAAAACGACCTAAAGTTGAAAAATTAACAAGTAGTATATAAGCTGGGAGGATGGAGGATGAGGCCAAAGGGTGGAATGTCAGAGTGTATTATTCCAGATGGCAGAAGTGTTCCTGGTAATAAGCTCTACAGTGTGGCAGTGACTGCACTGGAATGGAAGTAAAAATGAGATGATGTAGGAACAGGGAAGCTGGGTTACTGATAGGTCTATCCACATGGAGGTTAGAGCCCTCCACCACTCCTCACCTCTTCATGTTCCCCACCCTGGGCCCCCTCCCACCTTTTGTCCCTCTCCCGGGGGCTCCACGGAATCTGCCTTCTCTGTGTGACCATAAGCTTCAGATATTGTAGGATCAATGTCATAACTCTGGATAAGAAAATAAAAGTAGTGAGAGAAGGCTGTAGTGGACATCTATTTTTGTTTTTTTGTTGTAACACCCAGTATCCATAAGTCTTTCTGGAAAAACTACCTCAGGTGCTCTCTAGGATACTCACCCTATTTTTGAGTCCCAGTCTGTACAAGTAGAGTTGCCTTCCCTCTAGACCTCATTGTAAGGGTGGGTATGTGTGCAGCCTTGGCCAAAAAAAAGGAGGTCCATGGTAAGCCCCCAAATGTCTGATAACCCCAGTGCATAGTCTAGGACTCACCTCTGGTTCCTGAGCTGCAGGTATCCTGGGGAGGTGTACCACGGCTCCACCAAGGCTATTAATATCAGTGGTGGCACCTTCATCTTGATTGGTGAACTGTACACACTAAGGGCAATATCTTGTATATTCCCATCAAGCATAGATGGAAGGAAAGCACCATGATCACCTTCCCCAAAGAGGGGGATGCCATCTTGATGACATCCTTGGAGATACTGTTTTAGTGCTCAAAGACACCCCCATGCCTTTTTGATATAAGGCATCAGTGTGCCGTGCAGTTCTCTGGTCAGCCTCAAGGACATGGTGCTTGGATCAGATTGAGGAATGGGGGAGCAGGACAGGGTCAGAATATGGGAATGATGAGGCATGAACTTTGTTCCACCAGTAAGGACATTCTTTCCCTTCACTTTTTCTTTCTTTCCCACTCACTTTAAGACATCTTTTGCTTACTCTCAGCTGTATTTTACCCTGGGAGGTAGGTGGCTGCCTGGTCAACATTCCTACCACTGACAGCTGAGTGGTGTTTTCCTCTGCAAAAAAAAAAAAACCAGTCATCAACTGAGCAGCCTGAAAAAATACCCCGGGAGGGGAACCACTTCCCCAGGGTGCCTTTCTAGTAAGGAAACCTCCATGTCAAGTTTAAAGTATGCTCTCCCGATACATTAACATGACCCACATAACAGATTCTTAAGCAGCTGCTGTGCTGTTCCTGGACCCTACGGCAAGTAGCCCAGGGTCCAGTGGAGCAGCACCTCCGCCCAAATAGTGCCATTCAGGGTTCAGCCCCCTGTAGGAGCCTCTGGTAACTGAGATCTAAATAATGATCAAGCTGTTGTTTCTTCTTCAGCATTATTTTCAGAAAGTATACCTGTACTTAACGCTCCTCAGGTTTAAAAGACCTATCTCCCCTACTTCTCTAAAGGATATAAAACATTCAGTGAGGGGGGATATGTGGGCTGCTATACATTTTCATTAAGGCTAAGCTAAGCGGCAGAAGACAAAGCCCACCTCCTCAAATTTCATCAGGGAGGAAATGGGCTTTGGGGCGGGGCGGGGGTGGTGGCGGGGGTGGAAGGGGCACAATATCTATTTCTCAGCAAGAACTCCAGAGGACTGGTCACCTGTTAGCCAAAGCCAAAGGAAGCAATCAGTAAGAGCTGAACTATCTCCTTCCTTTCCCTTACACATAAGCCCTGAGTTACCCAAATCCCATGCCCCCAACACAGTACACAGTACACAGAAAAGATACACTATTATTAGATAAATATTTATTGGGGAGAATCAATAATCTCTACAAGGAAGGAGTTATTTCTGGATGGGAAGTCTTCATCCCTGGAAATCCTGGGGCAGTGTTTTCTGTCTAGACAGTAGAGACAGATGTCTGAACACAGGGCCTTCAGCAGTGCTGAGCGCAGTGGTGGGTGCCTGGCCAGCCTGACGCCTGCGGGTGGGGCTTGGATGGGGCACAGGCTCCCTGTGGGACACTGGTGGGGGATGTTTGTGACACAGTCGCTGGTCCTTGAATGCCACAACTTTCTGGGGGTGTCTCTTCTTATCTCTGATCTGTCTTGTACTACTTGGAGGATAACTCTGGCCAGCAAAGATAGCTTCTTGATGGCAGGACTTGATATTTGTCAGTTTACAGGAGGGAGCCCTGTGGTTGAAAGGATGCCCCTGGACAGGCTCTGTCCAGACCTGCACTTGCGCCTTTTGCTGAGTTTTCCTAAAGTGCACTGGGGAAGGGAGGGGCTCTTGAGGGTAGGTGACATCCATTGCATACTGACACCCCGGTTTCTCATCTAGGAACTTCCTGATGCCTGTCGCGATTTTCTGAGCTTCAGTTGTCCCAGTCAAGACAGCTCTACTTTTAACTAGGCCTCTGTTCTGCACAGTTGATATGGGGCTGTCCTTTTCCTGGGCATCTTCTTGCCTTTTGTATTTTATCCCAGAAAAAAGCCATTGCAAGAAGTACTTCATTCTTTTTCTGATATGGCCTTCAGGAAGAGGCTGTCCCTTCTGTGATAGGATCTGGGAAGACTTGCTCGCAAGTGTCTTCTCTAGTACCATCTCCTGAGTAGGGAAACGCTTCCTCCTAAGTTGGGATGTCCCGAACCCTTTATCCCCTCGATCAAGCTCTTCTGCCTTGGGCTCCAGAGGGCTCACTCTCTTTGCAGTTGGTGGGAAATTCTTATCCTGGCACCTCCTTAAGGCATGCTTAGGGACCCAAGGTTCCTGCTGCTGCTCCATCCTGATTCCTCTGTCCTCCAAATGGACATTCAGCACCTGGGAAGCTCCCATGTCCCCACCTGAGACACCCTGGGCATGAGTCAGTGAGGCCTCGTAAGTCAAGTTATCTGAAGCAAGGGATGTGTCAGTGGGTTGGCCTTGAGCCTGGCTACGCTCGCTGTTCTCCAGTTTAAAGTTCAACTCACTGAACAGTTGTTCTTTAAGGTCTAATGATTTAGGATCTTGGGGAACTGGTAATTTGGGTGGGGGGCTTCCAGTGGTCACGGTAGTTTCTACTTTATTCTCATTCACATTTATCATTTGGGAGCTCCCTGGCTTGCTAGTTGCCAACATGTCACTAGTTTTCAATTGAAGAGTATCAAGCTCCTCAGCTGTGAATACCTCCCTAGACCATCTGGGCATTGAAACAGGTTCTGACTTCTCCACCTTTTTGCCCTGTTGCATATCTCCTTTATCACTGGAACGCACACTCTTATGCTTCGGCTCATATCTGGCCCCAGCTTGCTTTGCAAGCAGCTTTTGGGGATATCTGTTGGCTAGTTGAGTCTGTCTATGACCTGCTTTCCCTGTGATGCAGAGGGAGACAGGCAGACGAGTCTGTCTGGCATCCTTAATTCTCTGAACACCCTCTGCCAGCCCACGGTTGACATCAGAGCGTGGTTGTCTCAGGACCCTCTGTCCTCCTTTGCCCACAGGTGAGGTGGCAGGGAGAGAACGATCCAGGTCAGGGGCTGAATTTGTTGTTCCCACTTTGTCTCCATGGAGAGATGCAGAGCTTCCTCTCAAGGACTTGAAGCTCCCAGATTTGGAATCTGCCTCAGAAATCACATTGGTTGAGGAGGGCAAGTTGGCATGAGACAAGGACTGGCATGAGGCATCTTTCAATTTAAAGATCTGGATGGATTCAAGGACCTTGCGGGGAAGGGCCCACAACATCCTCATATGAAACCTTTTAATATGGGCTTCCAGCATCTGTTGTTGACTGGAATCAACAAAAGTCAGGTCCTGGAAGGTATTCAGGGGGTAGGCCTCACCCACTGATGATGGCAAACTTCTCTGTTTTGTTCGGGTGTGGGATTTCACAGAAAGAAGCAATGTTTGCTTGATAGCATGCCATGAATTACGCACAGTCTCAGGGAGCCGACCCTCATGTATGTCCTCCAACTTCTTGCTCAAATGTCCTTTTAGGACATTTTCAAGTTGTCTCCGACTTAGACTCTTTGCTGACACCCTTGAATTTTTCTCTGAGAGACTCACCATCTGACTGTTTAGGTCTTTCTCAGAGTCATACCCCAGATCCTTACCTGAAGAGCTCTTTGGGTCATTCAACAGGTGATCTTTTGGGCCATTCTCTAGGCTGTGTCCCAGATCTTTCCCCACATCTTCCTCTAGCTGGAACATTACACCAGGGCTTTCTGGAAGTGAGTTCTCAGGAACAGGCTTCAGTAAGATGGCAGTTGATTTAGATTGAGTGACAGATAAAGTGCAGTCTGGCTGTGGTGAAACAGACAGAGCTGGTGGTGCATGATGACAATCAAAAGAATCGGGGTGATTCATTGCCTGGGACAAATCTGATAAGGGGTTGATATCTTGGGAAAGGGTGGGGTCAAGAGAGAAAATTGTATCCGGAGACAAAGTGGCCTCTCGTGGGAGAACAGGACCTGCTGTCTGAGTGTCACGTGGTAGGAGACGGGGAAAGGCAAGGGGTTGGGGTGGGGAGTAGTCCACAGGGAATTTGGAATCCAAGGAAGGAAAAGGCTCTGGTGCCAGAGAATGACCCAATGGGGAGGGTGAAAAAGAGTCAGCTAAGGGGGTCATTGGGTTAGGGGAGAGAACGGAGGTGGGCAGTGTGGTAGGCTCAAGCAGAGAGGCTGGTGTTAGGTCCCTTGGAGGGACTGTTGAGAAGGCAGGGGACAGAGTAAACGATGACTCAGTCACAGAAGCTGTGGAAGCCAACCGGGACACAGAGGAAGTAGAATCTTCCAGGGCCTCTGGGAGTAGCAGCCGACTGACCTCAGCAGTTGCATTATTACACACCTCACAGAAGGGGTCTGGACATAAGAGTTGACGCAAGCGGGTGGTGTCATCGTGCCGGCCCAGGGTGCTGCAGAAGACAGGAAGTACAAAGGTGCAACCAGGACCAGAACAAGGAAAGGGGGACCTGCTGGCCTGGCAGGGGTGGGGTCACTGGAAGCCTGCTGCCCCTTCACATTGCTCCACATCCATGAGTTCACAACATGCTCAGTAGCCCTCACCTCAAGGCCTTCATCACATACTCATTCCTATGCTACCCCCTGCCATGACTACAGCAGGTTGCACTGAATCCCTGGAATTGCATAGAACATGCTAAGGGGGGATCAGGAAAGAAGGGGAAAGAGTCACCTTTTCAGAATAGAAATCAGCTGCGTTTTCTCCTCTGTTTCTGTCTGGTGACATCTCCAACCTGAGAAACCAGGAGAGTGGGTTATATGTAATGAAGGTAGAAGCAGAGGGATAATAAAGGAGTCCCCTTATGGGAAACCCTTGGGATATTAGACTCTGAAAGACCCAAGAATTAGTAGATGAGGTCAAATGGTCAATGATATTAACATGTGTATGTTGCTTCTTGTAAAGTACTTTCACATGCATTTTATCTCATGTGATGCTCAAAACCACCATGTGAAGCCCAGAGATCAGTGTTGCCTTAGAGAGGGATCTGATCATCCAGGAAGTCAAAGGACTTTTACAAAGTCAGGACACAGAAGTTCTGACTCTTGACATCTCACCTGGCCACCTGTTGGGAAACACCCATTGCCCAGGTCCATCACTGCTTCATGCCCAGCGATGAGCAGAGCAGGGAATCTGAGAAGTGTCTCAGGCTCTGACTGCCTTCCCACAAGCCTCTCCTCTGAGAACTCTGGTCTCTGAGAGAAACTGTACCTAGCAGTTGACATCCTCAGAGATCAGGGACCTTGGATCTCCTGGAAAAGGCAGGAAGGGTCACCCTTGAAGAGTTCAGGTGGGATAGGCAGAACCTTACCTTTTGGTGTTCCACCTTTCCTTCTCCTCTTGGCTCTGCCCTGATGCTGAGAACAAAAGAAAAGAATGAAGGGCTGGGGCTCATTTCTCTCACTCTTCTCTAGGAAACTCAGATATTCATTATCCGTGAATAATATGACTCTCTTTTAATTAACAGAACTTTATGTTCCTTCTTTTTATCAATTTTAAAGGTTTAAAATGCTTTCAATTTTTTTCTTCTTTGACAAACTCAAAGAAGGACTTTCGACTATGAGGTCCACACTTGATATTCTCAGTCAGAAGTCATCTGCCCAAGGAGGGCCTAGCATCTGAGGCCAACAGTTACGTCCATGTCCCTCAGATAGGACCCTGTATCCTGGAGCTCAGGCTCCAGCCTATGGTCAGAGGCTCAGCATTGCTGCTCTGATCAGCCCAGCACAAAGGAAGGCTTTGTCGAGTGATGCCTGACATGAGAATGTGAGGCATGATCAAGCAATGGGGAACTCTGTTCTCCTGCAGAGATCCCAAACTCTCTAAATAACCCAACCCAGGGCCACAGAATTACTGTTTGGGATTTTATCCTGGAGTCCTCCAAACACTCAGATGGGACATGGGCTTCCACTGGAAGCAGCCACAGAGCACAGGGAGACCAGGTCGGTGCTTTGTGACCGCCTGGAGGGGTGGGATGGAGAGGGTGGGAGGGAGGGAGATGCTTGAGGGAAGGGATGTGGGAACAGATGTATATGTATGACTGATTCACTTTGTTATAAAGCAGAAACTAATAAAAACAATGCACACACACACACACAAAATGTGGGAATAGAAATGGAAACAACAATAAAGAATCTCCGTTGGGGGCTCACCCAGGGCTGCTTACCTTTCGGATGTCTTTGGTTTTACTAAAGATAGATGAAAATGGCAAGCGCACCAGGTACCACAGGAACAGAAGAAGCAACCCCAACCCGCACAGGACGACGAGGTTTTGGTCAGTATCCAAGGATGTTGAGTCACAGCTCGGACATGGGTCAGTAAGCTGTTCAAAAATGAGAGAGCGTTCCATTTTCTGAATTCCGTTTTCTGAATCACAAGGCTGCTTGAAGTTACTGAATTTATTGAGCAGTCCCAGGCCTGCATCACAGAGCACTGGAGAGTCACAAAGGGTTTCTGAGTGTGGGGGAGGGGACAACATGGAGAGGGTGTGTCCACGGCCCCTCCCCCACCCACCAGTCCAGCAACCCCTTCCGCCCCTGCTGGGCCTTCCAGGTCCCTCTGCCCTACCCTGCCATCCTATTTTCCAACTCCATCCTTTCATGGTTTCATATATTTACAGTAATGAAATTTTCTGCTTGTCCCTTCGGTAACCCAGATACTACCTGGGTCCCCTCTACTGTTTGGTAGAAACTTGACTTGGGTCTCACCAATTCCACTGCCTTAAGTGTCTGAAATACTGTCTGGAATTTTTGCTTGTACCCACACATTTATACTCAGGATCATATATGTCCTTAAATCCATCTTTCCTATAGAATCTTTTCACTACGCAAACCCAGTTCTAAAGAACTTAAAAGTTCTTTTATCCAGTTTTGTGAATGTTGAATAGGGAATTTTGCTTTTTGTTGCAGTCAGCCGTTACCATCTTCAGTCAGAGGGGCTGACTCAAATAATTAAAATGAAGAATTCATTGTTCAACATTCACAAAACTAAAGTTACTATAAAATAAATGTAAATAATTAAACTTTCACGAGATCTTGAGGATAAGTCTGTAGCACTTATTTTTCTGAAGTTAGTGAAGCTTAAACTGCATAAAGACTTTTAGGGCATGCTACACACACACACACACACACACACACACACACGCACCCTTTGACAAACCAATCTGGTATTTTCAAATCTAAGAATAAAGTGTTTTCTCATTTTATTCCAATCTTCCATCTTTTGTTTTGACCCTACTTCTTCCTACTCTACCTAAAACACAGACAGTCCCTGACTAGGGGACATCAATTTTCTAACATGTGCACAAATCCCTGTCCTAGTCAGTTTGGGCTGCCGTAACAAAACACCATAGACTGGGTGCTTAAACAACAAACACGTATTTCTCATAGTCCTGGAGGCTGGGAAGTCCGAAATGAAGGCAACAGCAGATTCTGTGTCTGGTGAGACCTACTTCCTGGTTCGTCAACAGCTGTCTTCTCCCAGCAACCCTGCAGAAAAAGTGGGTGAGAGAGCTCTGTGAGGTCTCTTCTATAAGAGCATTAATTCCATTCATGAAGGCTCCACTGTTGTGACCTAATCACCTCCCAAAGGCCCCATCTCCTAATACTATGATATCATATTGTTGGCCTTAGGGTTTCAACATATGAGTTTGGTAGGACACAAATATTCTGTCCATAACACTACCCAAAGGCTGTGCTAAGTCCTCTGGTGGCACGGTAGGACCCAGGAATGTCAGAGCCTTAGAGAAGAATCGAGTCTTGAGCAGCCTTACCTGATTATCCTTGTGGGCCCTGTAAATATCATCTTTTCTTAAGTGTGCCTTGCCACAAAGGTTGAGAAGCTCTGCTCTATATAATCATCCCCATAAATGTTTGAAAATCAACTACCTGCCATGCTTTTCTTCAGGCTCCTCTTGTCAGGTTTAAATAATCCCAGTATTTCCCTCCCCTCTTCCTACATCTTCCTTTCTAAACTCTTTATCTTCATGATAGCTGTTCTCTAAACTGTCTCCTAATTTCTCATGTCTTTCTTAAACTGTGATGCCCTTTATTTGACACCCATGGCCTAGCACAGTTACTTGATCTCCTGTGAAAGGGTTAGACAGCCTTCAAACCCACAGAGTCTTCTTTCAATTATGCAGGAACAGGTAACCTACCCTGAGGATAAAATCTGCCAAGAGGCACCACTTCCTCCTGACCTTGATATGCAGCCTCAGCCAAGTTTTCATTTAATAAATATTTCCTGCTGGAAACTAGGAGACACCAGTACCTGTAAGTCGCAGGCTCTGTCCTTAAGGACCTCATGGTGCAGTTTTAGGGGCAAGCCCTACACAGGTCAAGAGTTACATAACCGCACAGGAGAGGTCCCCCATGGCATTTGTGAATTGGCAACTGATCTCTGGAATAGATCAGAGAAGGGACAGATGCTATGGGTGATAACTGCTCAGACATTTTATGCTCCTTAGGAAGGTATCCCTGCATGCCTCTCCAATTTTCTGATACAAATTAACGATCCTTGGAGAAGATGGTTATAGAAGAGCTTTTCTCTTTTAAAAGGGCACATGTTGGCTAGATATCCTTACATACATGTGTGTGCCTTGCGTGTAAAACTTACAAGAAGTTTCAATTAAAAGGCTTTTCCCAAAATGTTAATAAGATTCCTTTTCAGAACCTGGTAGAGCTCCTTCAAAATTGAAAGAAACAAAGGACTAAATGTACAGCACTTTTTTTTTCTTTCTTTTTTTTTTGTACCAACCACAAATAAACTCCATTGGTATTTAGTAGGAGAAGTTCACAGCACTTATCCTTCCTAGACTAACATCAATGATAAATTATAAATTTATTTGTCTAATTTATAGAACATTTTGCTTTCAGCAATCTCAGTGGATTTTCACAAACATCCTGTGATGTAAACAGTACAGGTATTATTGTGCCCATTTTATCAGTAAATAAAAATGAAGCTCAGAGACGGGAAGAAACTTCCTTAGATCGTTCAGCAAGTAAGTAAGTAGTAGAGCCCTGCCTACTAAATTCCTCACATTCTCAATGTTACTATTTTAAACAATATAAATAAGTGACTTCTTTAAAAGTATGCCCTGGTACTAAAATTAAAGTGGTTATGTGATTGAGAATATTCACTTTATCCATTAAATGAGGCCAAATTTGGGAAGTAAAGAAAAGGTATTTTTGGCATCCTATCACCTCTTAGGTACCTTTTCCTTTTCATTCTCAGCACCAGTATCTTGATAAGTTTTCTCTATTGCCCTCTTAAAACCTACTTTCAAGAACTCTATTACATATGATTCTCAGTAAGGTATAAATGAATAATAAAAGCTTAAAATGTCATCCCTCCCAGGAACACATGTCACACATTTTACATATATCTAACCCCAAAGCCTTGTAATAAAGCTCTCACCAGAGCATTTCAGGCAGCCATCCTGAGGTGGCAGTGGTGGCTTTCAGTAGAGTGAGATCTTCTTCTCTCCACCCAATGACATCTTCCCAGTTGACCTTCGTCACTACACAGAAGTCTGGTCCCAGATTTCAGGCTGCACATGGTTAGATTATCCCCAAGAAAGAGTATTTTCGAAAAGCTCTACTAGAATAGTACACTGCCTATTGGAGGAGACTCAGTAGGGATAAGTCGTTCGTCTAGGATTGTCACATGTCCTCAGTGCTCTCGCTCACACACTGGCCACGGTCCCAGGGATGAGCCACGTAGAGGGAGCTTTTTTTAGGTTACCAAAAAGCCTGAAGAACAACAGATTCTATTTAAAACTGAACTTAACACTGCCGCTTTAAGATGTTCTTCGTTCATACACACACCACACTTCCATTGAACTCTACCATGTAGTATTTCTAATAGAAATATCAAGAAAATAAGGCATTGCCTCTGCCCTCAGGCAGGTCATAGTTCAGTAAGTAAGGCCTGCAAACAAGTATAATAAAGTGATATGAACTATAAAAGAAGTAGGAATAAGAACACAATGAAAACACAGATGAAAGAGCAATTAATTCTTCCGCCAGGAGGGAAACGAGAGAGAGGCAGGGAAAATTTCAGACGTGGTGCCAACTGAGACGGGCCTTGTGAGGTCACCTCCTCCTCCTCTCCGTCCCTGCCCTGGCCATCTTCCTGTTCCTCACCCCCTTCCTCCTCACCCTCCTTTGCTTCTTTCTTTAGACTTTAATTTTTAGAGCAGTTTAAGGTTCACAACAAAACTGAGCAGAAAACACAGAGCTCCCATATGCCATCTGACCCCCCCCCAACACCCCTCCACACACACATATAACCTCTCCCACTATCAACATCCAGCACCAGGGCTTCCCTGGTGGTGCAGTGGTTACGCCTGCCAATGCAGGGGACATGGGTTCGATCCCTGGTCCAGGAAGACCCTACATGCCACGGAGCAGCTAAGCCTGTGCACCACAACTACTGAGGCAGTGCTCTAGAGCCTGTGAGCCACAACTACTGAGCCCGCAAGCCATAACTACTGGAGCCCACACACCTAGAGCCCGTGCTCTGCAACAAGAGAAGCCACTGCAATGAGAAGCCCATGCACCGCAACCAAGGGTAGCCCCCGCTCACTGCAACTAGAGAAAGCCTGCGGGCAGCAAAGAAGACCCAACACAGCAGAAAGGAAGGAAAGGAAAGGAAAGGAAAGGAAAGGAAAGAAGGGAGGGAGGGAGGGAAGGAGGGAGGGAGGGAGGAAGGAAATTAAAAAAAAATGCAGCACCAGAGTGGGACATTTGTTACAATCATACCTACATGGACACATCATTATCACCCAGAGCCCATAGTTTACGTGAGTCAGACAAGTGTATAGTGACATGTCTCCACCATTGTAGTATCACACAGAGTAGTTTCGCTGCCCTGGAAATCCTCTGTGCTCTGCCTCTTCACTGCACGCTCCACCCTAACCCCTGGCAACCACCAATCTTTTTACTGTCTCCAGTGTTTTGCCTTTTCCAGAATGTCATATAGTTGAAATGATACAGTGTGTAGGTCGCCTTTTCAGATTGGCTTCTTTCACTTAGTGATATGCATTTAAGGTTCCTGCATGTATTTTCATGGCTTAATAGCTCATTTTTTCAGTGCTGAATAAATACTATTCAGTTGTCTGGATGTACCACAGTTGATTTATCCATTCACCTTAGACATCTTCTTGCTTCCCAGTTTTGGCACCTATGAATAAAGCTCCTATAAACTCTTTTTCTTAACAAAGCACGTTGTTGAGGCATAATTCACATACCATATAATTCACCCATTAAAAGTGTACAGTTCAATGACTTTTAGTATATTCACAATGTTGTGCATCCATCACTACAATCAATTTGGGAACATTTTCATCACTCTAGAAAAGAAACTCTGTTCCCCCTAGCCTTCACCCTTCAATCTCATCACTCTCCCCAGCCCTAGGTTACCACGAATCGACTTTCTCTATAGATTTGTCAATTCCAGACATTCATATAAATGGAATTATACAATATGTGGCCTTTTCTATCTGGCTTCTTTCACTTAGCATAATGTTTTCAAGGTTAGTCCATGTTGTTCCATGTATCAGCACTTCACTTCTTTTCATGGCAAGTAATATTTCATTTTATGGATATACCACATTTTGTTTATACACTGATCAGCTGATGAACATTTGGTTTGTTTCCACTTTCAGCTATTATGAATAAAGCTGCTATGAACATCTGTGTACACATTTTGGTGCACACATATGTTTTCATTTCTTGCTTATTCGTTTTTGCAATAACTTAAAGTCACACTTTGTCTAAGTTTGTTGTTTTCTGAGATTTTGGTAATATAACCATATCAGACTCCCTATGAAATGAAAGCTTTGGAGTCTAAATGCAGTTTTTGTCAAATGTCTGGGTGCATCAATTTGCCCTCCTGCCAACACTCTCAAAATTAGCCCTTGAGTCAGCAGGAATGATGGTGATGCATAATGCTTAACATTTAAAAGTAATGAACACCTTATGTTCTCAAGTTCCTATTCTTAGAAAATCAGAGGAGGGTGTGCGAAGAGAAAGTGCAATCCAGCCAAAGTGAACATGAGCAAACCTATAACATATATAAAAGTGCATGTGTGGTCACACTAAAGCATTGGGCATGTGTCTGAGGATGAGAGTAGCCAAAAAAATGAGGCTGAGAAAGAAGGGGACTCAACTGTGAATGACTTTGAATGACAGTTTAAGAAGCCTGAACTCTGGACCAAGGGAGTGGGAAGCTAAGGTTTTCATAACCAGAAGAATGGCCTTCCCAGATCTCTGTTTTGGAAAGATGACTGGCAAGGTGACTGAGAGTTAGGGGGAAACATGCAAATTATATCACATAGGACTCTTTCTCTTGCAGATGATAGAAAACCTAATGAATTCTAGCTTGAGCAAAATTTTTAATTTATTGGCTTCTATTTCTCTATAACACAGGAGCAGATTCAGTTTCTGACTTGCTACCTCTTGGTTCTGCTTTCTTGGTGTTGACTCATTCTCAAGCCACTTCTCTTATAGTCCCAAGGTGGCATCCAGCCAGGAAAAACAGAATTGTTGTCCCAGTTTCTCAACCAAAGTTCCAACATTCAAGTGACTGGGACCAGCTCAGGTCATAAGAACACCCATGAAATAATTACTGGGAACCAGAGAATACTACTGGCCTAGTCTAGGTCAGTGCTACTCAAAGTGTGGTCCGTGGACCAATGCCTGTTTCCACATGTTTGTTACCATCTACAACAAGATAAGTTTAGACAATCAGCCATAAAAATAAACGAAATTGAGTTCTTTGTAGTGAGGTGGGTGGACCTAGAGTCTGTCATACGGAGTGAAGTAAGTCAGAAAAACAAATACCATATGCTAACACATAGATATGAAATCTAAACAAACAAAAATGGTTCTGAAGAACCTAGGGGCAGGACAGGAATAAAGACACAGAGAATGGACTTGAGGACACGGGGAGGGGGAAGGGTAAGCTGGAATGAAGTGAGAGAGTGGCATGGACATATATACACCACCAAATGTAAAACAGATAGCTAGTGGGAAACAGCCGCATAGCACAGGGAGATCGGCTCGGTGCTTTGCGGCCACCTAGAGGGTTGGGATAGGGAGGGTGGGAGGGAGATGCCAGAGGGAGGAGATATGGGGATATATGTATATGTATAGCTGATTCACTTTGTTATACAGCAGAAACTAACACACCATTGTAAAGCAATTATACTCCAATAAAGATGTTAAAAAAAAAGGTAAGTATAGAAACTGAGGATGGTTAGAAACTTGTACTGCAATTTGAGAGAGTCATTAAATTTAATAATAAAAACAGGCTTATCTTTTGTATGTCATAGTTTGTGTGTCATTTTTCCAGTGATTCATTTTTACTATATTATATACAAGTACCAGTCCACAGTGGATGGGGGTGTGGGAGATGAAGCAAACTGGTCCTTCACCACAGATAGTCTGAGAAACCGTGGTCTCATATACATGGTCCACTGTGAAGCCTGTGGGTGAATCAACATTCTGGAAGCACACAGGGAGACTTTGGGGAGCTCTTTCCCCTCGCCATGAAAGAAGGCAAAAATAAATGTCCACTATAATCGGGATCTTAGTTGGAGAGAGGAAGGACATTCCCAGACTTACTTTAGCTCTCTTATTTTCTCAAGCTTTTGTCCACGTTGATCTGCCCTTATTCAGAGTCCCTAGTAAGAATTTACTCTGCATAAGCTTTGGATATGGCCAGTTTAATAGGCTAAACATTACATGGGCATTCACCTGCCTTGCCCATTAAAACTTGTATTACTAGAATCAAAGCATTTGAATGGCTCTCTTAAGCCATTAAGAGAAAAACAACTTTGAGCTAGACTAACACAAGGTAATTACTAAGCTGAGCGAAATTCCTCTGCCATGCTCTTGGCACTGAGGTATGGAAACTCTACAGCCCTATAAGAAGTCTGAAGGAAAAAAATGTTTTATACAAATTTCAGGGGTCTAAGTTTCTCATTAAAAGTACATTTTAGAAAGTTGTTTTAAGTTAACTTGCTAGGGCAGTTGTACGGCAAGCAGACGGATGTAGCAATTTGTCAAACTGCAGCTTTCATCTCTCTTTTAAAATAATATGGAAACAATAAAAACACAATTAAAACTAAAATTAAAAAAGCATAATCTGAAAGAGTATTTTGATTTTTTCTAATTAAAGCTCTGCAATTAAAGTTTTGCTGGAGAACAACCTGTGTTTTTCATCTCACAAAGGGCTAATAAATGCACAGAATTTGAGATGTCTGCTAAAACTCAGAGCTGGAAGTGACCTTGGAGAACCTTCTAGTCTGGCTTTCTCATTTAACAAATTGGAAACTGAGGCCAGAGCAGGTTTATTTCTTTTTTCCTTAATCCTTTCTTTCGCGTGTGTGCATGTGTGTGTTTTCTCTTGGTGTCTGCACATAATTTAGTCACTCAATATAGGACTTGCTTCTTTCCAGTATGAAGACAAGGACTCAACAAACACCAAAGTTTATGCAGTACTACCTCGAAATCTGCAATTTTTGCCTAAGTGAACTTCACAAACCATTGAGATAGTAATGCATTTTTGTGAAAACCAAATGGAAATACAGCATGTGCCTTCATGCCTTCTGCAATAAAATAAGCTGAATGTAACTTCAGTATTCTTTGGTGACCCCAGCTTAGTCTAATAAACAGCTGTGATACTGCAGAGGAGCAGGTGTAGGCCGTCTGGGACATGGACACATGTGCATTGTCTCCAGCAGTGCCCCACAAACCTGCTATCATTTTAAAAGTCCATCACCTGTATTTTAGGAGTTTACCTCTTTTTCATATAAACACAACAATTGTTTGCCAAATGTACATATGCAGTGCAAAACTGACCTATGACAGAACTGCCTTTAGCAGGTCACAGGGCTACCCTAAAAAGTTAATGTAGTTTGGATCACTTTTATCCCCTCAGGGGGTGAGGGAACGACAGGAAGGAAATGGAATATAACAAATAATATAAGATTTGGTGGGTACTTAATTTGTGCCCCAAACTTTCACTCATTTCATTTCTTAACTATCTTGTGAGAGAAGAAATATTTCTCTCACTCACAGATAACAAGACTGAGCCCCAGAAAGATTAAATAACTTGCCCAAGGCCATAAGAGCTAAAAAGTGAAAAAGTAAGGATTTGAACCAAGCTTGCTTTGGTCCCAGACGTGCGTCTTCAGTCCACACAATACTGTCTCAGAGAGTAGAGTCACTGGGTGTTGATCACTGACTTCATTTTAACATGCCAGGAGCTATATTTTGCTGTATAACAAACCACCCCAAAAATTAGTGGCTTAAAACAATGAACATTTTATTTGCTCACAATTCTGCAATCTGGGTTGGGCTTGGCTGGGTGACCCTTCTGTTGATCTTACTGATGGGCTACTCACGTGGATTCATCCAGCTGGCAGGTCAGCAGGGGCCTGGGCTTGACTGAGACACTGGGATGGCCAGGCTTGTCTCTCAGGGCCTCTCCCTCTTATGTGGCTTTTCTGACAGCCTCTCCACATAGCTCCAGCAGGCTAACAGAATTCTTATAAAGCAGATCATGGCTCTGAAGAGAACAAAAGCAGAACTTCTTAAGGCTTGGAACAAGAACTGATAGAGCATGACTCTGCCACTTCCAGTTAATTAAAATAAGTCATACTCCCAACTCAGGTTCTAAGAAAGAGGACTACACAGAGGCAAATACTGGGAGATCACGTGGGGGCCAACAGTGTAACAGTGGTCGCTATATTCTTCTTGAACTGTGGCACAATCAACTGTAAAAGTTGCTGTTTCTTCTATACCTTCCATTTTTCTTATGTCCAGTTTTTCACTCTTTTCCTGTTTGTTTCTCCACTTTCTCCTACCATTTCTTAGCTTTTCTGCGTTGTAACTGGCCTTCCCTAGGCAGCCACAAATAAAGGATGCCTCTCCTTCAGAGCAGTGAACTGACCAATCGCATCTTGTCAACCCTATTCTTCAGGTCATCAGTCTTTGCTAAAGTGTTCTACTGACAGAGGTTTCTTTGTCTAGGTTTTTGTTTCATTTTGCTTTGCTTTATAAACTGGGTTCAAAGCTGGAAGTCTAATTTAAAGGAAATAGGACATTACTGCCTCAAGAAGCAACTTAAGTGAGTACATTTAAAAGCTTCACCCTTATAAATAAAATTTAGAATCTATCATACTCCTCTTCAGTTTTACCTGCAAGAAGGCAACATGTCCAGTTCAATGGCCAAGGCAACAAATCAGTGTTTATCATGTTTTACATGCTTTAAATTCCTTTAGCAGTCATTCACCAGGGCAGAGAAGGAAGAGAGGCCTGTAGGAATCAGATAACTTCCAGCATTACAATTCTAGTTCACAGCAGGTTGCTTCTTACACATAGCTAAAATGAGATCCGATTAAATTTCCATTGAATCATTCAACCTGTCTGATCACTGCTTTCTGCTGTCAGGAGAGCATTAATGTCAGCATTCAGCCTTCGCTCATCATGTGGGAGAAGGATGTGTGTAGGGGGTGGAGGGTGGCTTGGGCATGGCTGGAGGGAGGAATGAGGGACGGCTTCTTAGTAAGGTCTGAGAAAGAGGGAGGTTGCTTTATTTGTTGAGATGGGGTGATTCAACTCCCAAAGTGAATTCTGAGAGACAGCTGCACACAGAAGAGAGATGGTGATTAGAACTAATTATTGTTGTTGTAGATGTTTTGCATTTCTATAGCACTTTGTATTTACAAAGAATTTTGTAATCACTTATTAACTTTCCTGCACCAGAACCTTGTGACATGGGCAACAGTACCACAGATGTTTGTATTTGTCTTCTGGGAAGAATTTTGAGCTGCTTTGGCCATATACTAGAATTAAGGAATCAAAATCCTTATTGCACCTCTTTTACTTCCTTTGTGACTTTGAGAATCCGAATAAGAAGAACTTGAACACTGTTTTATTCTCTAATTTTATTATGAAGAGTAACTCCTGAAGATGGTTTAGTACTTTGCTAAATTAAAAAAGATATTATATATAGGTACATAATAACAACACTAACTTCTCAAAAATTGTTTTCTTCAGATTTTTAAAAAATAAAATTAATAATAGTGTCTATATCATATTTTTACATATCAAGTGTTTAGCATAGCGCCTAACGTATTTACCTAATGAGTGCTTAATACATGTTATCCATTATTAATACTGTAACAAGACCCAAGTAACATATGCATTCTTATTGCCTCCACTTGATTTCTTTCTTTCGTGTTCCTGTCTTTGGGTAAAGATGCATGCAGATGTACCTTCACTTATTCAGCAATATTTATTGAGTGACTACTGTTTATCAAGCATTGTTCTTGGAGCTAGGTATAGAGCGGTGAACAAAAAAGGAGTGCCTGCTCACATGAAGCTTATATTCTGGCAGGATGGGGAGGACTCACATCATTGTGGAGGAGGGACTTACATTCTAATGGGAGTTAGGCTGGGATAGAGAATAGAAGCATGATTAGGGTATATTTAGAATATGTGTGGAAAAACTTGTTCCTGAAACATTTATATCAAAATAGTATTTTGTTATAGCAATAGGTTAAGTGTTTATGTTTAAGCTATTTATATAAAAGTATTTAAATATATACTTGTTTATTTTAGGAAAAATATACTTAGGAATTTATAAAATATTTAAAGAAAATATTATTTTATTTATTATAATATAAATAATAATACCACCATACTGAAATTTTTTAAGATAGAAAAAGTATCTATAATTTCATTACAATATTATTCCTTTTAAGTCACCTGCTTCAACGTAGGAAAAATGGGCTCAGTTTCCTGACATTTGGGCATGCCTTGGAGCAGCAGACAGCTCAGTGGGATGGCAGCCGTGGGAAAGGATATCACCTAAAGGCATCCTGAACTCCCTTAGCCCAGAGCCTGCTTTGAAGGGATGAGGTAAAGGGAGAGGAATATTGGCCATGCTGAAAAAGAGCAGGTAAAGATGAGTAGACTGGATCAGAATTAAGTCCCTGGGACATGCCAGGTGCCAGAAGACCAGAGAGAAGGTTCTGGAGGTCGAGAGGAGCCCCAGGTTCTCACTGTTGCCTTCTCAACCTCAGGTGATTTCTGGGGAAACAGCTGCCCCTACCCCCGCAAGGTAAAGACTTCACACTTTTCTTTCTGTTAGGGTATTAGGGCTGTGGATTGACATGCAAGCCAGAGTCCTTGCTTAGATGACCCTGAAATGAGTTAATTTGGAGTTCCACAATCTGTGATTTTGGCCTCTTGCCCTCTTTTCCAGCTTCCACCAATGTCTTCTCAGTCTGGGTTCTTGCCTGGATACATCCAAATTTTGATGCAGTTTCCCAATTTATTCCTCACTCTTCGGACACTGAAATGAGTTGATGAACAACTTGTAGATTTTTTTTTTTTCCAGTACGCGGGCCTCTCACTGCTGTGGCCTCTCCCATTGCAGAGCACAGGCTCTGGACGCGCAGGCTCAGCGGCCATGGCTTACGGGCCCAGCTGCTCAACGGCATGTGGGATCTTCCCGGACCGGGGCACGAACCCGTGTCCCCTGCATCAGCAGGCGGACTCTCAACCACTGCGCCACCAGGGAAGCCCCAACTTGTAGATTTTTAAGGTCAGAATTAGAGTCATGGAATTGAAAAATGTGCCCAAAAAGGTCATCTGGGAAGTTTCTCTCCATGTTCCTGACCCTGTCTGAAAAGTTTGTTTGTTTCTTTGTCCTGCTTAAAACTTTAGTTCTCTGACAGCAAGATTTCATAAAATGAGACCAACAGTCACACAGTCACCAACAGTCATACCAGAAATCTTCATGAATATCAGGAGTAAATGTCCCCAATCTTGATGGAAATGTGTTGGGGGCTCTTCTGCCTTCTTCTAGGCCCCTTCCTGAGACACTCCCTTGATTCTGCTCTGGGTGTGAGCACTAGCTGCAAAGCCCTTAAGCTTTCTTTATTCTGGACACTAGGCCCACTGGCTTCCTGGCACCTCCTTTAATGGTGCAGCCTCCATGCTTTGTCATTCTGTTGGAAAATCCTATAAGGTTTAGGAACAAGAGATGTTGTTTTAGGAGAAAACTCCCAATGGTGTCTCTGATCTCAGGTTCCTTCTATGTTACCAAAGGAAAAGTCAGCCAGGTCATCCGCTGACATGAAGAGACCCAGGCAGGAGTCCACAGCAGCACTTCAGTGCACTGAGAAACCTGCATAAACAGATGCCTTGTCCCAGGTGCTGAGAATTTAAACTTCAGGCTTGGATGAAGCCCCTAGACACATTAGGGAGACGACCAACAGTTTTTCTATTTTACATAGAAATGCTAATCTCACTTGCAGAAGAGAGGTACCAAAATAGTATTATGATTATAACAGTAGAAATGTAGGAGTGTGGAATTTGTAATGTTATAGACAAATTAAGCACGAAATGCAAATACCACATCAGAGTGGGCTGTGTATCCAGATCTCAGCTGAAATTCTCGGAAAGGGTTACAATGGCTAACTAGTGCAGCTGACTAAAGGGCTACGATGTGAGGAGATGGAGTGGTGGGTAAAAATAGGTGATGTAGAGAGAGGAGGAGGCAGTCTTAGGTTTGTGACATCTCCTCAGCTCTTCTGGGGAGGTTGTTCATAGATTTGAATATCTACAGTAATGAGTTCTTCCACTGAAATACATATACTTGAGAATTAATAACTGTTACTTGGGAGGGTAATACAGACTGCTGTGTATGATGACGTGACAACTTGAAGACTTAGTACGTTTGGGCTTCTCTAACAATACCATAGACTGGGTGGCTTATATTTTATTATTATTATTTTTTTTTTGCGGTATGCGGGCCTCTCACTGTTGTGGCCTCTCCCGTTGCGGAGCACAGGCTCCGGACGTGCAGGCTCAACAGCCATGGCTCACGGGCCCAGCCGCTCCGCGGCATGTGGGATCCTCCCAGACCGGGGCACGAACCCGTGTCCCCTGCATCGGCAGGCGGACTCTCAACCACTGCACCACCAGGGAAGCCCTGGGTGGCTTATAAATAGCAGGAATTATTTCTTTTGGCTCTGGAGGCTGGGAAGCCCAAATCAAGGTGCCAGTCAGTAGATTCAGTGTTTGGTGAGGACCCAGTTCCTGGTTCATAGATGGCCATCTTTTTGTTGCAATCTCAGATGGTGGAAAACAGAGGGGGAAGCAAGCTCTATCCTGACCCTTATAAGGGTACAATCCCATTCATGAGGGCTCCACCTCCATGACCTCATCTAATCCTAATTACCTCCCAAAGGCCCCACTTCCTAATACCATCACATTGGGGTTAGGGTTTCAAAATGTGAATTTGTAAGGGACATTTAGTCCATACAAAGACATTTGATAACCTGCAAATCTGATTGCTTCAATCCTCTGCTCAGAGTGCTCCAATGGATCCTAGTGCCAATAGCACAAGTCACTCATTATTTATTGGTTTGCTCATATTATTTTTTTCATTCTTTCCACAAATATTTGTTGAGTAGCAGTCTGTGCTAGGTGCTGGCGATGTAGCAGTAAAGAAGACAGACAAGGGACACCCACCCCTCTTGGAGCTTGTATCTTGTGGAGACAGACAATAAACAAATAATTTAAATGGAGGTGGTATTTTAATAATAAACTAATGTGGATTTGTTTCACAGACATCCTAACCCCAATCATGTTTCCCAAATCCAGTCGTATTCCCTTGTAGCCATTCCACCAGTATGTTCTCCACCATAAAGAACCATAAGATAGAGGGGAAACTCCCTCCAGAGAAAATGATGAAGTAAAAGAAAGCACTTTCATTGAGAGTAGGGGTGTGGAGGTGGGAGGATGTAACAGAAATATTCAGATAGTGCGAAGGTGATCTGAGACCCTTTGAGCCTGATGGCAGGTACAAACCTTGGAGAAGCTCTAAGTTTGATGTGGAGGTGGGGAAGGGGAGAGTAGACAACGAAGGAGCATCTGTGAAGGCAAGTGTCTGGGTAAAACTCCTCCCCAAATGCTGCTCGTTCTCAGTGGTCTGTTTTTAGAATGCAGAGGTTCAACAGTCCCTGTGTAGCCCTAGAGTACTGTGAGGACAGCAAGACCAAGGGACACTGGAGCCACTGAGATGATGACCGTAATGGAGGTTGCTGGTGGTGCTTGTTGATCCCAAGTGGATTCCAGAAGGACAGAAACTAACAGTCAGGGATGGATTAGAGATAAACAGGGTGAAAGAGCTCAATTGAAGACCAGCAGAAAAAGAGTACGGAGACCAGCTGTACTCCCGTGTTTCCAGGGAAGAGTAGTAGACTTTCCCTGACACTGGGACACTGTGTTTGAGAAGCGAGAGGGGAAAGGGAAGAACACTCCTATGAGGGCTGAACTTCGAATTGGCTTAATACTTACCAGAAAGTGACTATCACATATGAGAAGATCAAGAGACAAAGGAGAGAATGAAAAGAAGCCTGGACTGATAGGAAAAGTTTAGCTCATGAGAGTCTTTTTTTTTTTTTTGCCACAAAGCAGAAGCATAATATTTGTCAATTGATTAATGTTTTAAAACACAAGTTTCATGAGGCCACGCCCCTACTTAAAATCCTTCAATAGTTTTCCATTACATTTAGAATGAATCCTAAATCTTTAATAGGGCCTAAAAACCTCTGTGATATTGTGGCCCTCCAACAACTTGTAGTACCGCTTCATTTTAATCTCACCAGTCAGAATAATAATAAGCTAATATTTACTGAACAATTACAAACACCCTATGAGGTAGGTATAAATGAGGAAACCAAGGTCCAGAGAGGTTATGTAACTTTTCCAAGGTCACACAGCAAGTTGGGAGCATAGCTGGGATTCAAACCCAGGCCATTTGACTTTGGAACCTGGGCACTTCACCACCACACTGTACTGTCTGTTTCAGTTCCTCATAGTGCAAGTGCTTTCCCACTTCAACCCCCTTGTGTACTTCCCTGTCTAAAACGTTCTTCTTCAAATAAACTCACTCTTTCAGTCTCAGCCTAAATGTCACTTCCTCTGCAAAGCTTTCCCTGATAGCCATATCCCCAAGGTTAGGCTGCATGTCAGTCCTATACACATCAGGATACCCTTCTTATTCCTAAGTAGCACTTTTTGTAATTTTATATTTATTTTGTGTGATAATATAGTGCTGGTGGGAGGTTGGGTCAAAAATTTTAAACTCGAACACATACACCAAAAAAAGTAGCTTTTTTTTAAAAAAAAAAAAAAAGCTGACCTAGGGAATTCCCTGGCGGTCCAGTGGTTAGGAATCTGCACTTTCACTGCTGAGGGCCCGGGTTCCATCCCTAGTCGGGGAACTAAGATTCCACAGGCTGCGGTGCTGCCAAAAAAAAAAAAAAAAAAAGCTGATCTAATCTTACATTTGAGCCCCAGCCCCCTTGTTTGTATTTCTGACTTGTTTTGAAGAGCATTAGGAAAGTCCTTATATATATAGATAAGTGGTTGTAAAATTTAACAATTTATTTTTATGTACTGTCTTTCCGTCTCAGGATTTTCTTCAGTTAAACAGAGCCATTAGAGAAGTTTTATTCCAATTTTTGTAAAACTTCATAGTTTGGTAGTTTCCAGTGTGTTAAAAATTAGTAGAGGGCCCATTAGAGAGTACATGCTATTGTGTATTTATTTAAAAAAATGTTTATGGATAAAACAGAGCAATGGGCTTGCATGACATCATGCTTATAATTGAAACTAGTAGTCCTATGTGGAGTATTTGCTGGTGCTAGGGGTTATGTTCCAGGGGCTGATGCTAAGATGCGTAACTTACTGAAGCAGCAAAGAACAGGATGATTAGGAAGAGGTATAAAGAAAGTTTGTAAGAAAAACTGAGAGTCAAGCTGAGAAGCCAAAAGCAGTTGAGACATCTGGTGGCAGGATCAAGGCTGAAAATGAGAGAAAAATGAGAAAAATGCACGTACAGGTTTTTTGTGTCATCAGAGGCTTTCATTTCACTAGGTAAATACCTAGGACTGGGATAACTGGGCTGTACGGTAAGTCTGTTAAATTTATAAGAAACTGCTAAAATGTTTTCCAAAGTAGCTGTACCATTTTGCATTTCCACCAGCAATGTATGAGAATGAGAGTTCCAATTGTTCTACATCCTGACTGGCACTTGGTAACATCAGTTTTGTTGTTGTTGTTGTTGGTTTGGTTTGGTTTTTAGGCATTCTATTAGGTTTATACTACTATCTCATTGTGGCTTTAATTTGCATTTCCCTAATGACTAATAATATTGAACATCATTTTACGTGCTGATTTGTCATCTGTGTATCTTTCTTTGGTTAACTGTCTGTCAAGGCTTTTGTCCATTACAAAACATTACAGATTATTTCCTGTTCCTCTACATCCTTGCCAGCATTTGGTGGTGTCAGTGTTCTGGATTTTGGCCATTTTAATAGGTGTTTAGTGGTATCTCATTGTTGTTGTTTTTTTTTTAATTTAACATCTTTATTGGAGTATAATTGCTTTACAGTGTTGTGTTGGTTTCTGCTCTATAACAAAGTGAATCAGCTATACATATACATATATCCCCATATCCCCTCCCTCTTGCGTCTCCCTCCCACCCTCCTTATCCCTCCCCTCTAGGTGGACACAAAGCACTGAGCTGATCTCCCTGTGCTCTGTGGCTGCTTCCCACTAGCTATTTTGCATCTGGTAGTGTATATATGTCAACGCTATTCTCTCACTTCGTCTCAGTTTACCCTTCCCCCTCCCCATGTCCTCAAGTCCATTCTCTACATCTTCATTTTCATTCCTGTCCTGCCCCTAGGTTCATCAGAACCATTTTTTTTTTTAGATTCCATATATATGTGTTAGCATATAGTATTTGTTTTTCTCTTTCTGACTTACTTCACCATGTATGACAGACTCTAGGTCCATCCTCATTGTTTTAATTTGTATTTCCTTGATGACGTGATGTGGGGCATCTTTCATGTGCTTATTTGCCATCTGTATATCTTTTTTTGCCCATTTTAAAATTGGGTTGTTTGTTTTATTACTGTGGAGTTTTGAGAGTTTTTTTTATATATTTTGGATAAAGTCCTTTGTCAAATATCTGATTTGCAAATATTTTCTCCCCATTTGTGGCTTGTCTTTTCATTCTCTTAACAGTATCTTTCAAAGAGCAAAAGTTCAGAATTTTGATGAAGTACAATTTATCAATGTGATCTTTTATGAATCTTGCTTGGATAGTATATTTAAAAACTCTGTTCCTAGCTCAAAATCACAAAGGTTCTCTTGTGTTTTCTTCTAAGAGTTTTAGTATTATACTTTGCCTTTAGGTCTGTGATCAGTCTTGAGTTAATTTGGAGTGTGTGAGGTATAAGTCAAGAATCAGTTGGTCTTTATTGTGAGGGGGGTGCAAATGGATGCACAATTATTCTGGCACCATTTGTTGAAAAGTCTTATCATTTCTCCATTGATTTGTCTTTTCACTTTGATCAAAAATCATTTGTCCAGGGCCTCCCTGGTGGCGCAGTGGTTGAGAGTCCGCCTGCCGATGCAGGGGATACGGGTTCGTGCCCCGGTCCGGGAGGATCCCATATGCCGCGGAGCGGCTGGGCCCGTGAGCCATGGCCGCTGAGCCTGCGCATCCGGAGCCTGGGCTCCGCAACGGGAGAGGCCACAACAGTGAGAGGCCCGTATACCGCAAAAAAAAAAAAAAAAAAAAAAAAAAAAAAAAAAAAATCATTTGTCCATTTATGTGTTGGATCTATTTCTGGACTCCCTGTTTTAGGAATTGACTATAATTTTTTTCCTTAAAGGGCCAGATATTAAATAGTTTAGGCTTTGCAAGTCAGATGGTCTCTGTGGCAACTACTCAACTCAGTTACTGTATCATGAAAGCAACTATAGACAACATGTAAACGAATGAGCATGACTATGTTCCATAAAACTTTATTTTCAAAATAGGCTGTCGGTCACATTTGGCCCACAGGCCACAGTTTGCCAATCCCTGCTCTGTTCTGTTCCATTGACTTTTGTGTCTCTCTTTTCTCCAGTACCACACTGTGTTGGTCACTGTAGTTAAGCCTTGAAATCAGGTAATGGGAATCCTCCACTTTACTTTCCTTTTCTTCAATTGTTTTGGGTATTCTACTTTCTTTGCTTTTCCATATAAATCTATAAGAAATCCTGCTGGGAATGTCCAGATCAATTTGGGGAAAATTGAAACATTAACTAAATTAAATTTTCCAGTCTTTAAACTTAATATGTCTCTTTGTTTATTTGGATCTTCTCTGATTTTTTTCATCAGCAATTTTTTTCCATCAGCATTTTGTAATTTCCAAATATTTGGGAATTTTCCAGAAATCTTTCTAGTCATTAAATAATGACTTGCAGTTTAATTATTTTATGATCAGACAATATACTGTGTACAATTTTAATTTTTAAAAAATTGTTAAGTTTTGTTTTACGGCCCAGAATATGGCTTATCTTGATGAATACGCCATGTGCACTTGAAATGAATGTGTATTCTGCTCCTGTTGAGTGGCGTGCTCTATAAATGTCAATATGGTCAAGTTGGTTAATAGTATTGTTCTGGTCTTCTATATCCTTGCTAATTTTTGGTCTACCTGTTACAGAGAGAGCGGTATTTAAATGTCCAGGTGTACTTGTGGATTTGTCTCTATCTCTTTTCTATCAGTTTTTGTTTCATGTATTCTGGAGCTCTGGGTTCTTAGGAGCATATACATTTAAAATTGTTCTCTTCTTGGGTAGTTGCCCCATTCTTCACTATAAAATTTTCCTCTTTACTGCTGGTAATTTTCCTTGTTCTGAGGTCTGCTTTTTCTGACATTGAAAGAGCCAATCCAGCTTTTTTTCTGATTAGTGTTTGCATTACCTATCTATCTATCTATCTATCTATCTATCTATGTATCTACCTATCTATCTACCTAGTAGGTTTCTTGAAAGCAGCATATTGTTATATAGTTTGGTCTTTTAAAAATTGAATGTGAGAATTTCTTTGTTTTATTTGGTATGTATAGACCATTTATATTTACTGTGATAATTGAAATGGTTAGATTTAGTTGTACATTTTATTATTTTCTTGTTTGTCTTTGTTTCTTGCTCCTCTTTCCTGGCTTCTATTGGAATTTGTGCATATTTACTAATATTCTGTTTTAACTTATTTACTGGCTTTTGGCCATGTAGCTTTGCATCATTTTTAGTGGTCGCTCC